>NC_135478.1:83860611-84174467 GCF_052094955.1 Ictidomys tridecemlineatus | reverse complement strand
TGGTATTACCCCTAGATCTTTGAGGCAGCCACTAACACCTCCATTTCATCTTTGGGAGACCAGGTCTCAGCCGTTGGGCACCTAGGTTGCACAACCAGCCCAGAGTCACTTACAGAGGAAAGGGGCTCAATCCTCTTGAGGTTCCAAGACATTAAGTGACAGAGGATGAGAGCCATTGAGAACAAGGCTCCAGACCCAGCATGAATCCAACAATACGGCCCACAGAGTGGAACTCGGTTTTCAGTTGCTAGTGTGTGGTGCAGCAAGAGGAGCCCAGGGCCGTGGGTCATGTATGCTGCCTCTTTGTCCCCAGCACTTGGCACAAGTGACCCCACCCTTGGCCATGGAGATTTGAATCCCTTTGTGGTAATACCTTAGGGATAATGCAGATCAGGGAAGATGGGGCTTCCATTCTGCTGGAACGGAAACAGAGGTTTAGAGCACACCCAGGCTTTTAGCTCAGGGGTGAGTCAGGTCAACTCATCCAGGCCCCCAGGGAAAGGGATTAGGTACTCAATACCTCAGTTGACCTATACTCGACCACAACTCCGTCTTCATTCATCCAGGTCTGGGCGACTTGGACTGCACAAACCTTCTTGGTACCAGTGTTTAGGGCTGGCATCTCTCCGGTTTGAGAGAAGCTCACCCTCTCATCAGTTACTGCCATTCAGTGGCTGAACGGACTTGAACTTGTCCCCTTAGAAGGACCTGTCCAATAGGTGGAAACCCAGTGTGAAGGTCCACATTTGTGTGCCCATGGAGCCAGAAGTTGTGAGCTAGTTCAAAGGGCATCCCCATATGGAAGATTCAGAGGGAGGGAGGGAGGGTTCCATAGGGTATGGACCACACCAGACACCACCTGGCATCTCTTCCATGGGGCAAGAGCTGCCTGGAGACCTAGCTAAGGCCTCTAGATCTCTGGTTCCCCAGAATGCTAGGGTTCTCTTGTCTGTATGCCAACTCTAGCTGACCCCCAGGACTGCATGTGGGCGAGTGTAAGATTTTAACTCCAAACCTAACACAGCAGAGGCACTTGCAGCTGTGGTCTACCCCAAGAGACTCCTTCCACTCTGTAGCAGAGTAGCTGAGGCTTCTTGCCTCTCCTGGAGGCTTGGCACCTCGACCTTCTCCCTTCTACTCTAGGGGAAACAAGGATCTCCGGCTTGATCACTTTGCTGACATCACTGTTCCTGCCGAGCTTAGTGCTGAGAAATCCCAGCCAGCCCACCTGTGTTCATTCACCTGGAGACAAGTCAACACGTGATCTTAAAGCCCATCATGATTCAGGAAGTGCAGTTTTCCCATTCCATGGAGGTGCTGAACACCCCTGCAGGACCAGAGCATCTGCCTGCTTCCCTGCTCCAGGCTTTGCTCCATCTGCCCCCAGGCCCTCTATCTAGAGAGCATTCAGGTCTGTCACTTCTTGGGATTTAGTTCAGCAAGTCTTTGGCTAAGAGAAAGGAGGTCGTGGAAACCTTCCTAGGTCTCCTATGGGTTCCCAAGTCCTGGTAGACAATGAACCATGTATCCTCAGGCTACCTGTTGGTCAAAGGGATGTCTGGGTACTAAGGCTGGGATTTCTCAGCAACTGATGCATGGTAAATGCTGAGTTCTAGAAGACATGAGCAGGGGCTACACCTTGTGAGAGCCTGTAGCAATGCTAAAAAACAAGGCTGGCATAGAGGGCCGAGTCTAAGGCTGGATCAGTCTCAACAGATCCCACAGGCTGCCTCTGCCAAGGCCTGGGTGCCTGTGCCTTCATGTACTTAAGCCAGTGCCTTCTAAGTTGGCCAGACAGTTGTTCATCCTCCCTCTCTTCCTCCTCAATCAATGCTCCTCAGAATGAGGAGAGTGCATTATTTATTGCTAATGGAATTAGAGTTACTCAAGGCACCGATCAATCAACACAGATGCTTCCTCAGGAAAGAAGAGGAAAAGGAGGAGCTATACATTCAAGGCAAACACCGATGAACCAGGATCTGGGCGGCAGAACTTCATGATTCAAGGCAGGGACAGTAATGCAATACGTGGACTATCCTCAGGATGAATTTGAATTGAAAAAAAAAACAGTCTTTAATATCTATAGCTAAAACATACCAGGTTTTTGGCAAAGCAGTCAATTGGGGAATCCCTGATTGAGCAGGTCCCATAATAACCATCTCATTATTAAGGGCTCTTAAATTTTGCAATAATCTCCATTTACCAGATTTCTTTTTGATGACAAAAAAGGGAGTATTATGGGGAGATATGGAAGGTTGTATATGTCCCTCTGCTAATTGTTATTTGACCAGGTCATGGGCTGCTTGTATTTTTTTCTTTAGTCAGGGGCCACTGAGGAACCCATACTGGTCTTTCTGATTTCCAAGCAATTTTTATTGTCTCAGTGACCCTTTCTGAAAACCCAACCCATGTCTATCTATTTCTTGATCTATTTGTATTGGTGCCACTGTACTTTGTCCCTTTTCTCCTAATCCTTTTCCTTTCCTAAAACCTTGCCTAGCCATAATAGTGGGCATATTTGAATTGATGTTATTTGTTAATGTCAAACCTAATTGATCTAGGACATCTCATCCCCATGAATTTATAGAAAGATGATCCAATACATATGAGTGTATAGTTCCTTCACATCCTTCAGAATCCTTCCAATCTAATACCATTGCACTTCTATGGGGATTAGTCACCACTCCTAGGCCTCGAAGTGTTTGACTGGCTTGTTGTAATGGCCAATGTTTCAGCCATTCTTGAAGAGAGATGATGCTAAGGTCTGCACCTTGTCCAGTAGCCCATTAAATTCATATCCTTGAATATTTAGTTTCAGCATTGGGTGAGAATCTAAATTTAAAGACAGCATAGCCCAATCTACACCTGTGGAGCCTAATCCCCTGGAACCTCTTTCTATAGTGCGGCTGAAAATTTATCATGCAGACTGGGTATTATTAATAACTGTGCTATTCTATCTCCTGGTGAAATTACTGATATACCTCTTGGAGAACTAGCTATAATTTTTATTTCACCTTCATAATTGGGATCAATTACCCCAGGACTTATCAAAAGTCCTTTTAAGATTAGAGGAACTGTGTCCCAATAATAAGGCTACTGTTCCTTGGGGAAGAGGTCCTTTTACTCCTGTGGGAATGATTTGAACTCCCATCTCTGGAGTTAGTACTGCTCTGGCGGAGGTGCAGATGTCCAATCCTGTGCTTTCTCTGGTTTGTCTAGTGAGGGATCTAATGGATAATGTGTCCTGGCACTACCCTGATGGGGTTGCTGGGTTCCTCCAATACCCTGTGTATTTGTGGTTTTGGGCCCAGAGCATTGGGCCCCCCTGTCCGTTTTTTGGCAATGGAGCCCAATGCCTTTCTCCATGATATTGTGGGTAAACACCTGGTCCTTGTCCATTTTTTGATACCGGAGTACCCACTATGGTGGTTTGAGAACAGCATTCATTAGCCCAATGTCTCCCTCTATGGCATTGTTCATGGGCAAATACCCAGTATTCTACTCCTTTGATACTTAGCTTTGTTAAACCCTCATCCTATGGGGCAACTCCTTTTAAAATATTCTGTTTGTTCACAATTGTAGCATGTTTTTGGCCTGGCATCTAATGCTTGTTGTACTGCAGCTTCAAGACTTGCCCCTGTTCATTAATGTCTCTACATAATTTTATTATGTATTTAAATCTCCATGTTTCCATGGTCTAATGACCTCCCTGCATCCTTTGTTTGCTTGCTCATGCACAGCCGAGTGGCAACTCAGGCTAGAGGACCTGTTGGCAACACTGAAAGATGGTAACTGGAATGTTGGGCCCTAGCATCCAAACTGCTCCTGAGGAGGAGGGTGACCTGACAGTCATTTGAGGAAGCTAGATCAACACTGGAGCCACTTGTTGTGTGTTGACTCAGCCTGTTGTTTCTTTAAGTCAAGGGCATTCTGTAGCAGTAGGTGGTAAGCTTCTGGGTAGTGGCTTTGCTTTCCCTCACTTGCAAAAATGTATCGAGTTGTGTCCCAGGATGTCTTATGCCCCTTAGAAAAAGGATTAGCTAGGAGCAAGCATCTCATCTGGAAGCCAAGTTCAGACTGAAGTGTCTCCAGGGCAGTCCTTCATCCACTAGCCCTGTTGGACGCCCTATGTGCACCCCCAGGAGGTACACTTCAGTAAGACCCTCTCCCAGGACATGCTAGTGACACGTTTCCAGGTCAGGTTAGGACCTGAGGTGTGTGTAGAGATGACGACATCCCCTAAAGCCATACCCTCTGACTATGGGTCCTATTGCAAAGATAGACCATCAGGCTTTATTCAAGTCTGTCTCCTTAATCTTCCTGGTCAAGAATTCTGTGAAACATCCCATTGTAGGGGATCAAGTCCGTGAGTGAAACATCCCATCATCCTGATCCATACCTGGACTCCCCAGGTATCCCAAGTGATATCTGAAGGATTAACCATAGGTGGTTAGAGCAGATGGTTTTTAAGCAGAGATCCCAAAGTTTACTCCAAACACTCGACGGTGTTGCCTTTGGATTTAGGGATTATCAGCATCAGGTTTGCCATTTTAGGTCATTTGCCATTTTACGAGCCGTTTTATCTGGGGGTTCTGAGTTTAGATTCCGAGGCAAGGCTGCTTAGCTGACCAAGAGCGCATGTGCCTGCCATCAACCCAACCCCAGCTCAGACTCCTGAGCAGCTACTGAGAGTCCTCTTGTGGCTATAAAGCTGCTGAGTGCAGACAAGCGGCTGCTCTCCTCAGAGGGAGGGCCTTGTCAGTGTGCCTCCTGTTACCCACAAGGAGTCCCTTGCGTGATGTACCAGTGGGTAGCAGTCCTTGGACTTTGTATAGACCTGTCCTTTTAGGGACAGTTCATACTAGTTTGATAATGCATTAGCCTAGGACTTAATGGCATCCTGACATATTGATGGCTTGTGCCTCGCCAACATGCAGAGTCAGGCTTTGACGCCGTTTCCTTGAAGTGCCCCCCCACACACACAAACACACACACACAGGAAGCTTGCGTCTCAAGTGGTTTCATTTTTCTGGTTAGTTTTTAGCCACAGGGGCTCATGTATTAATCCCTGACCAATGGCTGCCCCATCTACATGATCCACCCGAGTCCAAGATCACTGAGGGTTTGTGGGAAGGACAGGTTCCTATTGGATATGGATTCCCAGGTTTAAAGAAAGCACATTGGACAAGGAAAGAGCCTCTTCATGGACTAAGTTTAAGGTGTATTTGATAAAATATGAGCTGGGTCTGGCACACCCTCCTACACCCCTCACTGAGGCAATGTAGGGTCTGGGCTTAGCTTCAGGGGTTCTAACCCAGGTACTGTGATCACAACTAGTCTATTATTTTCTTCAAAAAGAGCCAGTTGTGGCCAAATTTGACAGCAATAGCTGTGACTACTGTGCTGATTAGTAAGGCCTCAAAGTTAACCTTGAAACAAGGTCATGAGGTTCAGACACCAAGTCCAGGCAGTTTACGAAGGGTCAACACGGGTTCACAGGGGAAGGGAGGATATGTCAGGCTGTCTTGTTAGGGCGTTAGATCAACCTCACTTTGATCCAGTCCTAGAAGGTACCTCTTGAGAGTCGGGGTTGAGTGGCTCTGGAGATGGGCATTTCGAAGAAGTCTTCAGAAAGACCAGATGCACAGTGGTCAGTGGCTCTAGTATCATAGACCTAAGTGCCCTCCCCCCATGCCGAAACCTGAAAGGTGAACCCACTGACCTTGTTCAGGTCTTGTAATCAGGACAGGAAGTCTTGAACTTCTACAGATTAAGTATGTTTCTAGAACATATGTTCTAGAACATACCATGGTTGTGCTATTTGACCATAAAGATGCATGTTAACAGTTAAGCACTCTCCAAGAAGTACAAGGATTTATGGCTTCTGGAGAGGACCAGCTTCTATGATGGGTGTAGTTTACTGCAGAGGACACCAAGAAGGTGGCCCTTATCCAAGGCACTAGACTGCCAGATAAGACTGCAACTTTACACCTCAGTCACAAGTCCCCACACAGCTAAGTTCACATTCAGTTCTTTTAATACTAAGGTTTCCTCTATGGAGATATAGAAACAGGATCAGCGAGGACACTACGTTGATTCAGAACAGCTCACAGGTACAAGCTTCCCAGTGATCAGTGCAGAAATGTCCCTATGACCCACCCCTTAAGGTGCACCCACTGGGACCCGACAAGGGCCACTCTCTGACATGAGTTCCTGGGACTGTTTACAGGTTCAGTATTTTTCCCCAGGATGGATACTAAGCTTAGTTTGAATTAAAATCCATTAGGTGTCTCAGGACACGATTTCCACTTGGGCTACCAAAGTCCTCCAGAGCGGTCAAGGGCCACCACTTCTTGCAACAAGGAAGTTTTTACAGCTCTTGGAAGTCATAACTAGTTTGCTATCTTGCCCTTGGGACAGGAAAGCCAACTATGTCCTCCAGCAAATCCTGGCCACATAGCATCAGGAGACTCGGAGTCCTCACCGCCCATTTAGGCACCCAAGTGACCCCAACCAGCAGCCCAAGTTGTCCTTTTGGGGTGCTTAGGTCAACCCTTCTTAACCACTGCTTGGTTTAGAGATACAGACCATGGCTTATGAACTTGGTCAAGCCCCAGGAGTTTAGCTGGAATTCCCTTTTTTGATATGGTTCTTATGGAACTATAACCAGGAAGACAGGTTGTCTATGGAGAGTCGCCAGGAGACCAACTTCAGCCTGAATAAGGCCCCTCAGGGGATACTGGCCCCAACTGCTTTAGAGTTGGAGTTCCCTGGTGGGTTCACTTAAGGGTAAGACTTGTTCTAGACGATCCTCCACAGGTTTCTCTAGGTTTCCCCAGGCACTGTGCTGAGGACAAAGTACCTCGTCAAGGTACTTTGTGCTCCACCAGGAGACACGGCCTGGTGATATAACTCGCAGGGGCCCCCATTTAGTTATTCAGACACACGGGGACCTTTCCAGTTCAGAACTCTGCATCACCCATTGTCCCCTCTGGAGCATGTGGGGGGACAAGACTAGGACAGCCTCCCTGTATCAGCATGAAACAGCTAAAGGTAGACCATGGCCCCTTAAGTGGGGATAGATTGTGGTGGGGGGGAAACAGAGGGAAAGTTCGTTGACTCAAGGCCAGACAGCTGACCCCAGGAAGCCTAGGCTGTGCCACCCTCAGCCACTGTCAGTTTTGCGTCATTGATGCCAGGGTAGCCTGCAGGTGTTCCCTTGAATAACAAGGACTCGTCTTCCATGGGCTGGACGCCCTGGGACAGCATTGACACTCACTGCAGATACCAGCCCACAGGGGACTTGGACAGATAGGCCGACCTGTGCCAAGCCCAGGGGAGTGACATGGGGTCTCTGTTCATGGCCCATTCGAATCAGTCTGAGGAATGGGGAGAATTGCACAGATTCTGGCCACATCCCTTCCCCCATCAGCAACTACCAAGCCTGATTCTTGGACATTCCCACCTTTGAGAATGACACCAGCTGTCATGCGGCATTAACTGGAGGGACAGTTTCTGCTTCTAAGAGAATCAGTGCACTCAAGGACGACCTGGCATGACACATGACTTATGTACCCTCATGGCCATCGTCAGCTGGGGTCAAGACAGGCAGGCCGAGGCAGGGGGACAGGGCCTCCCCAGCCCCTTCGATTCCTGCCAGAGATGACCTCCTATCTGGAAGGCTACGCAACTCCCAGGTGCAGGGGTAAGCCCCCCCTCCAGCTGTTAGGCAATGGAAGATGGGGACCAACAGATAAATGGTCCTTGTCTCACCTCTAGGGTACTTAGCGACTCCCAGATGGGCCCATTGGGGAGCCCCTTCTGATTAGTACATCTTGTTCTGCCATTAAAGCCACTTCCTCCTGTGCCTCAAGGTCACCTTGACAAACCCGTATGCCTGACCCCTAAACGCTGGCCAGGTTTCACTTTCACAGGTCGAGATTTAAGGACACTTGCAGTAGGAGGCCAGGGCACTGGTCCCCCTCAAGGGAAAGCAAGATTCAGCATGGCAGACATTCTTCCTGTAGCTTGGAAGGTGCAGGTGACCTCGTTTTGGGAGTGGTACATTGAAGGAAGGTGAGATGCCCTAAGATTGTTCAGTGTTTTAGTGGACTGTCCTGATAGGTAAGAAAGCTCACTTACAGGGCATCAGGGTTGGGGAGGGAAGTCAGGATCAGGACGTCACATGCCCACTGTCCAGTCCTGGAGGTGTTAACGCCAAGCCCTGAGGCTTTAGGCACACTTCTCCAGTATCCAGAGAAGCCCTGGTTAGTCCTTTATATGATCCCAGCTGATTACTAAGAACTTCAACCAGGAGCCTGCTCAAGGTTAGCAGCAAGGTCAAAGATAATTGTCTTCCTTGACCATTTGTAAGGCCAAGGGCTACAGCTTCTTTAGGAGACAGCTCGGTTTAGAAAGATGGCATAAAATCTTAAGAGGCCCACACACCTGCAGATCCCACTCACCCAACCCCGTGCAGCACAGGTGGGGTAGCTATGCCTTCTCATTAAGGAAAAGGCTTCTAGGATTTGAAGCCAGCTCAGCCCAGGACTCCTACTTACTGCTTGACCTGGCATCTCCTTTTAGATCAGATATGAGATGAACTGAAATCCCCTTCAAGGGCTGCAATTGGGGGGAACTTATGACCTCATAGTTGACAGTCAGGAAGTGTCCAACATGGACAAGTCCCAGGCACCACCACACCAAGTTGGTCAAGAGGTCCTCAAAGCTCCCTCCTGGCTCTAGGGCCCCTGTGGTGGACAGCTTTGTCCATTGTGTGAGAGGTGGCAGGGCTTATGTGGAACATTTGAGCGTCCCCATCAGTCTGCAAATTAAGCAATGTGCTGCCATGTGCACCCTCTTCCACGGGGAGGCTGGCTTCCTTCACCATACTGAATAGAGCCCACGCTGCAGCTGGGCATGAAAGCCCATTGTGTGTTTAACCCAGCACCTCCTGTGCCATTATTTGTTCTAGTTAGAATAGCCAGAGACCAGTCGAGCCCCACAATGCTAGATGGGCATCATGAGCACCCCATAACACCATCTGTCCCATCACCATTCTTGCAGGGACCCGATTCAGAGAGTCAGCCCCGTGATCTAGAGCATTTAGAGGTGAAGATGAATCTCAGGGTTCCCCCTTGCCAAGGTAAATTGCAGGTTTTTCTCCTGGAGCTTCTTGTAACTGGGAGTGATCCACAGGTGGGTGGAAGGGCGAGCATGAGAACCAGCAAGGCTCCCAGGAGCTCGAGGGTTAACCCACTGCACCTGCAGGTTTGTGGTCCCTGATTATTTACTGCATGTGTGGACTTTCCTAGCAGGACTTGCAGTACAGGAGCCTTGAGCTTGGAGTAAGGCTAACACATTGACAGTCAACCACACCGCCCCTGGCCCCCAGGCCAGCTTCCTTAGGGGCTTAAGACTTGGGGTTTGCAGCCCAAAAAGTCAAGGCTACCTCCTCCCAGAGCAGGTGCTCCATGTCCACCGCCCAATCCCCTCCCCTTCCTAGGTTAGACCTCACTTGCTGCAGGGTCTCCTGTTGCTTGTCAGTGGAAGCTTTAGTTTTGAGCCATCTTGGGCTTCCAACTCCCTTTCCAGCATATAAGGAGCTTCGATTGCAAGACAGGAGAAAATATTCAAGTCAGAAGCAAAGAGGCAAGTGGGGGGACTTGGGAAGCCCTGGCTGGATCCTCAGTAGCTGGGGTCACTGTGCAGACCCAGGAAGTGATAACATGGCCACCCTAGGCTCAGCCCTCTGAGTTCTCCCCCAGGTTAGCTCTCAGTAAGTCCCCCTGCAGGTTAGACTTTGAGCAACTAGACTAAGAAGAAGAGAAGATGCTTTTGAGAGTTGAGTAAGAGGGAGCTTTTACTAGCAGAATGCGACCCCCCGCCCCGCCGCTCAGCTCCCTCCCCTCTTGGTCCTTCCCCCTCCCTACACCTTGGCTCACAAGGATGCCAGAGCCCAGGGAAACTTTGCTCCAGAGATAGACCATCCCTCCAGTGCTCAATCCCCTGGATTCAGATTTTAAACGTCCCTCCCATCTCTCACAACTGCAGTGTTCTTTTTTCCTTCCCTGGATTAGAAAATGTTGAGCTTCTCATTTTGCCCAACCAGTAGAACAGCAAAAGAGAGAGGGGAACTCAGCAAAATGACCCACACCCAGTCCCACCTCAGAGCAAGAGCAGAGCAGAGACAGCCCCTGAAGCCAGAGAGGGTCCTTTTAACCCTCCCCACTGGGTGTGATCCTCACGCCCACTGGCTGGCTGCCCTCCTCCCAAATGCCCGTCAGTTGGGCCCCAGGAGCAGCTCCTGGAGGTATTCCAGTCCAGGTGCTGCTTGTAAGCCCAGCTCCCCCCTGTTGCCTGTGATTATCCACCGCATGGCCTTCCACTCTCAAAGGTATTCCATGTGGACAAATGGCCCTCGGATACAAACAGCAGTTGACTGGGCTCCCCAGAGCCTGACCAGCCCCTGGCTAACAAAGCCATCTCAGCCCCTGGCTCCTACCTGTCACCCCAACCATCATCCTCTAGCCACCTGAGTGCTGTTTGCTGCCTTTAACATAGGGTGCTCTCTGGATAGCTGAAGGTGGGGGTTTTCATCTGTGCTTTTATCTAAGTCCTGATTAAACTATCCTACTTTATCCACACCACCCTTTCCCCAAACCCGGGCTCGGATGCTATCATCGAACTCTGGACTGGTTCGTTTTCCTTTGCTTGCCTCAGTTTCCCCATCAGGAACCAGGGTAATCCTCAAAACCTAGGGGTGGCAGAAAGATCAAGTGAGTTAGAGCAACAGGACCTGGTAGTTAAGTCCTTTCTGCAGGTCGGTTCATTGTGTCGTTGTATGTGCTAATTTGCTTCAGGTGGGCACCTGGAGCAGGTTCTCTTATTCCTATTATATGAATCAAAAATTCTAAGGTTAAGATGTGCACAACAAGGTCACCTGATAAGAGAGTGAAAAGTCTGGCTTTGAACTTGGGTCTAGCTGTTTCCAAAATCCTTACAATACAGAAGCCCGTATTGTATTTCTGTGAAACACCTTGAATTGCAAGGGCGTCTCCTAGTTGCAGTGCAGAGGAATTTGCCCAAGTCCAGGTTTCCCTATTTATAACCCTTCTGATTGTGTGCCCTTTGATCACATTGCCTCTCAGGACGTCCTATTTCTAGACAGAAGAGGGGATGTGGGGACATGATATAGTGGATGAGCCTTGTGGGTACACACCTTCCTAGAAGGTGGCTACAGATCCTTTTCAGAACTATGCGGGACAGGACACCAGAAAGGTGGCCCTTCCAGTTCTCTTGTTGTTAATGATTAAACTTAAGTAGTCTCAGGAGGATAGGGAGTCTAGGGAATATGCAGTAAATATGAGAGTTGCTAAACTGTAGCTCCGAGAAGCAGAGGTTTTCAGATTTTTTGCCTAGTCCTTCACTTATTTTGTCTATAGTGCCCACAGTGGTGCCTACACATAGTAGGTGTTCAGTAAACACTTTGTCTTGGTAAATAGCAAGGAGCTGAGAACACAAGGGATAGTGCCCCAGAAGGGACCAGGAGGTGAGCTTTGACACCGGACAGATGTGAACTCAGAGTCGGGCTGCATCCAGGTTTGCCTGGGACCATCCCAGGGACACGACCTGGGGAGTCTTGCATCCCAGGAAAACCCTCAGTCTGGGTAAAAGAGGAGAATGGGTCACCATATCCATGAATCACTAGATACTTGACCTTGTGACAGTTCCTTCCCTTCCCTGGCCTCAGTTTTCTAGGCTGTAAAGAGGGGTGGCAATCCCTTGTGGGTTACATGAGGATGAAATGATATAATGCCCCTTAGTGCTGAGCACCTACTAAGTTCTACCGGGTAGTCTTTGTTCACACCACCATTACTTCTATTGACTTCTGGGTCTTGGAAATGTATCTCGCTTCCTAACAGATGCTCCTGGGCCTATATGAATTAAGGTCCTTGGTTTTATGAGAGGAAGGAAGTGAGCCACAGGAAAGCCCAATACATCAGGGACGGTGTCTCTTGGACATTTTCCCCTGCAGAGATGGGATCTCCCTGTGCCCAGCCAGGGCTGCGCTCTGAGCAATCATATCTGGCGGCTCTGTGCTGATTGCCAACAGATGTTCCTCTGATGAACCTCACTGTAATCTCGGGGCCTTAATATAGTGCCAGGGTGTGATAAGTTTGAAATGTCTGTCATCGTAGCCTGCGAGGACCATCTGCTCATTGTTCAAGTCTGTCTTCCTCTGAGGGTTCCATGAAGGGGGATTTATTTTCTTCCATCCCCCCTTTGCCCTATACACCCCGAGCCCCAGTTACTGTCCAGATTCAAAGTCCGGTGTCAGAACCTTCTGCACAGTGCTCGGCCTCCTCTGATGGGGAGATGACAGAGGGAGGATCTCGGGAGAAAGTGTGATTCATCCTTGGCCTGGAATCAATATTTCCAGGCTGCAGGTGTGCAGATTGCTGATTTTCTGGTGAGGAGCTGACTCCTGGGGGCCCAAGGCAGATGTCTCTGGAGCAGGAGGCAGAGTGGGCATTGAGGACAGGAAGGGGTGGTGGGAGGCAGCTGGAGGCTCAGCAGGGAGCATCCATTTACAAATGCTCTGGGGGCCTGGACAGGAGAAAAGGAGCCAAGGGTGGAGAGACATTTCCAGGCCCTGTCTAGTCACGTCTGGTTCCTCTCCATGATCTCTGAGCCCCACATGGAAGGTCTCACTGGTTGAGCCAGGTCAACAAGCTTTACTGAAGAGTTTCTATGTGCCAGGCCCTGGGGACATAAAGTGGTGTCAAACCCAGAGCCTACCATGAGGACCACTCAAGAAACAGTTCACAGAGAGGGGGTTGGACATCCCACCTGGCACAGTCAGTCCATTGGCCATTGGGATCCTACCAGAGGCTGGGTGTGATTTCTCAGAATACAGGATCCCTGTCTTGAATGATAATGAGAACGCAGGCTGAGCATTCCTAATGCAGATTTGACATCTGAAACACTCCCAAACCAAATTTCTTCTTTTGACTGACTTTTTAAAAAATTGTAATTTTGAATGTACATTCATTGGAACCATTAATGGGTTTCATTGTGACATTTTATACATGCATACAGGTGCTTTGATTGTATCCATCCTCCAATTTCCATCTCTCACTCCTCCTGCTCTCTCTGGCCCCCTTCCCCTTCCCTATGAGTCCCCTTTTACTTTTATATCATCTTGTTTTTTATTTGTTTTTCTCTATATTGTACCTAGCAGAGAGAAAACAGTATTTTTTTTTCCTGGGTCCAACGAACTTAGCTTTACATATTGACCTCCAGGTCACCCCACTTTCCTGCAGATGACAGGATTTTTATTCTCTTTTATGGCTGAATAATACTCCACTGTGCATACAGACCCTATTTTCTTTTATCAGTTCACCTACTGAAGGGCATCTCAGCTATTGTAAACAGCACCGCTATGAATACAGGTATGCAGGTATCTATTTTATGTGGACATTGACTTCAAAACTTACAGAGTGATGAACTGATGCTCAATCTCAGACTATACCCAAAAGACCTAAGAAGAGCATACTACAGGGATTCAGCCATATCAATGTTTATAGCAGCACAAGTCACAATAGCTAGAATGTGGAACCAACCTAGATGCCCTTCAAAGGATGAATGGATTAAAAATGTGGTATTTATACACAATGGAATATTACTCAGCACTAAAAAATAATATTATCATGGCATTTGCAGGCAAATTAATGACATTAGAGCAGATTATGCTAAGTGAAGTTAGCCAATCCCTAAAAAACAGATGCCGAATGTCTTCTCTAATATAAGGGGGGGGTGACTCAAAATGGGATAGGGAGGAAGAGCATGAGTAGAAGACTAGCACTAAATAGGGAAGCAAGGTGGGAGGGAAAAACAGGGAGAAGGGGGAATGGCACGAAAGATAGAAGGAGAACTTCATTATTATACAGAATACATAAATGATGTTGTAATGAGAAAAACAAAGAAAAAGTGTGTCACATTAGATTGGATAGAGAGAAAGGATGGGAGAGGAGGGGAGGAGTAGGGAGGATAGGAAGGGCAGCAGAAAGAATAGACAATATGATTGATGTATGCACATTTCATGTATGTATTATATATCAAAATGCATTCTACTGTCATGTATGACTAAAAAATAAATAAAAATTTGTTAAAAAGTTTGGATTTTGGAGCCTTTCAGGTTTGGGATTTTGGGAGTAGGGATACTCAACCAATGTGATATTGGAGTCACTCGGCTAATTTAACATTGCCACCAATACATCCAAAGACAGTTAATTAAATTTTCTAGTTGTTAGGATACTAGGGGGAAAACATCTATTTCCTTATAATACTCTTAAAGAAGACCTATTTAGCTTCACACTTAGGGAAAGAAAGGAGCTGGAGTTTTCATCATATAATCAGAGCGACACAGAGAATTCAAAGAATCTGTTGCATAGAGATTTCTCATTTTGTCGGAATTAACCTGTGGTCTGTGGTCCTCCTCTCCACAATAAGCTCTTCAGTCCTCTGATATTCACTCCGGGGAAGTTTAATCCTTGTAGAATTCACACTGCCCGGCAGCCACCCCAAAGAAATGACCTTAAAAGGACTTATTCCCGCATGGAAATATCATTGCCCGAGATATTTGAGGAGGACGGGGGCAAAGCTAAAAACCCAATGCTTCAATAAGGAGAGAGAACATAAATAACCCTCTTCATGCACTTTTTCTGAATTAGACCTGGGGTCGGCCATCGCTGTCTGCTGAGGGCTACATAGTGAATATTTTAGCTTTGGGAAGCCCAACACAGTCCAAACTGCAACTACTGGGATGTGCCCTTGGGAAGGAACAGCAGGTGTAGACAAATACCCTGCTCTGGGGTGAAGTACACTTTGTTTACAAACACAGATAGATGGTGGGCCCTGAATTTGTTGGTACTAACCACCGGGAGGATTTGAACCTGGTGACCTTACCTCGAAAGGTGGCGTTAAGCTTTTTGCCAAGGAAGCCAAATATTAATTATGAATAATCCTCATAAGGAGCATTGGTGCAAAGCTTCTGCAGTGCCGTTACCTACTGCATGCAGCTCACGGAACTCTCTCCCACACTGGAAGAGGATGTAGCCTCGCCTCCAGTTTTGGCCCAGGTAGCCCCCCTCAGATGGGCTACAGTGAATAAATTCCCCTTTTAGGGTGAGAGAAGAGAGGCTCTGAAGATTTAGTCATTTGCTCCAAGATACTGAGCATAGAAGAAGCACTCAGCAAATGTCAGCCCAAGACCAAGCCAGAGTTTGAAGCCAGGTCTGACTCCACGATCTCCCTGCTGCGTTGTATGGAGACCCGAGCCCTGTTCCTTCCAGGTATTGCCTGAGTGACTACATCAAACAAGGACAGTAATGGCTCCTGCCAACCAGACAGAATACAAAGAGTAAATCCAGGCTCTGAGATCAGCCCCGTGTCTGGCTGGTACCCAGCAAGGCTTAATAAGGGTCTCAGATGATGTGGTTGTGGAACCTGCAGCGTGTGGCATGAGAGCAAGGAGCTCTTGTGGCCCGGATGTTGGGTTTGGGTTGGGGGGACCGTGGGGTGCTACACTCAGGAGGGGTGAACGGGGCTATGCTGTACCTGACCTTACAGCCGTGATTCCCAGCGACTGGAGTCTGTCTGTGTCACCCAGGTGTTTGTTAAAATGCAGACTCCTGGGCCCTCTGGTTGGACTTTCTGTTTGGTAGATCCTGGTTGGGACCTCAGGTTGACATTTTCAACAAGCCCCTAGTGGTTCCAGTGCCCTGGTAAGTCTGAGTGTCCCCAAAGTGCAATAGGAACATTACGCTGGGACACTGGATGGCCTGAGCAAGGGGGACACTGAAGGGCAGTCATCCGGGAAGACGGGGGTCCATGCACCATTTTAGGATGGTGACTCTGTCGGAGGTGTGAGGGGTTAGAGAGGAGAATGAGGAGGCCCTGTCCCAGTCCAGCCATGAATGGTCCACTTCAGGGTCTCCATGGCGGGTGTCTCAGCAATGGTGACAGTCTCTGGGGAACCAGTGTCACAGGACACACAGGGAACCTGGAGTCTCTTTTTCCACAATGCCTCTCTTCTCTTCTTGAGCAAGTCTGGTTGACAGGACTCATGACAACAGCGGCCATGTATTAAGCATTCTTTCTGGGTCTGGTTCCAAACATTTGGCATCCATCCTCCCGTCCATCATCTGAGCAGCCCTGCAAGCTGGTTTCCATTATCCTCCCAAGAGGCTCAGAGAGGGTGAGTCACTTGCCCAAAGTCACACAGATGGGAAGACCCAGAGTAGGGGTTGAGTTTGATGCTGTCTGAACTCAAAAGCTATAAGCCTTCCTACCTTCCCAAGGATGTCCACCCATTCTGCTCCTCACCTGCTCTTAGGGGTGCTCCATGGGGCCCCTGATTTGTCCATCCACACCCTCTGTCCCTCACAGCGTTCCTAGCCTCAGGGGCTATTTCTCCACCCAGTGGCTCAGAGACCCAGGCACCTGCATCTTGTGGCTCTGCCTTCCTCTCGGGTCTCTTGGTTTAATGCCAAGGGCTGGCAGAAACCTGGTGTCTCTGACTTTGATTTCCTGGGAGACCAGCTCCCCCAGCTCTCCAGCCCTGGAACGGTGGTGTCTTCTACTTTTCCTGATTCCCAGGTCCCCTCTCTCCTCCCCTGGTGCTCCCTATCCACCCCTTGGAGGCTCAGCTCTTCTAGCTCCTGTGTGACCAGTCTCCTGGGCTCTCCTGAGTCTCAGGGGGTTTCTGTGCTCTGGTTGGACCTTGATGGATGTGGCAGGTGCAGGTGAAATCAGCATGCCACACCCATGCTGGCTGTCCCCCACCCTGCTCAGAACCCCACCTCAATCCTCATCCATCATCAAAGTCCACAGCTGCCCACAGTGGGCAATGGGGAGGCTCTCCCCCGGTCTTTGTGCAATAGTGAAGCTTCCTACTACACGATTTTGCCTGTGTTTCTGGGGACCCAAGACCGAGTTATGGGCAAAACCCTGCCCCGCACCCTGCCCACTGAGGGTTCTCCCTGCAGGCACACAGGGCTCTCCTTGCCAAGAGCCCACATGCCCTCGCCTTGTCTGACCCTGAGCAGGTGTGGCCCCAAAATGCACAAACCGCAAGTGCTACGCTCTTGATGGGTAGGTCCCATTAAAAGGGTCCAGGGAAACGGTCTGTCTCTAATGCAGACAGAGCCGCTCATTTCCTCACAGTCCAGGGAGCAGAGACACAGGGCCCCCCAATATCGTGAGCTGGTGTTTTCCTCCTGACCCGTTTGCAGTCAGCCGGGGACATCCTGGGGCCTCTGCCCTTAATGGCAGAGGATACATAGAACTGGGGCCCCTGGTCCCATGTCCTTGAGACTCAAGAGACGTGGTGCAGCAAGAAGCCCTCCCCACCCCGTGGGGGACATTTGCTCTGACTCGGAGCCGTGGAAACTATGCTTCTCTCCAGTAGCAATCACGGTTCTGTGACTCTTATTGTGTCTTTGTTGTGGGTGGCAGGAAAGATACTCGGAGGCCACAGTGTGGATCTCAAGAGCCATGTCACTAGAGCAGCCTCTCTCCTGCCTTCTTCCTGCGCATATTTCCATTCCCCACCTGTTGGGAGCCAGCGACCGCACCCTGAATATGGCGCTGGTCTCTGCTTCAGCTTCATTAGTGGTTAGAGTTGTTAGAAGTAAACAACTCCTTGTAAGGCTGTGGGGCTGGGCTCTGGCCTGCTTCCGCTGCGCTGTACCTATTAGACTTTCCCTCGTGGTGCTAGTTCATTGGCGGGGCTGGGTACTTAAGCTAGGGCAGACCGACCGCTCACTCTTTTGTTCCTGTTTTCTCATCATGATTCAAAGGTCCTGAGTAAACTACTGAAAGAAGAATCCTGTGTCATGTTTCCCTTGCCGGCGAGGGGTCACGACACCCACCCCCTCTTCATTTACCGTTTGTGCAGTCTCATTGTGTCCCACGAGGCACCCACAACTTTCCATGGTGCTTGGACCAATTTACACCCCTCTGGCCATTTGTAAGTAGTTTTTTTTTTTTGTAAGTAGTTTTTAAAATTACAAACGCGTATAATCTTGAACCCAATGATTGCACCATTGGAAAAGTATCCTGGAGATCCACGTGCACACATGGGATGGGATTGGAGATTAGAAATAACCCCAATGTCCACCAATGGGTGACTGGTACAACCATACAAGGAATATTATGCTGCTCTGAAAGAAACCAGGGAGTTCTCTATGTCCCTGTGAGGGAGGAAAGCTAAGATTACTGAAGTGGGAAAAATAATACGCAGAGGGATGCATAAAACTCACTTCCTCTCTGGAAAAGGGGAGATGAGAATTTACATGCACATTATTTGTTGACACAGAAGGAAAGTCTGGAATGGTAAGAAACTAAGAAAAGTGACTTGGGGAGAATGGAGTGTCCATTGGGATGATGAAAGAGAAGAACAGGAGGGAATTTATTAACTTCATATGTCTTATTGTCTGGGGTGGGAGCAACACGATGTCTTCAAAACACTAAACAAAAATAAAAGGTGGGGAAGGAATCAAAAAAGAGAAGGAGAGGGAGAGAGAGGACATGAGCCTCCACTTTCTACCTGGGAGATCTTGGGCACGTCACTGATTTTCTTTGCAAGGACTATAAAAAATAGAATTGCAAGAAAAAATAAGACTTTAAGATATTATATTTTTGGAACAGAATGAGAATGGAGAGAGAGAGAGAGGGAGAGAATCTCACAAATGACACTACATGACTTTAGAATCTCAAGGCTGCAGGAATCTGAAGTGGATCTTATTTTTCGTGGGAAATCAGAGTAGCAGTTGCTGCTGCTCTGAAGTCAGGAACCAGGCTTTCTAGTTGGGCTTCTTTGACAGGTTTTTATGTGATTTGGGGAAGATAGTTTTGACCCCTTGGGTTAATAAATACCACTCCCTTATCCATTTTCCAAAATTTTCCACAGTTTTCCAAAAAACTATTTTCTTGATGGAAAGGATTTTTTTTTTTTTGCAGTGGTCTTTGATAATTTGAGTCCTTTCACCTCCATCCTCACAATCTGGTGGTTTATTCCTTTGAAACACAGCAGACTCTTTCAAAGTACAGAAAAGCACAAAGGCACAAAGCTCAAACCAAATTAGAATCAACCTTTCCTCGCAGACAGCTTTAATATTGTTGGTGTGTAGAGTCCCACGATCTTCCTGTGTGATTAAACTTTAAAAAGAAATCATAATTCAATTCCATGTGAAGACGCTCCTTTGTAACTTAGTAATAGGCCATTAAGATGTGTGGGTTATCAATTACTCTTCGGTGACATATTTTGGAAGGACAGTTTATCTTCATCTTAAGAAGGCTCCACGGCCTCTGAGTCAGTCCCTGACATGCCATAATTAGTTGCTTCTGGTCCATGCTCTTACCCATAATTTTGCCACAAACATCTTCCACATGCAAACTGTGCAGATTTCTGGATCCAACGTATGACAGTTTTTATGGCTCTTGCTGTACAGCGTAAATCGCAGCCTCTGAAATGGCTCTACCAATTTAATTGATTCTCTGCTGTCTTTTCAAAGGACTCTTTAGGGCCCCTGGTTCTGTTTTGGTTCACCACCGAGCAGAGATTTCATTTTCTCTAATTGGAAAAGATTTGGCCAGGAGCAGAACCTCAGTGATGGTCACTAATAACTCCTTTGATCTGCCTCAGGGAACGTCAAAACAAGTTTACCCCCTTTCTTATGACTGGAAATTCAATTGTCCAGTGAGCTCTCTCTGGCCGGCCATTATTGACCTTGTGGACATTAAAGACCTTTGTGGGATGTGCTTGGAGCCAGGGAGCCTACCATCCTGAATCTGCAGGTGGTATGGACACTCTGCCTCCCACATGGCCACGGGGCCTCTGGGCACCTGAAATGATGGCATCAATGATGCCATCAATCACTGCAGGACAGTGTTCTGATCAATGTCAACGCGTGTGTGATGATGGTTCCCTGAGAAGATATCACCCACACACTCCAGGACACTCACACAAGGACGAAATCAACCAAGAATGCATTTCTGACAGTGTGTCACCATCCTTAGGCAGCACATGGCTGCATATTCAAATTAAGCCTTATTAAGTGGAGAATCCGCCTCCCCACCCACATCAGCATGTTCAGAATCCCCCATGTGATGTGCCTTGGGTTGGGCTCCCTAGAGGAGAAACCTGAGATGGAGATGTTTATCCAACAGAGGTGTCGAGGGCAGAGCTCTTTAGAGAAAATGAGTTGCGAGCCATTCAACTGGAATCTAGTCTTGGCCAGATCCTTTGAGGAGCTCAGAAACAAGAATGTCATCTCAGCCCTGTCCCCTGTCCCCTATGCAAGGACATGGCCTTCTGTGCCTGTGTATGTTGGTCACTGGGATCTGCTGCTCCTGGCTGGGGGGTACCTAGTTGCAGGGAGGTGATGCTTGCGGGAAGAGCATTGTGGCCACTCTCCAGCTGCCTTCAGATGGGTGCATCAGCCAAGGACAGGGTTTGGTGGGGAGCAAGCCCCCCCTGCACCAGGCAGAAACCCATTGATGGTCCAGGAAAGACTGAAGTCCCTCTGAAGCAGGCCAGAGACCCCCCCCAGAACCCCTTACCATAATTAAGCAGAACCCCCCACCATATTTGTAGCATTGGAGAGCTTTGTGCAGAGGACACCTGCAGAAGGCATTGTGGTCAGCAGCTGTCCCTTTGTTTATAAACACCAGGTTTGCAGAAAAAAACACTTGTGAAACCCCTGTCTGTCTAGAGGATGGAAAGAAATATACTTGTCATATGAACCTCCCAGCCCCGCCCTCCACACTGGGTGTCAAGTTCAAAGAATTTCCTTACTCTTTGTTCAGAGGAAGAATTCTTAGGTGACAGTCACCTCTGAACCCTGTGGTCAATCAACCTGCTTCCTGAAAATTCTTCAGGTGTTTAGCCTCTTCTGTCCCACTTCACCATGGGCAGTCATGCCACATAGCTGTGCTTCTGCAGTGGCCAAAAGCCCACCCATATTTTATGGGGAACCCCACCCCATGCTTTGGTGGAGGAACCACAAAGCCACGTGTTGAAAGAAGCACGTGGAGTGTGACCATGGTGAGGCCCATATTCATCAAGTGGCATCTGCCGCCATATTGAATTTGACCATCTTGGTTTTTTAACTGGAGGGTTTCTCTAGCTGTGTTAATTAACACCTTATTCTGATGTTCACATTTGCATGATCACTGTTTGTGTTCATTTCTACCAGTTCTGGTTTGACCCTGTTCTCTATATGGGATTTTTTTTTCTTTGCTTCGTGTTTTGGTTTCTTTCCTGTCTTCCATTCCGTCAACTGCGGTTTATGTTCTCTTCCCACACCCAGCACCATGTGGAAGTTGTATGTCATCTTACTCTCTTGCTAGTTAAACCCTGACATTTTGAACAGGGTCATTTGACTGAAAGTCCAAAGGCATCAATGATTCTATAAACAAACCATACAAGAATCTTAACATGCTCCCATCGAAGTGTTCCCTGCCCTGATTCTCACAATCTAGTTCTTTTATTTTTTTTAATGGTACTAGGGATTGAACTCAGGCACTCAACCACTGAGCCACATCCCCAACCCTTTTTTGTATTTTATTTAGAGACAGGGTCTCACTGAGTTGCTTAGAGCCCCGCTTTTGCAGAAGGTGGCTTTGAACTCATGATTCTCCTGCCTCAGCCTCCTGAGCCTCTGGGATGTCGGCTTGCAACACCTTGCCTGACCCCATCATGATTCTCAATGTTATTTTTGTCTAGTATTTTAGTTTACACACATGTGATAGTAGGAGCAAATGTGACTCCATTTTGTTTTATGACTTCATCCTGCAAAACAACCATGCCAAGTAGAAGAGTCATGACTGGAGCAAGATGTTCTTTTCCTTTTGCTATAGAAACCTTTAAGAACACGGAACTACCTAATGGGGGATTGTTTCTCTAACTAGGGTAACAGGACTCTGTTTCTGTAACTAGGGTGACTGGGCTAACTGTGATTGGTTAGGTTTCCCTCCGCTTGACCGCACTGTCTCGCTTCTGTAACCTGGCTTGCTTGCATTGGCTAGACACCCTGAACATCCCTTTTGCAGTTTTCAGGTTTATAAGGAGTGCCCTTGCAATTGTTCGGGGCTGATCAGGGGAACAACTTTATGTTCTGGTCAGCCGCCACCGGTGTGCTTCAATAAAGGCTTGATTTCATTATACATGAGTGGTCTGGAAGTCAGTTTATGAAACCCTGGGACAAAGCTTTAACTATAACACACACACACACACACACACACACACACACAATTTTTTTTTTTTTTTGGTGGGGGAACTGGAGATTAGATCCAGGGAACTTAATCACATCTCTAACTCTTTCTATTTTTTATCTAGAGACAGATCTTACTAACTTTCCAAGGATCTGGCTAAATTGCTGAGGCTGACTTTGAACTTGCAATCCTCCTGCCTCAGCCTCCTGGGCTACTGGGATTATAGATGTGCATCACCCCTAGCTAGTTGTGTATATTTTAAAACCTTATCAGTTTGTTTTAGAGAACATAATAATTTAATTTGCTGATATATTTATTGAAATCTTGCTATTCTTTCTTATAAATCCTTCCTTTTCTTTGCAGAAATTCTTCAGGAATGTGTTAAGGGGGTATTTTTGAGGGATACCATTCCTCAGTTTTTGTTTGAAAACATGTTTATCTCACCTGCACCACTAAACAACTGGATTTGTAACTTTAAAATGGTGATTATCTTTCCATTAACACTTTGAAGAAATTTTGTTATTATCTCCTGGGGTTCCTTATTGCTATCTAAAAGCCTGCTGTCAGCATAAAAAAATTTGTGCTTTAATTAGCAATTCAATTTGTACTCATACCTTGAGACTTGGCCAAATGAAGGATTATGCTATGTAGATAATCTCTCTTTTCTCACTGATTACTTTGAAGAAATTCTCTTTGTGAGGATTTCATTATGTGCTTAAGCACATGATAACACTTAGTTTTTAAAGATTTGTTTATTCCCTCAGTTCTGGAAAATTTTAACACTCACATATTTGATTATTTTTTAAATTCTTTTTAATTTGACTTTCTGGAAATTCTTTCTGACCTCTATTACACTTTTATCCCCCATCCTTCCTAACTATTAACCTGTCTATCAAATTTTCCATGTTTGTCTCTGTGTGCTATATATATTCTGGTTAATTCCTCAGTTTTGTTTTCCCGTTTACTAAGTTGCTCTTTAGCTGTATTTAATCTTTACAGATTCCCATCCATTCAATTTTTGTGGAGTATATTTGCAACGACTCTGAGTCCAATGTTATGCTTTATCTAATTGAGCTGTTCTTTTTTCACTGCATTTTATTATTGTGGCTTCTCATTGTTCTTTTTTTTATAATTTTAACATGTTTGTCTAATAGTGCTAAATAATTTATGACTTCGAGTTATCACTATGTTGGTCTATTTTCTGCTAACTCAGTTTTATACTGCTTTATTTTATGTGTAGATTGAAGTGGTGTGTGAGTGTGTGTGTGTGTGTGTGTGTGTGTGTGTGTGTATCAACTCATCCTCAATTGGAATTTTTTGCTCATGCACTTATCCACCTCAGTTTCTGGATATGTGCCTACAGTGTGGATTTGCCTTTTTTTTTCCCCTAATACTCCAAAGTCTGCTCCATAGATTGTGTGAATTTGGACTATATTCTTACATATAAAGGATCTGATCTTTCATTGGAATTTTAAAAACATTCTTATCCAGAGTCCTAGGCAGATCTGGACCTCATGCCACTTCCCTGGGTGGGGGCTCTGTGTAATGGAGAACACAGCTCCCTCAAGGGCCTCAAGTCATCTCAATCCCAGCTCCATCTCCTCTGACCCTAAAAGGCTACCTCTTCTGTCCCCATGTGGCTATTAGAACCCTAGATTCAGGTCATTCTGGCCTGTACCAAGCCCAGCATCTCCTCAGGCTGCTGTGACATCGGCTCTCATGACTACTCCCATGACTTGGAACTCAGTCTCCCTTTCTGTAACCTGGCAAGGCTGGCTTCATGAGCTCAGCCATCACCCTCTTGATAGTCTGGTTAATTCTACCTTTGACTCTGAGTAAAGCCCAATGGGACCATAGGGCATGTGTGGGAGCAGAGGAGCCCGGTGGAATATGTGTGCCTTCCGGGTCCTGATGCTCTCATAAGGTGCTGAGAAGGTCCCAAGAGCACAGGGTTCTGTTGAACCCAGGAAGGGTCACCAGGGAAATGTGCTGAGTCTGCAGCCACGGACAGCTGGAAAAATGCCACACTTTTCCTTGAAATAAGAAGTTGCATCAAATGCACAGAGAAGCCAATGGCACACTAAGAAAGAGACCAGCAAGGAAGCCCATCCTGGCCTCTGCCCTTCACATCACCCCCTGAGTTCACCAATCACCTGTGCTGCCAATGGTGACATCAGAGGAAAGGGGAAAGTGGGGCACACCTTAGTCTCTTTTCCTTCCTTCCCTTCCTCCCTTACCTGTAAGCTGAAGGTACAGGTCGAATGTGCACGTATCGGAACATGGAGGCAGAACAGATGACCCAGCTCTGACTTTCTACTCCTCGGACATCTGGCGGGATGCACATGCCACATCAGCTCTGGAGCACAAATTGCCAACTCGGGCGATTCTGTGGAGGATCCCCGGCTCCTGCCTCTGCATTGAAAGTTGACATCCTGTGACATGAAGATGGTAAAATTTGTGCTCGAGATTTCAGATTCATTTTTTTTCTACTTACAATAATATCAAACATCGATTTAAAAAAAAATGAAAGAAAGAAAAAGGAAAACACCAACAGGCATCAAGAAGGAAATTACAGAGGAAGGGAAAAGCCTTACCCTCTAGGACCTCTCAGCACTCCTGCTTCCTGCTTTTTGAACAAAGACCCTGTATTTTCATTATTCTTGGGGTCAAGCAAATTATAGAGCTGTCCTTAGCACTTTCCTATATATTTTATTTAATTTTTTTTAACTAAAAATCCTTTGTTGTTCGGTCTCCCGTCAGCATTGACCCTGGTCTTTCAATTTGCTTCTGTTTCCCACTTGCCCCCAACCCCACTGCTCACCAAGCTCTCAGGTCAAGATCTGAAAAAGACCCCGGATGGGAACTGAGCCGAGGCTCAACTCAGGCCCCCAGGAAATGCAAGGGTGGCCCTGGCCCAGGGCTGTCTGCTCCCTTTCCTAAGGAATGGCCACCCCTTCCTGGGGCCTCTGTGGTCCCCTCCTCCACTCGCCTCCCTCTTAAGAGCAGTTGCTTTTCTGGC
This sequence comes from Ictidomys tridecemlineatus, assembly GCF_052094955.1. Classification (NCBI taxonomy): domain Eukaryota; kingdom Metazoa; phylum Chordata; class Mammalia; order Rodentia; family Sciuridae; genus Ictidomys; species Ictidomys tridecemlineatus. Next base: position 84,149,167 of record NC_135478.1, on the reverse strand, counting down.
TAGCTCTGCACCCACAAATTCAAGAGGGGGATTGTGAGCAGAGGCAAGAGGAGGTCAGGGGCTAGGGGTGTCAGGAGGACAGCTCTAGTGGGAGTCTGCCTGAGACTTGTTGTGACTGAGTGTCCCCAGTGGCGAGTCCAAGTGCCTTCCAAATAAGGACATGGAATGGAAAGTTCTGGAAGAAACAAAGGGGAGTGGGGGAGGGGGAGGGGAGGAAATAGGAAAAGTAACCCCCCCAAAAAAATGAGGGGCCAAGTTGAACCTCAGTCCAGCCCCTGTTCCTCAGCCCAGGGCTACTTTAAGACCCCAGCTGGTCTCCAGACACACAGGGCAGTTCCTGAGAACTGGGTCGTGCCCTAGCTCCAGGGGACCAATAAGTTCTGCACCTGGAAAACCCATACCCAGCTCCAAATTAATCTATTTAATGAAAGAAGCAGGAGGAACAGGCTGGGGTCCAACCCGCTCTCCCAGCCCCCCTCTGGGTTTCACGCAGTCCATCTCCACCTACATTTAACACAGGATTGCATCTCTGGAGTCCTGATTCCGGAACATTCCAGGACTCGAATAGGTACTCATCCCGTGGATCTGGAAGATAGTGCATCGGAAGGTCAAAGGACCCACAGGCCACCCACCTGAGTTCTCAGATTTCACCCCTTACAACCTTAATCAAAACTATATACCATGCCTGTCAGAGACCCTATGTCAACACTCAGTACCTCCCAGACCTCCCAGGCCCCTCCTGGCCTGCAGAGAATGAATTCCCAGGCTGGGCTAGGTCTTGGCAGGGACTGTGGAGTTGGACAAAGAAATAATATGCGTTTGGGAGCTGGACCAACCCAAGTCTGAACCCCAAGGATATTCTCTTCAGTCTTAATGTTTAGGGTCAGATGATCTCATCTCTCTGAGCCTCCATATTCTCATCTGTAAAATGGGTCTCCACAAGACCTACCTAAAAGGAACATCAGGAAGAGGGGTAGGCAGCATTGTGGTGAGGAAGAGCTCCCTGAGGAATGGCCAGCAGGCAGCGGGCTTTGTACCAGAATGTGTTCGATGAATGAACGAGTGTGGCGTCAAAGTCACCCAAAAGCATTTCCCACCCCTTCCCTCTCCTTTACCGCTCTCCTAGTCTGAGCTGGAGAATTAGGAACCCACTGCTTCCGGGAAGACTGGAGACTCCATCTTTCCCTCCTTGAAATGGGGAGAAATAAGAGCGCCTGCCTCCTGGTTGGATTAGGAGGGTAGCGTGACATCTTGGTAAAGCTCTCCAGGGTCTAGAAGAATGTCCTTCACACCTGCTACTTACCTTTACCATTTTTCATCTGGTATATGGCAGGGACCCCTGAGCACCTGGGTCTCCCTGCTTCCACTCTTGCCACCCACACCTAATTATTGTTTATAACAGCCAAAATATTTCTCTGTAATTGGCCTCTCTCTGCCTAAAATCCTCAAAGGTTCCCCATGGCCCTCCTAACACAGACTTCAAGGTTTGGCCACATCTACTACTGGACCCCTCTCTCTTTGCTTCCTGGCCCTCCAGTTGGCTTCTGCTATACTTAGTGCCACAGGGACTTTGCATATGCTGTTCCTCTCTCTGTCCCCTTGACCTGTGAATTCCAGCTCAAATGGCCCTTCTGTGGCAACAGGGACTATGGAAGAGTTCTCTGCTACTTATACCCTAAGCATCAGACACCTATTCTTTGGGTGTTGCCTCTGTGTGACCTGACATTTCATGGAGTAGCACCCAACCCCAACCCAAACCCAACATCTGGGCCACAAGGAGCTCCTTGCTCTCATGCCACATGCTGGGTGGTTACACAACCACATCATCTGAGACCCTTATTGAGGCCTTGCTGGGTACCAGCCAGACACGGGGCTGATCTCAGAGCCTGGATTTACTCTTTGCATTCTGTCTGGTTGGCAGAGGCCATTACTGTCTTTGTTTGATGTAGTCACTCAGGCATTACCTGGAAGGAATGGGGCTCAGTTCCTTTAGTCTCCATACTAAAGCAGCAGGGGGGTCCTGTAGTCAGACCTGGCTTCAAACTCTGGCTTGGTCTTGGGCTGACATTTGTCGAATGCTTCTTCTATGTTCAATATCATGGGGCAAAATGACTAAATCTTCCCCAAGAAGGGAATTTATTCACTGAGGCCAATCTGAGGGGGATCCCTGGGCCAAAACTGGAGGCGAGGCTACATCCTCTTCTAGTGTGGAAGAGAGTTCTGTGAGCTGCATGCAGTAGGTAACGGCACTGCAGAAGCTTTGGACTAAAGCTCCTTATTAGGATTATTCATTGATATTACACTTTCATTGGAAAAAAGGTTAACACCACCTTGTGAGGTAAGGAAACCAGGTTCAAATCCTCCCAGTGGTTAGTACCAACAAATTCAGGGCCCACCATCTATCTGTGTTTGTAAACAAAGTGTACTTGACCCCCAGAGCAGGGTATTTGTCTACACCTGCTGTTCCCTCCCAAGGGCACAGCCCAGTAGTTGCAGTCTGGACCATGTTGGGCTTCCCAAAGCTAAAATATTCACTATGCAGCCCTCAGCAGAAAGCGATGACCGACCCCAGGTCTAATTCAGGAAAAGTGCACAAAGAGGGTTATTTATGTTCTCTCTCCTTATTGAAGCATTGGGTTTTTAGCTTTGCTCCTGTCCTCCTCAAATATCGCGGGCAATGATATTTCCATGCGGGAATAAGTCCTTTTAAGGTCATTTCTTTGCAGTGGCTGCCAGGCAGTATGAATTCTATGTGGATTAAACTTCCCCCAAGTGAATATCAGAGGATTGAAGAGCTTATTGTGGAGAGGAGGACCACAGATCACAGGTTAATTCCGACAAAATGAGAAATCTCTATGCAACAGATTCTTTGAATTCTCTGTGTTGCTCTGATTATATGATGAAAACTCCAGCTCCGTTCTTTCCCTAAGTGTGGAGCTAAATAGATCTTCTTTAAGAGTATTATAAGGAAATAGATGTTTTCCCCCTAGTATCCTAACAACTGGAAAATTTAATTAACTGGCATTTGGATGTCTTAGTGGCAATGTTAAAATTAGGTTTTAGAGCCCAGTGACTCCAAAATCACGTTGGTTGAGTATCCCTACTCCCAAAATCCCAAACCTGAAAGGCTCCAAAACCCAAACTTTTGAGCATAATGTCATCACTCAGAAAGTTTTGGAGTCAAAGTCAACATAAAAGAGATACCTGCATACCTGTATCCATAGCAGCACTGTTTACAGTAGCTGAAATGCCCTTCAGTAGGTGAAGTGACAAAAGAAAATAGGGTCTGTATGCACAGTGGAGTATTATTCAGCCATAAAAGAGAATAAAAATCCTGTCATCTGCAGGAAAGTGGGGTGACCTAGAGACCGATATGTAAAGCAAAGTTCCTTGGACCCAGGAAAAAAATACTGTATTTTCTCTGCTAGGTGCAATATAGAGAAAAATAAATAAAAACAAGATGATATAAAAGTAAAAGAGGAAGGGGAAGGGGACCAGAGAGTGCAGGAGGAGTGAGAGATGGAAATTGGAAGGGTGAATACAATCAAAACCACATGTACGCATGTATAAAATGTCACAGTGAAGACAGTAATGGGTCCAATGAATGTGCATTAAAAATTATGATTTTTTAAAAGTCAATCAAAAGAAGAAATTTGGGTTTGGGAGCATTTCAGATGTCAAATCTGCATTAGGAATGCTCAGCCTGCGTTCTCATTATCATTCAAGACAGGGATCCTCTATTCTGAGAAATCACATCCAGCCTCTGGTTGCCAGTTGATAGGATCCCAAAGGCCAATGGACTGACCATGCCAGGTGGGATGTCCTACCCCCTCTCTGTGAACTGTTTCTTGAGTAGTCCTCATGGTAGGCTCTGGGTTTGACTCCACTTTATGTCCCCAGTGCCTGGCACATAGAAACTCTTCAGTAAAGCTTGTTGACCTGGTCCAACAGGTGAGACCTTCCATGTGGGGCTCAGAGATCATGGAGAGGAACCAGACATGACTAGACAGGGCCTGGAAATGTCTCTCCACCCTTGGCTCCTTCTCTCCTGTCCAGGCCCCCAGAGCATTTGTAAATGATGCTCCCCACTGAGCCTCCAGCTGCCTCCCACCACCCCTTCCTGTCCTCAATGCCCACTCTGCCTCCTGCTCTGGAGACATCTGCCTTGGGTCCCCCAGGAGTCAGCTCCTCACCAGAAAGTCAGCAAATCCGCACGCCTGAAGCCGGGAAATATTGATTTCAGGTTGAATCACACTTTCTCCTGAGCTCCTCACTCTGTAGTCCCCCATCAGAGGAGGCCGAGCACTGTGCAGAAGGTTCTGACACCGGAATTTGAATCTGGACAGTAACTGGGGCTCGGGGTGTATGGGGCGAGGGGGGACGGAAGAAAATAAATCCCCCTTTGCGGAACCCTCAGAGGAAGACAGACTTGAACAATGAACAGACGGTCTTCGCAGGCCACGATGACAGACATTTCAAACTTATCACGCCCTGGCACTATATTAAGACCCTGAGATTACAGTGAGGTTCATTAGAGGAACATCTGTTGGCAATCAGCACAGAGCTGCCAGATATGATTGCTCAGAGCACAGCCCGGGCTGGGGGCAGGGAGATCCCATCTCTGCAGGGAAAATGTCCCAGAGACACAGTCCCTGATGTATTGGGCTTTCCTGTGGCTCACTTCCCTCCTCTCATAAAACCAAGGACCTTAATTCAAATAGGCCCAGGAGCATCTGTTAGTAAGTGAGATATATTTCCAAGACCCAGAAGTCAATAGAAGTAATGGTGGTGTGAACAAGGATTACCCGGTAGAACTTAGTAGGTGCTCAGCACTAAGGGGCATTATATCATTTCATCCTCCTGTAACCCACGAGGTACTTAATATTGCCACCCCTCTTTACAGCCTAGGGAACTGAGGCCAGGGAAGGGAAGGAATTGTCACAAGGTCAAGTATCTAGTGATTCATGGATATGGTGACACACTCTCCTCTTTTACCCAGACTGAGGGTTTTCCTGGGATGCAAGACTCCCCAGGTCGTGTCCCTGGGATGGTCCCAGGCAAACCTGGATGCAGCCCGACTCTGAGTTCACATCTGTCTAGTGTCAAAGCTCACCTCCTGGTCCTTTCTGGGGAACTATCTCTTGTGTTCTCAGCTCCTTGCTATTTACCAAGACAAAGTGTTTACTGAACACCTACTATGTGTAGACACCACTGTGGGCACTATAGACAAAATAAGTGAAGGACTAGACAAAAAATCTGAAAACCTCTGCTTCTCGGAGCTACAGTTTAGCAACTCTCATATTTACTGCATATTCCCCTAGACTCCCTATCCTCCTGAGACGACTTAAGTTTAATCATTAACAACAAGAGAACTGGAAGGGCCACCTTTCTGGTGTCCTGTCCCGCATAGTTCTGAAAAGGATCTGTAGCCACCTTCTAGGAAGGTGTGTACCCACAAGGCTCATCCACTATATCGTGTCCCCACGTCCCCTCTTCTGTCTAGAAATAGGACGTCCTGAGAGGCGATGTGATCAAAGGACACACAATCAGAAGGGTTATAAATAAGAAAACTTGGACTTGGGCAAATTCCTCTGCACTGCAACTAGGAGATGCCCTTTCAATTCAGGGGGTTTCACAGAAATACAATATGGGCTCCTGTATTGTAAGGATTTTGGAAACAGCTATACCCAAGTTCAAAGCCAGACCTTCGCTCTCTTATCAGGTGACCTTGTTGTGCTCCTCTTAACCTTAGCATTTTTGATTCCTATAATAGGAATAAGAGAATCTGCTCCAGGTGCCCCCCTGAAGCAAATTAACACATACAAAGGCACAATGAACCGACCCACAGAAAGGACTTAACTACAAGGTCCTGTTGCTCTAACTCACTTGATCTTTCTGCCACCCCTAGGTTTTGAGGATTACCCTGGTTCCTGATGGGGAAACTGAGGCAAGCAAAGGCAAACGAACCAATCCAGAATTCAAAGATAGCATCCGAGCCGGGGTTTGGAGCCAGAGTGGTGTGGATTAAAGTACGATAGTTTAATCAGGACTTAGATCAAAGCACAGATGAAAACCCCCACCTCCAGCTATCCAGAGAGCACCCTAAGTTAAAGGAAGCAAACAGCACTCAGGTGGCTAGAGGATGATTGTTGGGGTGACAGGAAGGAGCCAGGGTCTGAGATGGCTTTTTAGCCGGGGGCTGGTCAGGCTCTGGGGAGCCCAGTCAACTGCTGTTTGTATCCGAGGGCCATTTGTCCACATGGAATAAGTTCGAGAGTGGAAGGCCATGCGGTGGACAATCACAGGCAACAGGGGGGAGCTGGGCTTACAAGCAGCAGCTGGACTGGAATACCTCCAGGAGCTGCTCCTGGGGCCCAACTGACGGGCATTTGGGAGGAGGGCAGCCAGGCAGTGGGCGTGAGGATCACACCCAGTGGGGAGGGTTAAAAGGACCCTCTCTGACTTCAGGGGCTGTCTCTGCTCTGCTCTTGCTTTGAGTTGGGAATGGTTGTGGGTCATCTTGCTGGGCTCTCTCTCTCTCTCTTTTGCTGTTCTACTGCTTGGGCAAAAAGAGAAGCTCAACATTTTCTGATCCAGGGAAGGAAAAAAGAACACTGAGGTTGTTAGAGACGGGAGGGATGTTTAAAATCTGAATCCAGGAGATTGAGCACTCGAGGGACGGTCTGTATCTGGAGCAAAGTTTCCCTGGGCTCTGGCATCCTTGTGAGCCAAGGTCTAGGGAGGGGGAAGATCCAAGAGGGGAGGGAGCTGAGCCATTAGGGGTGGGGTTCACACTCTGCTAGTAAAAGCTGGCTCTACTCAACTCTCAAAACATCTTCTCTGCTTCTTAGTCTAGTTGCTCAAAGTCTAACCTGCAGGGGGACATACTGAAAGCTAACCTGGGGGAGAACTCAGAGGGCTGAGCCTAGGGTGGCCATTTTATCAACTCCTGGGTCTACACAGTGACCCCAGCTACTGGGGAAGCCCTGGCTGGATCCTAATTCCTCCCACTTGCCTCTTTGCTTCTGACTTGAACATTGTCTCCCGACTTGCAATGTCAGCTCCTCAGATGCTGGAAAGGGAGTTGGGAGCCCAAGATGGCTCAAAACTAAAGCTTCCACTTACAAGCAACAGGGGACCCTGAAGCCAGAGAGGTCTCCCCTAGGAAGGGGAGGGGGCCGGGCACTGGGCACCTGCTCTGGAAGTAGGTAGCCTTGCCTTTTTGGGCTGCAAACCCCAAGTCTTAAGCCCCTGGGGAAGCTGGCCTGGGGGCCGGGGGTGGTGTGGTTAACTGTCAATGTGTTAGCCTTCCTCCAAGCTCAAGGCTCCAGTACTGCAAATCCTGCTAGTGAAGTCCACATGCAGTAAATAATAGGGGACCACAAACCTGCAGGTGCAATGGGTTAACCCTCGAGCTCCTGGGAGCCTTGCTCATTCTCATGCTGGCCCCTCCGCCCACTTGTGGATCAACTCCCTATAACAAGAATCTCCAAGAGAAAAACCTGCAATTTACCTTGGCAAGGGGGAACCCTGAGGTTCATCTTCACCTCTAAATGTTCCAGATCACCGGGCTGACTCTGAATTGGGTCCCCGCAAGATCAGTGATGCGGCAGACGGTGTTGTGGCGGGCTCATGATGCCCATCCAGCATTGTGGGGCTCGGCTGGATCTCTAGCAATCCTAACTAGAACAAATAAAGGCACAGGAGGTGCTGGGTTAATCGTCCAATTGGCTTGCACGCCCAGCTGCAGCGAGGGCTCTATTCAGTATGGTGAAGAAAGCCAGCCTCCCCGTGGAAGAGGGTGCCCATGGCAGGACATTATTAAGCAACTTGCACACTGATGGGGACGCTCAAATGTTCCACATAAGCCCTGCCACCTCTCACACAATGGACAAAGCTGTCCACCACAGAGGCCATAGAGCCAGGAGGGAGCTTTGAGGACCTCTTGATCAACTTGTTGTGGTGGTGCCTGGGACTTGTCCATGTTGGACACTTCATGTCAACTATGAGGTCATAAGTCCCCCCCAATTGCAGCCCTTGAAGGGGATTTCCGTTCATCTCATATCTGGCACTAAAACGAGATGCCAGGTTAAGCAGTAAGGATGAGTCCTGGGCTGAGCTGGCTTCAAATCCTAGAAGTCTTTTCCTTAATGAGAAGGCATAGCTACCCCACCTGTGCTGCACGGGGGTCGGGTGAGTGGGATCTGGAGGTGTGTGGGCCTCTTAAGATTTTATGCCATCTTTCTAAACCGAGCTGTCTCCTAAAGAAGCTGTAGCCCTTGGCCTTACAAAAGGTCAAGGAAGACAATTATCTTTGACCTTGCTCCTAATCTTGAGCAGGCTCCTGGTTGAAGTTCTTAGCAATCAGCTGGAACTTCAGGTTTTCTCTGGCTACTGGAGAAAACACCAAGCCCTGAGGCTTTAGGCACAAAACACCTCCAGGACTAGACAGTGGGCATGTGACTTCCTGATTTTGACTTCCGTCCCCAACCCTGATGCCCTGTAAGTGAGCTTTCTTACCTGTCAGGACAGTCCACTAAAACACCAAACAATCTTAGGATGAGGAGATGCCCTTCAATGCACCACTCCCAAAACGAGGTCACCTACACCTTCCAAGCTACAGGAAGAATGTCTGCCATGCTGGATCTTGCTTCCCCTTGAGGGGGACGGGTGCCCTGGCCTCCTAATGCAAGTGTCCTTAAATCTCAACCTGTGAAAGTGAAATCTGGCCAGCATTTAGGGGTCAGGCATGACCTCAGGTGACCTTGAGGCACAGGAGGAAGTGGCTTAAAGGGCAAAACAAAGTGGAGTAATCGGACGAGGCTCCCCAATGGGGCCATCTGGGAGTCAGCAAGTACCCTAGAGGTGCCACAAAGACCGTTTATCTGTTGGTGCCCAAATTCCACTGCCTAACAGCTTGAGTCACGTAGCCTTCCAGATAGGAGGTCATCTCTGGCAGGAATCGAAGGGGCTGGGGAGGCCCTGTCCCCCTGCCTTGGCCTGCCTGTCTTGGCCATAGCTGACAATGGCCATGAGGGTACATAATTCATGTGTCATGCCAGGTCGTCCTTGAGTGCACTGAGTACCTTAGAAGCAGAAACTGTCCCTCCAGTTAATGCCACTTGACAGCTGGTGTCATCCTCAAAGGTGGGAATGTCCAAGAATCAGGCTTGGTAGTTGCTGATGGGGGAAGGGACGTGGCCAGAATCTCTGCAATTCTCCCCATTCCTCAGACTGATTCGAGTGGGCCATGAACAGAGACCCCATGTCATTCCCTTGGGCCAAGCCCATCTGTCCAAGTTCCCTGTGGGCTGGTATCTGCAGTGAGTGTCAATGTTGTCCTAGGGCATCCAACCCATGGAAGACGAGTCCTTGTTATTCAAGGGAACGCCTGCAGGGCACCCTGGCATCAATGACGCAAAGCTGACAGTGGCTAAGGGTGGCACAACTCGGGCTTCCTGGGGTCAGCTGTCTGGCCATGAGTCAATGAGCTTTCCCTCTGTTTCCCCCCCACCACAATCTATCCCGACTTAAAGGGCCATGGTCTACCTTTAGCTGTTTCATGCTGATACAGGGAGGCTGTCCTAGTCTTGTCCCCCCACATGCTCCAGAGGGGACAATGGGTGATGCAGAGTTCTGAACTGGAAAGGTCCCCGTGTGTCTGAATAACTAAACGGGGGCCCCTGTGAGTTATCTCAGCAGGCGGCGTCTCCTGGTGGAGCAACCTTGACGAGGTACTTTGTCCTCGGCACAGTGCCTGGGGAAACCTAGAGAAACCTGTGGAGGATGGTCTAGAACAAGTCTTACCCCTAAGTGAACCCACCGGGGAACCCCAACTCTAAAGCAGTTGGGGCCAGTATCCCCTGAGGGTCCTTATTCAGGCTGAAGTTGGTCTCTTGATGACTCTCCATAGACAACCTGTCTTCCTGGTTATTCTTTCATAAAAATCACATCAAAAAAGGGAATTCCAGCTAAACTCCTGGGGCTTGACCAAATTCATAAGCCATGGTCTGTATCTCCAAACCAAGCAGTGGTTAAGAAGGATTGACCTAAGTACCCCCAAAGGACGACTTGGGCTGCTGGTTGGGGTCACTTGGGCACCTAAATGGGCAGTTAGGACTCCGAGTCTCCTGGTGCTACGTGGCCAGGATTTGCTGGAGGACATAGTTGGCTTTACTATCCAAGGACAAGATATCAAACTAGTTAAGACTTCCAAGAGCTGTAAAAACTTCCTTATTGTAAGAAGTGGTGGCCCGTGACAGTTATGGAGGAGTTTGGGAGCCCAAGTGGAAATTGTGTCCTGAGACACCTAATGGATCTTAATTCAAACTAAGCTTAGTATCCATCCTGGGGAAAAATACTGAACCTGTAAACAGTCCTGGGAACTCATGTCAGTGAGTGGCCCTTGTCGGGTCCCAGTGGGTGCACCTTAAGTGGTGGGTCATAAGGATATGTCTGCACTGATCACTGGGAAGCTTGTACCTGTGAGCCATTCTGAATCAATGTAGTGTCCCCACTGATCCTGTTTTTATATCTCCACAGAGGAAACCTTAGCTAAGTTCATATTCAGTTCTTTTAATAACTGTGTGGGAACCTTTCATTGGGATGTAAACTTGCAGTCTTATCTGGCAGTCCACTGCCTTGGTTAAGGGCCACCTTCTTGGTGTCCCTTGCAGTGAACTGCACCCATCTTAGAAGCTGGTCCTTTCCAGAAGCCATAAATCCTTGTACTTCATGGAGAGTGCTTAACTGTTAACATCCATCTTTATAGTCAAATAGCACAACCATGGTTTGTTCTAGAACATATGTCCTTGAAACATACTTAATCTGTAGAAGTTCAAGACTTCCTGTCCTGATTACAAGACCTGAACAAGGTCAGTGGGTTCACCTTTCAGGTGTTGGAATGGGGGGTGGGCTCTTGGCTCTATGATACTAGAGCCACTGACCACTGTGCATCTGGCCAATCTGAAGATTTCTTCGAAATGCCCATCTCCAAAGCCACTCAACCCCGACTCTCAAGAGGTACCTTCCTAGGAATGGATCAAAGTGGGGTTGATCTAATGCCCTAACAAGATGGCCTGACATATCCTCCCTTCCACTGTGAACCCCTATTGACCCTTCATAAACTGCCCGGATTTGGTGTCTGAACCTCATGACCTTGTTTCAAGGTTAACTTTGAGGCCTTACTAATCAGCACAGTAGTCACAGCTATTGCTGTCAAATTTGGCCACAACAGGCTCTTCTTGGAGAAAATAACAGACTAGTTGTGATCACAATTCCTGGGTTAGAACCCCTGAAGCTAAGCCGAGACCCTACATTGCCTCAGTGAGGGGTATAGGAGGATGGGCCAGACCCAGCTCAGAATTTATCAAATACACCTTAATATTAGTCCATGAAGAGGCTCTTTCCTTGTCCAATGTGCTTTATTTCTTGAAGCCTTGGAATCCATATCCAATAGGAACCTGTCCTTCCCACAAACCCTCAGTGGTCTTGGACTCGGGTGGATCATGTAGATGGGGCAGCCATTGGTCAGAGGTTAATGCATGAGCCCCTGTGGCTAAAAACTAACCAGAAAAATGAAACCACTTGAGACGCAAGCTTACTGTGTGTGTGTGGTGGGGGGTGGCACTTCAAGGAAACAGCGTCAAAGCCTGACTCTGCATGTTGGCGAGGCACAAGCCATCAATATATCAGGATGCCATTAAGTCCAAGACTAATGCATTATCAAACTAGTATGAACTGTCCCTAAAAGGACAGGTGTATACAAATCCAAGGACTGCTACCCACTGGTACATCACGCAAGGGACTCCTTGTGGGTAACAGGAGGCACACCGACAAGGCCCTCCCTCTGAGGAGAGCAGCCGCTTGTCTGCACTCAGCAGCTTTATAGCCACAAGAGGACTCTCAGTAGCTGCTCGGGAGTCTGAGCTGGGGTAGGGTTGACGGCAGGCACACGCGCTCATGGTCAGCTAAGCAGCCTTGCCTCGGAATCTAAACTCGGAACCCCCAGATAAAACGGCTGGTAAAATGGCAAATGACCTAAAAGGACAAACCTGATGCTGATAATCCCTAAATCCAAAGGCAACACCCTCAAGTGTTTGGGGTTAATTTTGGGATCTCTGCTTAGAAACCATCTGGTCTAACCACCTATGGTGCACTAAAAATCCTTCAGACATCACTTGGGATACTTGGGGGAGTCCAGGTATGGATCAGGATGATGGGATGTTTCACTCACGAACTTGATCCCGTACAATGGGATGTTCCACAGAATTCTTGACCAGGAAGATTAAGGAGACAGACTTGAATAAAGCCTGATGGTCTCTTTTTGCAATAGGACCCATAGTCAGAGGTTATGGCTTTAGGGGATGTCGTCATCTCTACACACACCTCAGGTCCTAACCTGACCTGGAAACGTGTCACTAGCATGCCCTGGGGTGGGGGGTCTTAGTGTACCTCCTGGGGGTGCACATAGGGCGTCCCTGACAGGGCTAGTGGATGAGGAACTGCCCTGGAGACACTTCCATCTGAACTTGGCTTCCAGATGAGATGCTTACTACTAGCAAATCCTTTTTTAAGAGGCATAAGACATCCTGGGACACAACTCGATACATTTTTGCAAGTGAGGGAAAGCAAAGCCACTACCCAGAAGCTTACCACCTACTGCTACAGAATGCCCTTCACTTAAAGAAACAACAGGCTGAGTCAACACACAACAGGTGGCTCCAGTGTTGATCTAGCTTCCTGACATGACTGTCAGCTCACCCTCCTCCTCAGGAGCAGTTTGGATGCTAGGGCCCAACATTCCAGTTACCATCTTTCAGTGTTGCCAACAGGTCCTCTAGCCTGAGTTGCCACTCAGCTGTCCCTGAGCAAGCAAACAAAGGATGCAGGGAGGTCATTAGACCATGGAAACATGGAGATTTAAACACACATATTAAAGTATGTAAAGACATTAATGAATAAGGGCAAGTCTTGCAGCTGCAGTACAATAGGCTTTAGATGCCAGGCCGAAAACATGCTACAATTGTGAACAAACATTATATTGTAAAAGGAGTTGCCCCATAGGACAAGGTTTAAAAAGCTAGGTATCAAAGTGGTAGAATACTGGGTATTTGCCCATTAACAATGCCGTAGAGGGAGACATTAGGCTAATGAATGCCATTCTCAAACCACCATAGAGGGTACTCCGGTATCAAAAAATGGACAAGGACCAGGTGTTTACCCATGATAATGTGGAGAAAGGCATTGGGCTCCATTGCCCAAAAACAGACAGGAGGGCCCAATGCTCTGGGGCCCACAACCACAAATATATGGGGCACTGGAGGAACCCAGCAACATCATCAGGGTGGTGCCCAGGACATGTTATTCATCAGATCTCTCATCAGACAAACCAGAGGGAGCACAGGGTTGGACATCTGCTCCTCCACCAGAGCAGTACTAACTCCAGAGATGGGCATTCAAATAATTCCCACAGGAGTAAAAGGACCTCTTCCCCCAAGGAACAGTAGGCTTATTATTGGGCGCAGTTCTTCTACTCTAAAAGGACTTATGATATGTCCTGGGGTAATTGATCCCAATTATGAAGTTGAAATAAAAATTATAGCTAGTTCTCCAAGAGGTATATCAGTAATTTCACCAGGAGATAGAATAGCAGTTATTAATAATACCCAGCCTGCATGATAAATTTTCAGCCACACTATAGAAAGAGGTTCCAGGGGATTAGGCTCCACAGGTATAGATTGGGCTATGCTGTCTTTAAATTTAGATTCTCACCCAATGCTAAAACTAAATATTCAAGGACATGAATTTAATGGTCTACTAGACAAGGTGCAGACCTTAGCATCATCTCTTGTCAAGAATGGCTGAAACATTGGCCATTACAACAAGACAGTCAAACGAGGTCTAGGAGTGGCGACTAATCCTCATAGAAGTGCAATGGTATTAGATTGGAAGAATCCTGAAAGATGTGAAGGAACTATACAGCCATATGTATTGGATCATCTTTCTATAAATTCAGGGGGACGAGATGTTCTAGATCAATTAGGTATGACATTAACAAATAACATCAATTTAAATGTGCCCACTATTATGGCTAGACAAGGTTTTAGGAAAGGAAAAGGATTAAGAGAAAAGGGACAAAGTACAGTGGCACCAATACAAATAGATCAAGAATTAGCTAGACATGGGTTGGGTTTTCAGGAGGGGTCACTGAGACAATAAAAATTACTTGGAAATCAGAAAGACCAGTATGGGTTCCTCAGTGGCCCCTGACTAAAGAAAAAATACAAGCAGCCTATGACCTGGTCAAACAACAATTAGCAGAGGGACATATACAACCTTCTGTATCTCCCCATAATACTCCCATTTTTGTCATCAAAAAGAAATCTGGTAAATGGAGATTATTGCAAAATTTAAGAACCATTAATAATGAGATGGTTATTATGGAACCTGCTCAATCAGGGATTCCCCAATTGTCTGCTTTTCCAAAAACCTGGTATGTTTTAGCTATAGATATTAAAGATTTTTTTTTTCAATTCCAATTCATACTGAGGATAGTCCACGTTTTGCATTACTGTCCCTGCCTTGAATCATGAAGGTGCTGATCAGAGATATGAATGGAAAGTACTACCTCAAGGGATGGGTAACAGCCCAACTATGTGTCAAATTTATGTTAACAAAGCAATCCAGCATCATCTTAATGGCTCACTGCCTCTCAACCATTAATTCTGGCAAAATGTCAGGGGCCATTCCGACTGGCTGTGGCTCTCAACACCACACCCAAATAGGTGAGATTTATAATCAAAGTCCTGAGTAGAGAAGGTGGGAAGCTGCCCTCTTTTCCTTCCCTTGCATTTTTTAATGAACATGAATTGTTTCTACTGAAGTAGATCAGTCCTGACCCCGGGGCAAAAAATTCTAATGCCTTGTTGATCATAGCTAGCAGATTTAGTCTTTTTGTATGAAGAGGGGAAACCGAGGCCCACCTGGGAAGACAGGCTCTCAGTGTCTGGGCTGGGACTGCCGCCCAGATCCTGGCTCATGGGTGTTAGCCTCTAATATATAGCTCCTCCCTTTCCTCTTCTTTCCTGAGGAAGCATCTGTGTTGATTGATCGGTGCCTTGAGTAACTCTAATTCCATTAGCAATGAATAATGCACTCTTTATTCTGAGGAGCATTGATTGGGGAGGAAGGGAGGGAGGATGAACAGCTGTCTGGCCAACTTAGAAGGCACTGGCTTAAGTACATGAAGGCACAGGCACCCGGGCCTTGGCAGAGGCAGCCTGTGGGATCTGTCAAGTCTGATCCAGCCTTAGACTCGGCCCTCTATGCCAGCCTTGTTTTTTAGCATTGCTACAGGCTCTCACGAGGTGTAGCCCCTGCTCATGTCTTCTAGAACTCGGCATTTACCATGCATCAGTTGCTGAGAAATCCCAGCCTCAGTATCCAGACACCCCTCTCACCAATGTCTATCCTGAGGATACGTGGTTCATTGTCTACCGGGACTTGGGAACCCATAGGAGACCTAGGAAGGTTTCCACGACGTCCTCCCTCTAAGCCAAAGACTTGCTGTACTAAATCCCAAGAAGTGACAGACCTGAACGCTCTCTAGATAGAGGGCCTGGGGGCAGATGGAGCAAAGCCTGGAGCAGGGAGGCAGGCAGATGCCCTGGTCCTGCAGGGGTGTTCAGCACCTCCGTGGAATGGGGCAACTGCACTTCCTGGATCTCGATGGGCTTTAAGATCATGTGTTGACTTGTCTCCAGGTGAATGAACACAGGTGGCCTGGCTGGGCTTTCTCGGCACTAAGCTCAGCAGGAACAGTGATGTCAGCAAAGTGATCAAGCCTGAGATCCTTGTTTTCCCTAGAGTAGAAGGGAGAAGCTCGAGGTGCCAAGCCTCCAGGAGAGGCAAGAAGCCTCAGCTACTCTGCTACAGAATGGAAGGAGTCTCTTGGGGTAGACCACAGCTGCAAGTGCCTCTGCTGTGTTAGGTTTGGAGTTAAAATCTTACACTCGCCCACATGCAGTCCTGGGGGTCAGCTAGAGTTGGCATACAGACAAGAGAACCCTAGCATTCTGGGGAACCAGAGACCTAGAGGCCTTAGCTAGGTCTCCAGTCAGCTCTTGCCCCATGGAAGAGATGCCAGGTGGTGTCCGGTGTGGTCCATACCCTATGGAACCCTCCCTCCCTCCCTCTGAATCTTCCATATGGGGATGCCCTTTGAACTAGCTCACACCTTCTGGCTCCATGGGCACACAAATGTGGACCTTCACCCTGGGTTTCCACCTCCTGGACAGGTCCTTCTAAGGAGACAATTTCAAGTCCATTCAGCCACTGAACGGCAGGAACTGACGAGAGGGTGAGCTTCTCTCAAACCAGAGAGATGCCAGCCCTAAACACTGGTACCAAGAAGGTTTGTGCAGTCCAAGTCACCCAGACCTGGGTGAATGAAGATGGAGTTGTGGTCACATATTGGTCGACTGAGGTATCGAGTACCTAGTCCCTTTCCCCAGGGGCCTGGATGAGTGGACCCGACTCGCCCCTGAGCTAAAAGCCTGGCTGTGCTTTAAGCCTCTGTTCCTGTTCCAGCAGAATGGAAGCCCCAGCTTCCGTGATCTGTATTATCCCTAAGGTATTACCACAAAGGGATTCAAATCTCCATGGCCAAGGGTGGGGTCACTTGTGCCAAGTGCTGGGGACAAAGAGGCAGCATACATGACCCACGGCCCTGGGCTCCTCTTGCTGCACCACACACTAGCAACTGAAAAACGAGTTCCACTCTGTGGGCCGTATTGTTGGATTCATGCTGGGTCTGGGCCTTGTTCCCAATGGCTCTTAGCCTCTGTCACTTAACGTCTTGGAACCTCATGAGGAATGAGCCTCTTTCCTCTGTCAGTGGTCGGCTGCCAGGTGAGCATCTGAGCTGGGTCAACCTCTTCACCTTGATGGTGAATGGCTTTAGTTCTGTGGAGTCTTCCTCCTCGCCCTCAATGTTCTCTTGGGTCATTCAGCTTACTTAGGTCATTCAGCCCTTGGGGGTACTGTTCTCTGGCTGCCATATCACAATGGGTAGTGACTTTGAGTGGATGTAGACATTTCTGAGACATCGAAGGGCATTGACCTAGAAGGTGCTGCCAGGAGTAGTGACCGGTCCTTTACATACTGCTGCTCGGGCACCTACATCAACCACAATGTTTCAGAGGTGCTTGGGCCCTGGTTTGCATTCCAATCTGGGACTACCCAGACTGGGGTGGGAAATGGACAAATCGGGGCTGGCATCAACCAACTTCCTAAGCCTTCCACATCTTGAAGGCTTGAAGTTCTGGAAAACACAAATGCATCTCAAACTTCTTGATGCCTGGAAACACCTGAGTAAACCATTCAACAGCAAATGCCTGTGCACCAGATTCCTAGGAGCTGAAGATGTGGCAGAGAATGCCCTTGCTTGCAGAAAGTTTTCAAGACCCAACTGAAACATTGGGTGGTGGCATGACCTATGAAGGAAACTGAAGCCAGCGTATGGAGCGGGCAGAACTCGGGAGTCGTGGGCTCAGGTTCTGACCTGCAAACTTTGCTAGACATAGAAGCCTTTGATCTACAAATATCATGAAGCCATAACATATGCTTCCCCCTCAACTGAAGACCTAGGCTAGTGTCAGTTGACTGATTACAGTTGTGTACCTGTGACTGTCTTTGGCTAGCCTTCCCCCGGATACTGGGGACTTTGGATGCCCCGACACCCATTGTTGACAGTTGCTTCCTTTGAGGGAAGAAGGGGAAATGAGCACACGAGCCCCAATGTGGGCTTCCCTCGAGCACCTGGTACACCCAAGTTCTCCACTTCCCTAAGGTATACTGTGCGTGATAGTCTCTGCACCTGGAAGACCTACATCTTTCCCCTGGTTTTCCAAGGTGGCAGTACAGAACCTCCTTGGGTGGCATCTCTGGCCATCCCTGGAACAATGATAACCTCTTCTTTCTGACCAGGGCCTTGGTGCTCCTGTAGAGGCATTTCTCAACCTCCTCATCTGGGATATAGGCCAGCAAATGGGCGTCTGCAAATGTTCCTGAGCCTTCTCTTTCCTTAGAGGTTGGAATCTAGGGACTTGTGAGCTGGAGTGTGTGGCACTGTCCACAGGGCTGTGAGCCTTTTGGGATAAAAAGTACACTAGCAAGAGGTTGACTTCTAGGTTAGTGGTATAAACTTAAAGGGTTGGACAATTGGGCCTCAACAATGTTGAAACGTCACCTTTGCACCCCAGTGACAACTTGTGGTAGAGGACATTGGATCCATCTCGGGATACTACAAACCTCACCTGTAGCCCCGCCTTCCAATAGTCAAAGGTACTAATGCAAGTGCTGCTCACACTCTAAGGCTTGTTGAAGCAAAGGACCGTGGGGGAGGGGGGACACTGGGTAGATGCAAGTGGGAATATGAGGCTCCTATCCAGGTGACTCTGGGCTGGTTGTTTAACTTGAAGATTCAGGTTTTTCTGTTGCTCAATGATTTTGTACATGTGGCTACCTGTAACCAGAAGGAGTTCTGCAGGGACTAGGGACCTGAACCACTCAATCCGTTGAATCCTGTGTGGGCCATTGACACCTACTGAGTAGGTGCTAGTTAGATTTGAAGACTGGAGAATCGTTTCCATGTCTGAGTCTTAAGTTGGCCTGAGATATTACTTTCATGGAAGGATCCTCAGGCTTTCAAATACTCTCAGTTTGTACTTGCAAAGGAAGCAAACTGACATCCCCAACTCTTCCTGGGGTCTGGATTCCATTTGCAAGTGCTGAAGGTCGTTGTCAAAGAGCACTGTGACTTGGGCTACAAATTCTCACTATAGCTTTGTACCCAATAAAAAGCTACCTAAAGGGAAATAAAGATGTTCGCTGGGAAACAGGTGGTGCCACTGTAAGGGGAGCCACTCGCTGAGGGCTTAAAAAAGTTGAATGAGGTTCTGAATTGAGATTTCTAAACATGGAGACTTCATAGACTACCATGATGGCAGGCGGAGCACTCTACATGCCTCAAGTCTTAAACCTGGAGCAAAATGTCCAGTCACCTGCTTGTCCTTGAAATGTCAAATCTGGAATGACTGCTGTCCTACTCCCAGCCTGTCCTTCTGGCCTCCAGCTGATCGGACAAATCTAGCTCTACAGGGGAGGAGGGTGGCACTAAGTTGTGTCTGACACCAAGCTCTGTTGCTGGGACCTTAAACCCAAGCCCTTCCTGGCCCAGGCAGGTAAGGGCTGAGAGCAGACCAGGAGGGGGCTGGACAGTAGACACACAACTACTTGAAGCATGGCTCAAACACCTGAGACAGTGGGAGGGCCGACTGTGCTGCCAGGACTGTCCAACAGGTACTAGGAAACTCGAGTTTCCATAAACTTCACGTGCAGGGCCCAGACTGCTGCTCCAGGCCAGGTGTGAACACGGGCAGAAGCCAGCAGACACTCCTTGGCTTCTAGAGCTGGCCATGTAGACAGAGTCCTGTACCCAGTACCTGCCCATATACCCAATGGTCAGCTCTTCCAACATAGAGAAGGTCAAAATCAAAAAGCACTAAACCCAATGCTGGCTTGAATGTGCTCCCTAGACCCCCTCCCCAACTTCCCTTATGGGTGAGCCTGCAGCCACTAGCACTGCCCAGGAAGGACTCACTTATACAAGTGAGAATTGTCACAGCGTGCCTCTGGGATGTGATCTCCACAGCTCCTCTAGAAGCTGCCGACCTTCGGAAGCCACCCACTATGGCTGCCTAGAACTTCGGTTTTTATGGACAATGGGACAATCCATCTAATCAGATGTGCTCTGTGACCTACAAGTCTCAAAGATTACCCAATCTCTTGGGTACAGATTGACTAAACACTCAAATTCAGTGGGAACACCACTATACCTTAAGTAACATTCTTGGTCTCAGCATGACTAAACACACTATTACATGTCTAGGTCCATGCTAAGGTTGCCATAAGATGCCATGATGTAATGGTAAAGCACTTGAAGTGTCGGAACACTTGCTTTGGTTACCACCCCTGACCCAGAAGTCTACATTCTGAATGCTAAACCAAACTATCTTACAATTGCTTTGTTTCCAAGAAACTGCAATAAATGGCCTCAGTAGGGAGACTGGGGATCAATAACTTTTTGCTCAAAAGATGCATAAGGATCTTGACTTGTGCCCTTACTTCTTGTTGAATCCACCAGTATTCAAAGCACCTCATAGCAAAGCCAGTCTTGTGGGCGGAGCTGAAATTGACCTAAAGGCAGACACCAGGCTTTGTTACACTCTGGGAGACGATGATGGAGCTCGGCTTCTTGGCTACCTAATGTGCCCTCAGCAGGGACTTCCTGCTGCCACAATTCCACATTGACTGCATTCTTAAAGCCTCTTTCCACCATGAGTTCTGTGGTGGAAGTGGGTTCCCAAGGCACAGGCTCTGGGTGTCTGGGCTTTGAACTTGGATGTGAGAACACTGTCGGTGCCTCTGGCCTCCCTCAGGAGGGAACTCTGGAGTCATGCTACAGAAAGGCAAAGGCACAAAAGTCCTCTGTTTGGAGGACTCCCACAGTAGCCCACTGTGGTCACCATTCTGGGGTCAGACTGGTCTTCACTGTAACTCCATGACCCTAGACCTAGCCTCACCTGTGCAATGGCAAGCTGGTAGGATGGCGATTATATGGAAGTGCCTGGCCCTAGGATGGACTCGTGGGAGGGCTAATGCTAACCCAATGTGTTTTCTTGGGGTCTAGACTGAGATGATCTCAAGTGTTGGAGTTGGACTGAACCTGCTTTGTACTTCCCCATCTGCCAACTTGGCCCAGGTTCCGTGACTATCCACTGCTGACATCAAACAGATCTGCTTTAGATTGAAGTGGACTGAAGACCTTCACATTCTAGGGGTGGGTGCATGAGGGCATGTTCACTCTTCCACACAGTCAAGCCAATGTAGTTGCAGAATGTATTGAAACACGGGCTGCATCCTGAGTGACGTGCACCCTCTAAGGAACTGAACGTGAAGTGGTGGCACTCCTAAGTGGCACATGGGAAGGCCTTGAGTGAATTTAGCACAATATCATGTAAATGATCTCTGAATCTCCCAGTGAACCATAGGGTCGACCTGCATGCCTATTACAGAGGTGGGAAACCCAGGTGGAGTTGCAGAACCTGAGTGAAGTGCTGCTTACATCTCCTAGTCATGCCAGGTTGAGGAATCTCAATCTGTCAAGGTGCTTGACTCTCCCCATTGAGATCGCAAATTGCTGCAAAAATGCAATTTGCAACCAATCACGTGAATAGTCTCTTGATATATATTAACCTCATGTGCATCCTGCTTGACTCTGCAGCCTGGTTGTCGGGGTGGAAGGTGGCTACGTCCTCCATGTTCCCAACATGGCAGACTCTTGTAGTTAAGGGGAGTGGCACATGACAGAAGAGTGCTAATGGGCTCCATTTTGGACGGATCTAAGCACAGAATTGCAAGTAGAAGGGAATGTGTGGAGGGTCCCGGGGGAACTGGACCCAGTGACGCAGCTTGATACAGGCCTGGCTTTCTGGAATCCCCAGGGCTTGAATCCCTTGAGCTTTCTAAGTGAAAACAAGCTTTCAACCTCTATCCTTGAGATGCCTTGTGTTTTATTCACACACAAGTTCAACTTGGTCAAGGAACTTCCTCTGTGCCAGGGTCTCGGGTCTGTTGACAAGCAGATTGGGCCATGGCTGGCTGAGGAGGGTGAGGTCATGTGGTTTAAGGCATGGCTTGGTTGGCCTGTGGGATCCAGGCAGTTTCAGCTCCAGGGGTTGTGAGTAGGTAGGGGACTTGTACCTAGTATCTCCTGAGGACTGGTTGGGAAGATACTTAGACACTGTCATCCCTGTAAGTGTCTAAACAGTGCAAGCTCAGGAGCAGGGGTCCTTCCTTGCACCAGGCAATGTACCTGGCCATGTTCCTCAAGAGCAATGACTAGATGTGGACATTCATGCTGAGTACCCTGACTTGTGCCCCAGTTTTGGGAGCATCATACATAACAGATGCTTTGTGCAAACAAAAACCTTGGTCTATGCTCAGGGTGGGGTTGGGGGGGACAGCAAGGTTCATGTCCCATATGAACGCCATCAAGAAGGCATCTGGTCCCTTCTCTGGGCCTGGCTGTCCTATGAATCAAGATGTGGTCTACCTTGTCGATTGTCCCAGGTGAACTTGAATGTGCACTATTATAAACGAGCTGGGAGTCTTCTCCAGATATTGACTGTACCACTGTCTTCATGGGCTTTCTTGTGGGTCTGCCAACAGCAAATAGAAGGGTGTCCATGTTTCAAACCATGTATCTCTTCCATCAGTTTCTGCCTGGCCCCTCGATGCTTTCTCTAGGGACATGTCGAGGTGAAGGGTTAATTCTCATGGAGGACTGTCCCCATCGTTCCATTATTCACTACGGACAAGCTTTCCTTTGCAATTGGACTTGTCTGACCTAAACGTAGCTATCCCTGCTCCTTCTGTCAGAATGTTATGTCCCATCTGTGACTTGTCTTGTAGACAGCATATTTGGATGGCTTTCCTAAAAAGAAAACTAAGCCGACTGGCGATAGCTCAGCTGACTAGGGTGCAATGGCCCTTAACTCGCCTACTACCAAACCAAGGTCAGTTGCCTTTGCTCGAACTTTTGGCCCCTAAACCTTGTTGTACACATACCCTCATGAACTGGCGCCTCTATGGCATGTATCTCCAGAAGGGACTTCTGCTGGCTTCAAGAAGGTTCCATATTGGTGTTTCCAAAGGACACGCATGCTCTATTGAGTAGCACCTTGGTCATTTTAGCCAAAGACGGAACATAACCAGGAAATTGTCCAGGGTATTTGAAACCAAAGCACCAGGAGCTCTCAAACCCAATTATGCCCTATGGGCAGGTGTTAACTGTCCTGATACAGTCTTTTGTTCTGTCAATGTCCTCGAATTAAGTTCTAAACAGGCACAAATGATTCTAAGCAGTGTTCCTTGCAAGATGTCTGTATAAGTTAGACTTGCCAAGGATGCAAAGAAGTCAGAATCTTGGTATTGATGTACTTTTACCTTGAACATGCTTGACCTTATGGTGATTGCCTGTACTTGAACTTCAGTGGCTGGCCTTAGCGAATCCTCCTTTGAGCCTTTAAGGCCCAGGCCTTAGCATCCTGGGCTCATGCCCAACAAGCAGCTAATCCTCGTTCTTCCTGGGCATCCTCACTGCAATCTAGCCCTTAACAGATGTCCACTTAGAAACAGCAAACTATTAACAGGGAAGCTACTCAAATGGTTACAGCCAGAGTGTTGAAACTGTGGCTCTGAAATGTGGGGCAGGATTTGCACAAGGGCTTTATCCTTGCTCACGCTCGTAGGCAGATTAACTTATCTGCCTTACCAGTGCGTCCCTGCTGTATGTGTCTATCACATGCCATGCTCACAGCCACCGGGGCATATGGCACATGAGATGCGGCATAGACCTGTTGCTAGGTGCTTTACATAACTCCACTGGGGGACTGGGGGGGTTGTCTCTGCCCACTTCCCAACAGCTCTCTGTAGCACCCTTGCCTGTCGCTTGGTGATGACACCACTGAGCTTGCAACTCCCTGGAATGTCCTTTCCACCCTGTGTCCAGGCTGCAATCAGTGTTCAGGGTTTAAGTCATGCCTTTGCACCTGATGGAGAACCACCTTCAGGCATTTTCCCAGCTGACTAATTAAATGGCATCAGTAGGAATGTTTACAGCTTGCTGCCACTGAGGGAGCTTTATCAGAGCCCTTAATATCCCACCTGCCCAAAGCTGATAATGCAACAGGGGCTGGGGATGGGAAGCCACCAGAGAGCTGGTGAAGACCAGAAAACAAGATGTCAATCTAATCAGACTTCACCTAGGGCCCCTGCTTGGGCGGGTTACAGCTTCCTGGGGATGACAAGTCACTGGCACCAGACAGATGCTCAGCACTTGGTAGTGCTGGTCTCTTCAGCCCTGGAGCACCAGTCCCGGTACCACATGCTCATCTCCTTAGCGATGAGATGCTGTTCCTAACACTTGTTAGGAAGTGAGCCTGGGTATTCGTCTTCCCTCTACATGACCTTGAACCACTTTCTTGGCCATTCTTGACTCTGTCAAATGGGGGCATTCTTTGAATTGGTTAAGGGCATAGATGACCTCCAGTCTCATACCTCATCAGATCTCTGACCCTGTAGTTCTAAATCATGACTGTTGACCTGACACCGGAGGTCTACTGCCCCTTTTGGTAAGAAATCAAAGTGTCTCTACCTTCGTGTTTCCTTCTTAATGGCTACGATGACTTGGAAAGCCATGTCACCATGCCACCTGAGTTTTATGACACAAGACAAATACTCAATCTTGGAAACATGTGATCACCTAACTACTAACAAGGCACAATCTCTGGTCTTGGGCAGACTTGGTGGCCTTGTATACAGTCTCAATGTGAGAGTGGCCACCCTAGTGACCAAGAGTGGCCGTGGTACCTTAAACTGAACATGGCTTCCTTCCATTCTAGGATCACATGCTCCTTAGAAACTGTTCCCAGTCAGGTGCAAAGGTATGACTTAAGCCATGACCACTGACTGCAGCCTGGACACAAGGTGGAAAGGACATTCTGGGGAGCTGCAAGCTGGTGGCCTCCACTGCTGGGCACCCAATTGTAGTCTGAAGTGCTGGCTCAATGCACCTCTGGCACCAAGTATGGACAACGGGCTGTTCTGTCTTGACACCGGGAGGCGGGAGGTAGTAATGCCTGCTCTACAAAGTTCACAAAGCTGCCTAGGGAGGAAAGAAGGGGAAGGGGACCCCTAACTCTGGTTTCAAAGTTGTGCTGCTCTTGTGGACAAACGGCTTCTAATTCCTGCCAGTCCGGATGAAGAGCTGGCGACTGCACAGAGTGACGAAGCGTCCTGATCCAACAGTGGTGGGGTTCTGGTAGTGGGGAGATGAAGGGTCCCCTGGCCTAGCATGCTTATTCTTCCTCTGGCTTATTGTTTTGAGGCCCTGACTGTCTAGGCAGTCAGTGTTTGCATTGGCCTTTCTGGCCCAACGGTATCCCATTGCGAGTTGAAATTTTAAGTGTCTTCTGCTGAGATCTTCTTAGACTTGTGTCTTGATCGAAATTTAAATTAATCTTGGTTGTGGGGGAGTCAAATATTAGACTGGAATGAAACAACTATCGAAGTCTCTTAGTAACTGCACCATTATTGATCAGACCTGTGTCTCTATCCAAATCGCTGATCAAATATTGAACAGAACAAGTTGGTTCTCGTGTGCCTGAATAAATGTCTTCCTGGGGACGTGACTCTATTAGTTCATGCTCTGCCACCCACTATGCTTGAATGGTTTCATCTGCAGAAATCTTCCTGTGGCTCAGGTGTTTCTATGAGTTGAGATGGTTGCCTAAAATGCTGCCCTGGCATTCTAGAACCTTCCTAGGACAACATAAAGCTTATCACTGATCTCTGCCTTCTAACCCCTTCCGTTTGTAGGCTTGAAGGCAGCTTGGGGGAGTGGTGTCTGAAGGTGAGCCTGCAGGGTTAGGCTGGGAGCTCATGCTTGCAGATCTAAGCCACTGATAGACTGAACCTTTACTGGTGCTGTTGGCCTCGTAGCTCGCCAGGCACTCGAATAACCAAATCCAAAGGGTGAACAGAACATAAAGCCAAAATGAGATAGCTGCAGAGTCTGGGCATCACCCTCTTCAATACTTGGTGCCCAGAGGCTGAAGGGAATTCAGTCTGGAACCACTTGGTTCAAGTGCTTGTGATCAGGGTCACCTGCAATGGCTAGTGCCCTCAAGTACTTGCTGTGAGGTGCCACCTTGGTGCACCACCTCCACCAGGCCAGGATGCACAACCCTGCCCATGGGAACACGTGGCCCTCCCGAGGCTCGAGTTGAGGAATATGCTGCACAATGGGCAGAACCCTTTAAATGGGTCAAGAATCACAAAAGATGAGAAAATGGACCTGGCAAAGCCTGACGTCCTAGAGCAGATTCTGAAACCGGGAAAAAACGGCATCACTGAAAAGGGAAGTTGAGCTCTAGTTGCATTGAGTCAAACTTCCTAGTTCTTGTGGCTGCCTGACCTTTCTGAGGGCCAAGCTTGGTGATAGTTGAGGACCTCTGCCACTGTTCTGACCCTTCTCTTAGTGTTAACCATCCCAAGCCCTTACTGAAAGGGGGAGTGTGCTAATGACTAAGAAACTGTCAAGGGCTGCCCTTCCCATAAGGCTGTGTCCAGGTAGAGCAGGATTCTGAGCAGTGCCCAGTGGAGCCAACCTGTCCATCTTGCTGGAGAGCCAACAAAGGCTCAAGGGAAAAGTATCCTGGTGGCGTGGCCATGTTGGTCAGAGCTGGTCTCCCTGGACTAAAGGGAGGAAAAGAGGTGTACGGAGGTGAACGCAACTGACCGTCGCCTCCCATCACCTCTCCCTGCCTCCAGAGGGTCAGTAGCTGTTGCCAGATGCCCGTAAACATAGCCTTGAATGCAGAGGCCTCTGGAGAAGGATTTTGAGGGCAGTGTTGACCATGTGGTGGCTGTGGTCTGTTTCTGGATTTTTGTCATGGTTGACGCAGCTCGAAAGCCATTGCCGATTCAAGTCTCCTACTCTGCTTGACCCAATGGGGCCTTTGGGAAAGGCGACCTCGCAGCTTGGCCCAGAACCGGGGAGATCCTGTTGTGAAATGTAAGGGGAATGATCATCTGGATTTCTTGGGGTAATTCCAGGGATACCAACCCAAGACCCAAAGCCTCAGCCTCTGGGAAGAACCGGAGGTCCCTTGAACTTCCAATGCCATCTTCATGGGGACACTAGCTTTCTGAGATCTATTCACTGTAATCTCTCTGTAAAAGGGGAGTTAAAAAAAAGGCAGAACATTGGCATTACTGGAAGTCATGCTAACAAGAGGACAGGTTCCTGTTTCTTGAAAGAGGGCTAAACTCCAAAGAGGAAACGGAGACCATGAAGGCAGACTGGCTTATTGGGAGACTCGGGATGCCATGAGCCAAAGGGGGTCTCCCCGGCCAGGGCTGAGTGTGGGCCAAGTTAGGGGCACATACCAGTGTGATGCCTGGCTGTTGTCACTGGCTAACTAGCTACTAAACACAACTAGGGGTAACTCTGAGACTCGGGAGCCAGCATCTGATAGCATTTCTTGGGTGTCACTAAGAACCTAGAAAAGAACATTAGGACTTGGTCTCCTATATCTAAAGACAAAGGAAGTCTCCTATATCTAAAGATAAGGACCCGTTGTGATTTTGGATATGAGGTGTTGTCCCCCAAAAAAACTCATGGGGGGCAATCGATGTTAGAGGTCAAATGACCATGAGAGCTATAACCTAATTGGTAGGCTAATCCACTGAACCAATGAATAACTTGAGGATTACTGTCCGGGTGGTAACTGTAGGCAGGCCATGTGGCTAGAGGAAATGGGCCTTTGAAGGTGTGCCTTTGTACTGTTCCTGATTGGCCTCTGCTTCTGCAGTGAGGGCCTCTCCTCCTCCATACCTGCTGCCATGTTCTGCCTCACCTGCGGCTCCAAGCAAGGGACTCGTCTAAGCATGGGCTGAGGCCTCTGAAAGCACAAGTCGCCCTAAATCCTAAGTTCTTGCCTTAGGTTTCAGTCACGGAGATGAAAAGGCTGACTAAGGCAACCTACAACGTGAGGCTGGAGTGGGCGCCCAGTGTGAGGTAGCAGGGTCATGGCTGTGAAGGGGAATGGGGTGGACGGACCTGTGCTGGGACACTGAAGGGACTTCTCTGATACAGAACGTCCTCACTGTGGTCACGAGGTATTTGTGGACTTCAACTGGGAACACTAAGCCCCAGGGCTCAGGTGGACCCCTCCTGAGGTCCTTCCAAGGACATGGCTCCCTTTCTCCCTCTAGTCCTCAGACCTCTTCCTTCCGCTGCCAAGAGCTCGACCTGCTCGAGTCAGACTTGAGCTTGTCAGTTCTCAGACCTCTGCAGGCATGTCCATTTCAGGGTCTTTGGCCTCCCCCATGGTGAATGGAATGATGTGGTTAAAAAGCCTCCCGGGGAGCAGGTCATGGGCTCGGCTGCTCCCAGTGGGAGTGGCTTAATGGAAGGTCTCAGGAACATATAGCAGATCAAACAGGAGGGCCTTAGCATTGGAACTGCTGGAATGACGAATTGGAGGCTGGGGATTGAGGTATTGATCCACACCAAGCTCAAGCTCCGCCTGGCGCAACACTCTTGATCTATATTCTACTTCATGGCCTACTATGCTAGCCAAGTCTCCAGGGGGATGAAATTCCTGGCTCTGATAAGCTAATTTGAGTAGTCACTGATCTTGAGGGACAAGCCATCCAGGGCTGAATGGCATAGCAAAGGCTTGAGTTGACCCATCATGTGCTGCTTTGCCTTATGACACTTGTCTCGGTCACCTACTTTCCTCAGGGCCCTGGGAGGAAATAGATGTCAATGCATAGTCCCTAGTTGATGGGACTGCATACTGGTCCCAGACTTGGAGTCTGGCAGTATCGGAAGCCTTGGTCGTCTTTCCCCCACCTATCCAGAACCACACAGCTGTGTAGTGACCCTCAGCTACTGCTCTGCAGTGACCATCCTAGGACACTTGACCAGTAACAACTGGTTAGAACCTGAACCCTGGCTCCTGTAAGACGACCTGTCATGGTAGCATTGCTGTGCCCGCCCTACCTGATGGGTGACAGTCCCATGAGGGACGAGTGTACTCGGGGTCTGGGCGCGTGGGCTCTGGCCTGAGACACCAGACAACTCCGGGGGTGGACGCTGAACTTGGAGTGAGCAGGCGGGGTTGAGTCTCCACATGGAGAAGGGAGCATTCCAGAAGACAACTGGAAGCAGGCCCTTGTGGCCACAGTTGAGACTGGACAGAAAGGCTGTGAGCCCAGAGAAATGGGGTGTGGACAGAACATCTCGGAGTTGCCAGCACCAAGTTGGTCAATGAAGTTGCTGGAAACCAACAGCGGCTCACGCAGGAATGGGTTGCCCACGGGCTGCTGGAGCCGTGCTGGATCTGGGGATGGGGTGTTGGCCCCCACTCCCAAGCCCTAACTTGGCCCACTTCAAGGGTTTGACCTCCACTCGGAACCAGCTCTACTAACATGGGCTCCCCTGGTCAGTGACCAGGCGTGCCAGTGATGGCCAGGGAGGCCTCCAGTAATGGACGCCCTTACTTTCAGCCCACCAGGTTGATGGTCTGAGCACAGTCTGACTCAAATCTGAGTCATGCTGAGCCTCTCCTGAAACAGTGGAGGTAGGGGAGGCTGGGTTCCTTGGGCCCAGTCCCCGGGAGCCCCCTGTAAAACCCGAGCATTCCTTAGTCTTATCAAAACGGAAATTGCATTTTCAGAATTGCTTTCTTGTTCTCATGGCCTAGAACATGTGGCAGATCGGTGGACACTGAACCTTGCCCACCAGCTGACCAGGTCCTGAGCTTGCTCCTCCATACCCTGTGGCACCTGTATCAAGTGAGCTCAGTTGCTAACCTTGATGACCTTGACTCTTCACTCTCACCCTCGCCCGCAAACAATGACCATTGAGCTAAACGCCCATCTCTGAATTTGGATGGAGGGCTCGGGACTTCCATCCAGATGTAGCGATGTTCATGACACACACCAAAATGGGAAGGTGACTCCAGAAACTCACCTTAGCCAGAAAAGGGGTAGAAATACAGATGTGGAGTGGAAAAGGAAATGGCCTAAACAGAGGCCAGCAACATCTCGGAGCCTAACTCCTGGTCTCCCCATAACATGGAGACCTAACCCTAGAAACACCCAGCACACAGACCTGTCAAACTGAGCACCTGGGGACTTGAAGTAGGAGAATATGAAGTAGGACCCTTCTGGGTTATTCCTTGACTCTGCTTTCCTGGGCATCAAGTTCCTAGTTCAGTGTCCAAAGCTGTCCCTCCTACTGTTCCTGACTGCCCAAGTTTGTATAAAACCAGACAGCAGCAAATTAGGGTGTAGTTAGGGGGTTCTTAGACTGAACCCTATAAAGGATGCATGTTTGAGGCAGACACCAGTCTGTACTTAAACACCCCTAAATAACCGAATGCTTTCCTCCCCAGCTCAATTTTCTGCTCCCTGTGGTTTGCATTTTTCTAGTCAAAAAATGTCTGTTGGAGACTCTGGGCCAGGCAGAGGAGCGTTACTGCTCAAGGCTAGTGCAGAACACTGTCACTTTCTAAAAGATGTAAGAAATGAGTGCCTCTGTGGTCCTAGCCCAAGAGAAATGTCATCCACCACGGTGTCTTCAAGGGCTTGTGACTCAACTTTTGTAGAGTATCAAGACATGATCCAGGCTCCACATTAGCTTGGCTTGGATCTTAGCTTGAATCCAGACTGGTGCAGTGGACCACGCCCAGTAAGACTGACTGGACTGAAAGTTGGTCTGTCTTTTCTAGAGCCAAAGTGGCCATTGCCTCCTAACCTCTAACCAGTGAGGGGCTCTGTTGGGCCAGGAGCACATGTGCCACCTGTGGAGCAACTACAGCTCTGCCTGCTAGCATGCTTTTTTTGGGGGGGGGCATGGTCCAGCTACATGGTGCTGCATGGTCCAGATACCCGTGCTCATGCAGCAGCCCCAGTGACTCATGGAGTTCTACCTCTGGACTCCCCAGAGGCTGGCTGCTGGCTAACTGTGATGTCACTTTTTAATGACCCCATGTCAAAGCTAGGAATGAGTTCCCTTTACCATGGTTCATGACATCTTACAAGTGCTTTCTCAAATCTCCCTGGAGAGGATGTGACTCCCCTCTTCTTCCCAGGGGCAGCAGCCCACCTTCCTGCTCTCGTCCCGTGTGTTCCCATCAACCCAGGCCTAACTGGGCTGGGTCTGTACCGAGCAGGTCCAGTGGAGGCAGAAGGTACCCTGGTCTTTCCCCCGGCTAGAGAAGAGACTCGGGGTTTCCCTTGATTTGTTCCTCACTACGGGGCAAATGGATAGCATAAGACATGCCCCTCAGCCCTATGATGGTACCACATCTGAAACTGTCCTTGATGTGGGCTGTGTGGTCCTCACTCAAGAGGACCACACAGCCCACATCCCCTGTCTGTCCCCTACATTGTAACACTTCCATGTGGATCTATCTTAAGGGGGACACCTGACTTCATCTTGGTCACCTCGGAGTCTACCCAAGGCAAATGGGCAGAAGGACCTTGAAGACTAAACTGGCCCAACCCCTGTGCTTCCCCCCTTCAGTTTCTCCTGTTCAAATCACGTTGGCAAGAACCTGTTCAGCTGGCGGGTGAATCATGGTATCATCTAGAGGGACATGGGAGGTGTCACTTGGCGAGGCAACGCTTGGACTTAGGTGAACATCTACCCAAAGAGGTGATACCTCTTTGTGACCCTCCTGTGGGATGAATGTTTGATATGTTAAATGACTTGCCTGATCTCCTCCAGTCCTTCGTTAACCCTTCTCTGAATCCAGGCAATAAGAACACTCCCCTGAAGCAATCCTCTAAAACTTGTGGGTTTTGAACACTAGACAACCACTTCTGTGGCTCTTTTGGTTTGTCCAAAACCCCTGTCATGTTGACCAGTCACCCACCATTCCTTATATCCTCCCTTGCTCTTGGCAACAATGATTCCAAGGCTCAAGGTCCACGGCTGAAAACCAGGCATGACCTTGGAAGGTCCATCTTCCACCAACGTACCCTTGCACACTGACCACTGAGGGATGTTGGATAGCAACTGAAGCCACCAGAATGAGAGGATTAAGGGAAATTCGTGTCCTGTGATAGCATTGGGCAATTAGTGAACATGAGTTCCCTGAAACTCTTGTCCTACTTCCCTTTATCTTGAATTCCTTGCTGTGATTCCCATAAGCTACCTCTTCTGCTCCCCATCTTGTGTCTCAGAGAAAAAACTAGACTTCAATAAGTTAAGGATGTCACTGGCCGGCTGTGACGGGGTGGAACCCAAGGTCTGGTGCACACACCTAACCACTGGGCTGCTCCCTAACACCTAGGTGGTCGGCCCATATTAAAAGGGACTTGGGACATCTAATTGGAAGTCTCCAACAACCACGGTGGCAAGTGGCGCTGTAGTTGCTATAAGGCAGTTTGCTATTTATAGCAACATGAAATGCACACACCAGCATCCATGCCCCAATGTCCCTGAGGAATAAACATGTTATTCGTTCCCTGGATATCGTTTCCCATTTCTGCTTAACTCAGTTTCTTGGCCAAAAAAGAGGAGCCTGGAGTATCAGACGCCCTACCCAGGTGTTAATTTCTACAATGCTATTGATACTGAACGATGTCTCTTTCTACAATTGGTAAGAAACTGTTTCTGGTCAGAATCTCATCTGAGATTATAGCGAAGTGTGGCTCAAGTTGTTCCTGAGAATTTGTAATGGACATTGTTTCCTGAAGCATAACCCAGGCTTCATCTACGTTTGGGATCTTGGCTTAAATAAAACCAAGTGAATGCAAATGGGTGGCACTAGTTATAAACTGGCTGTCCACTTCTAGCCCCCCAGGTACTTGGCCCTCTAGAACCAGAGAGGAACCTTGTCTTACAAGCTTTAAACCCGAGAGGCTCTCCTGATCAGGAACCTCCATTTCATCTAGAACGAGCCTGAAGAGCCAACTGCCCTGTAAGTGAAGTAAGACTTGGCTTCCTAGAGTGCCCGGGGTATCTCCAACTAGACAGTGCAGTTTGCTAGCACAAACTGCCACCCTTAAGAATCCCAAGGTTGAGTTTGAACTTGATTTATGGCCATGGGAGAGGGGAAAGTTGACCATCACAGACTTACTATCAGTTCCAGGAAGGAGCTGATCGTGGTGACATTGCCCAAAACCAAGATGGTGGCACAGTGGGACCTGCAGCACTTGTACCTTTTCCAGCCATCCCCATAGACCTCAGTTGGTCCCAGAAACTGCTGATGCACCAGGTATAATCGCAGAAGGGGACGTAGACAGCCAAGAATGGGGGAACTGGGTGGGGAAGACACTGGACCTCTGATCTGCACTTTAAGCAGTAATGGCTATGGCTATGGTCACTCTGCATGGGGGAGGACAATAGTGTTATGCAGGAGCTGGCTGGACCATGACGCCTTATATGGCTATGATCATGGGACTGGAGTCATCATGCCTGAGCATGTCCCCACCCATGCTCTTGCAGAATTGCCAGGTGGAGCTGTGAGTATACACTCCCCACATTCAGGAAGGGGGGCTGCCAATCAATGCTGGTAGCCAAAAAGGCCGAGAAACCTCTTTGTTAACCATTTCCACATCTTCAGATGGCATCAGCTGTCTGGAACACAAGTACCACAGTGACCTGATGTCCCTTGATTCAGATCCTGGTTAGAGTGCCCCAGGACTGGGACGAAGTGGCCTCCCTCCCAGTCCTTTGTGGTTCTTGAGATGCTCTGGCCTGTTGTCTGGCCATGTGTTCGTGGGGGTTTTGTGGACTCTTGGACCCACTTGCACTGAAGAGATCTTCTAAAGCTGAAAACCCATGTAGGTTGTTGGTGGCTCTTTTGATCCTTGCTCTTTAACCCAGTGTCTAGTCAAGATCTAGACCCCCAATATTGCTCCAGTTTAGAGGTGAGGGAGCTCCCCTATGAGCCTCCCCATGCAGTGGAGGCTCCACATGATTGGAACTGACTTCAGCTCTTGCTGGGGTTCTTGTATGAGAACCCTGCTCCATGTTGTGTCCCCCCTCCTCCCCGCCATGCCTGGTCTCCCTGCAGGAATGCCCCTGGGCTTGACGCTGCACTTGAAAGTAACAGCCCATGAAGTGGCTTAAGCCACTGGCCATGGCTGCTGCTGTGGCCACCACAGCCCTTCTGTCCAGCTGCCCAAACTGGCTGGTCCTGGAAGGATACTCTGGAGGCTTATCTCAAGCCACTTCAGACAAAGGGAAGGTTGCCTTGCTTTCTCAAATGACAAGATTTCCCCAAAATTCGAAGCCAAGTCTCTTCCTCATTGAGATATGCAAAGTCAGACATCTGTCTAGGAATTAAAGGAGACCTTATCAGTGGCATCACATCTCACCCACAGGGGCTGTAACCAGCGGGAGCAGATGAACCACCTCTCACCCTCCCCGCCCACCGCCCACCAGCCTCCACCCTCCTCCTGACCTCCCTGAGGTTGCCCTAACTCTTCCCTGCGTCAGTTAGAAGACTCTAATTCTCCCTTGTGGACACTCCTTAAGGGAATCCTAAGTGTCTCCCCTCCTGCTTCGAATCAGACTCGGACCCTGCTAAGCCTTTCTGTCTATTAGGATTCTTTCCAGAAATCTCTCTAGCCTGGCTCCCAACACCCCATGCCCCTGGGGTACCTCCTCTCTTTCTGGAATAACTGTCCATGCTTTGGGTTTCTCCTCCTCCATCCCATAACTGGCCTCTGGTTTAAAAGCCTTTGGCCCCTTCTCAGTAGGGGTATATTTGGGAACCATGAGCACTGGTTGGATTCACTCCTCCAGGAACTGAATTAGTTTTAACTAAACTAAGCATATGGAATGGTGGTGACAGTCACTTCTGACTGAACCAGAGGTGTTCCTTCAAGACTAGGAACTTCCCCCAAAGAATTTTCTTACCACTTCAGTCAACTGCTCACCACCTGCTAGGGAGGCTCAGTTCTGCTAGACTGGAATCAAATGGCAGATTCTCTGCTGTCAAGGTCCCTCAGTTCCTAGCTCACAGACGGCATCCATTCAGGGTCTTATGGGGACAAAGATGGGAACTGTTCAGTGAGATAAGTTTCTCTCCTGGCTACCTCCAGTGACATGCTCACTGGATTTACCAACCCTGGGGAACTTAGTCACTGTTTCTTTATTGATCTCTCCAACCTCGGGCTATAGTATCACCTTGGATATAGGTGAGCTGATGAGTCACCTGGTGTGTGCCTATGCATGTGCACCAGGGGAGAGTCTCAAGTCTCAGTTGAATGATCTGGATGTGATGGTCATCAACTTTACCCTGCCCTACAAACTTGAAACTTGTCTTTAGTTGAATCATCTGTGTGGACAGGACCAAGTCCCCAGTGGGACAAAAACATGTCTTGGTGACATCGAATCTCAGGAAGGTGCTTGACTACCCTCTTAAGAACACATGCTGACTCTCCTTGGTGACAATGCAGCACTAGGTGTGGCCTTACTGGTTGCCCAAGATGGCAACCAGTGGCAACCAGTCTTCTGACTGCCTTAAGCTGGGGTCTAGTGGACATGTTACTACTTGGTCACACTTGCCTCATTCTTCATGCTGATCTTGACACCTAGTGACTTCCTATTGACCCCAGAGGCTGGAACCTTTCCTAGAATGACCAAAGGTTCATGGAAAAGACTTGACATTTGCCTATAGACTAGGAGTGGGGTTTGCCTGGGTCTCCTGGACTTCTGGACCATTAGCTTAACACCAGAAGAAGCCACTCTGGAGAATCTTGGGCCGAGCATGCTGGTGCGTGCCTGTAATCCCAGCAGCTTGGGAGGCTGAGGGAGGATCAGGAGTTCAAAACCAGCCTCAGCAAAAGTGAGGCACTAAGTAACTTGGTGAGACCCTGTCTTTAAATAAACCAGCTGGGGATGTGGCTCTGGTCCAGTGCCCCTGGGTTTAATATCATGTTAGTCTCGATAGAGCTGAGACCTCTGAGACTTGGCTTCTGTTCTTGCTGGATGATCTGCCCTGTCATCTCTGGAGATGATGGGAGATGTCAACTTCTCGTGAGCTAGAGCCTTAAGTGCCATAGACCATCAAGATAGTGTTCACCAAGATTCTGAAGTCTATGCGTGGGGTAACCTGACGTGGAAGGATTGCTCTTAATGTAGAGGGGGAAATGGTCTGAGAAAGTCTCCAAGGCTCAAATGGGTTTCCTGACCTCATTGAAGGAGACCTCTGCCCCCTGTTCTACCTCCAAGGTCATCCCACACCTCTGGATCTTGTTTGAAGTAAGCCCGTGAAAGGCAGGTAATGACACTTGAAGCACGTGTGTATTGTCTTTCGTTGCAAGACAAAGGTCACCTACCACCCTTGGGTGCTGAGTTTTACTTGGGTACAGCTGAGACTCTTGATTCAGAAAAACTTTGACCATAAAAGACTTTCATGTAGGAAGAGCTACATTAATAAGGTCTTCTGACATGGAGAACCTGTCAGAGAGGATACTTCTCTAGTTTCTTTCCAGTTCTCCTGCTCCTCGGTAGGAGCCTGGGAAGGTTGGAGAAGGGCCATCAATGTCTTCCAGAACTGCCAAAGCTGTACCCTAGTTATGAGGACCCTATCTTGAGTCTACTCGAAGTAGGAGCAATGATGATTTTTCCCTCATTACACTCCCTGCCCGTCACTCCTCTCTGCCCGTTAACTCTTGATCTCCTTAGAGAGAAGTGTCCCCAGTAAAGGCCAGGGAACAATGACACTTGGCCTATGAACAGAGGGACCAGAGGCTCAGGAAAGTATCTGCTTGATGTCAATGCTGAAAACTGAACCTCCAAACTCCATGAAGAGAAGCTGGAGCAGGCTTGGGATGGCTCTCCCCACAACTTTCCTATCCTGAAAAGCCCTAAACTTGGATCTCAAGTCAGGAATTATTTAGCAAATAATTCCTTGGGCTCTGGTGTTGCCCAAGGATAGAGGTCCATAGTTCTACCTTCTATCTACTGCCTACCACAGTTCCTCAGATGAAAGGCTTGTCCTGTTGGCCTGACACCAGTAGCCTGAGTGCCCCATCCTACCAGGTGGGGGTTCCTGGACACAAATGAAAGGCCAATGGTCAGTCAGATAACAGGTGAGACCAACTGGGCCTTCACTGCATCCTGCTGAAGGAGTTCTCATTCCTTCTCAAAGTATGACTCGGAAAGACTTCCATGAAGGTGATCACTTGTAGTGTCATGTCTTGGAGGCACATATTGGGGGTCACATTATGGACACTGAGATTGCTACTTGATGAAACCAAAGATTTTTTTCTCACTTTATGAAGGTTCTTTTCCCTGCTGGGTGGTCATTATGTGGGGACAAATGAGGTCCTTGTTCTAGTTCACGAATTCTACTAACATGTTGAACAAGGTGTATAATCCAGCATTTTTAATTCTATGGTTAACATCAGATACTTCCAGCTCCCTGTTCTATTAAGCATAGAAGTGGAATTTGCCCTCCATTGGGATGTGGTGGATGTTGGAAAATGCTGGACACTCTCTCCTGGCAGCCATGGAAGATGAGAGAACATTGAGGAACATAGTCCTTAATGTCTTCCTAGTTATCCTGCCAGGGCCACACAAGATAGTTCTACGTTACCTTCAATAGAACTGCATGCACTGTGGTGGTCAGGATTAAATCTTTCCATGGGAGGTTAGACAGTCTTCAATGCAAGGAAGGGTTCTTGATCACTTTTAAAGACAAATACTGAAACAGGTAAGAAAGAGTCTAGAAGAAGGTTCAAGATGGCGGCAGCAGCAGAAGACTTTCTACTGAAGCTTTGCCTCTCGTGCTTGCCTTCATACTAAGGTCCCATCCCAGCCTCTAACCAAGAGTTGCATCAGAGGCTTGGGCAGGGCCAAACTGCAGCCAGTCGGTCAGATGGATGGGGTTATATCACCTCTGGTCACCACCCCTGAGAATCGCTGGACGGCCAAACCTTGGTGCACAAATTCCCCCATGAAACTCCCAGATCCAAGACCCTTGTTCTAAGGGTTTGTCTTTGTTGTAATGGTTGGCCTGCATGAAATGAACTGACTCCAACTTCCAACACTGGTCACCTTTGAGCATTTTTGCCACCCACTTAGATAGGACATCCATGGTCTAACCCTATAAAACCTTGTGGTTGTCAAGTTTTCTAGACGGGCTCATCCAGAATGGAGGGTATCCTATAAGACAACCTGGATACTGCATTTGGTTACTTCTGATTCCACTACACTTGGAATCTTGGCAATAGTCTGAAGAAAATGGTGGTCACTTCATCTGGGATTACATGTTGAAGCCTGTGCCATGGTGTTCCGCCTCTGAGGATGCCGAGAATGCTCCTCAGTTAAGTCCAACAGCCCTTCTTCTGTAAAGGGTCGACTCCTTGACTTGTGATTCATGTGGGGTAAAGGTTTGAGATCCCTGAAAGTGACTTTCTATTTCAACTGTAGAATCTGAACCTTGAGTACTGTGCTCCCATCAGATGTTATAAATACATTCCATACTTGCCAAGGGAATTCCTGAGTTTCCTTTCATAGTTCTAGGAATTGGACCTTTAGAGGGTTACTGACATAACCCTTTCCAGCTGTCTAGACAACAAGAGCCTCTTCAAACAGGCACTAACCCTGTTGATTATGAGCAGATATTCTTCCTGCATTCTTTGGACAAACTACGGTCAAGGTCACCTTAACTTTCTTGACAGACTTGGACTTCTGTCGAACATACTGTGTATGTTTATTAGGAATATTTAGAAAAGATGTGGGTGTTGGTTGAGGTCATTACCCCCAAATGATGTGGGG
This sequence comes from Ictidomys tridecemlineatus, assembly GCF_052094955.1. Taxonomy (NCBI): domain Eukaryota; kingdom Metazoa; phylum Chordata; class Mammalia; order Rodentia; family Sciuridae; genus Ictidomys; species Ictidomys tridecemlineatus. The sequence continues at coordinate 84,110,724 of NC_135478.1, read as the reverse complement.
TTCTAGGAATTGGAGCTTGGTCTATGTAAGGCAGCCATATTCTCAAAGAAGAGATTTTTTTAATCAGCTATTCTCAAGTTTCTACAGAATAAGTGTCTGCCATACTGTAGACCACACTTTCATAACTGTGCCTAACAGGAGAGATCTGACCACCACGCTCTCCCATGATTTCACAAGAATTCCCAAAGGGCAGTCCCTGTTAACGGTGTTCATGTCAATCATGGCAAGGTGAAGGCATCTGGGATGACTGGTCATTCTGAAGAGTTCTTTGGATGAGCCAGGGAACTGGCCAGCTTGTCTTTCCAAAGTTGTGTGGCCCTAATTGGGCTCCACTAGTGTCGTTTTATCTTTAGTTTCAAGAAGTGTCACCCTGTCACCTAGAATCTGCAATAGCATCAGAGAATGACAGGCAACTTCAATCCTGAGACTGTGGCTACCGAGAGAGTGACTTCCAGATTCCAGCCAAACACTGGTGGCTGTTCTATCTTCAGTCATAGGACTGAGCTTGTCTCCCTCAACTACACCTGAAGGGACTTTAGGACCTGGCACTTAGGTTTGTGCCACTGCAAAGTCTTCCCCTGTGGGAACACCTCAGGGACCTAAACCACGCAGAGCAACGTCCATGAAATTTCTCCCTAAAAGTCCTCGGGTGCTTCCGGTGTATAAGCCCCATGAAGGGAGGGCTGGGTGTCCCTTTCTTGCTCGGGCCCAGAACCGATGGTGCTACACCTGCACCACCTGTCCATGGCTGCCTGCCTCTGTATGAGAAACTCACACCTGAGTGAGGTCATAGACTCTTTGGGGCCAGAAACCAGATCTCTCCCAAAACTTGGGTGCAGGGGTGACCAAGGCTCTTCATACAACTAAGATGACTGCTCGTGGCTCATGGCTTTCTGGACATGGGTCTTTTTTCCTGAAAACTGCCTCAGATGGACAAGGGATAGAACTGAGGTCACCCAGGGCTTTGCTTCTGGGCATGACATTGATGTGGCCTTGCTAGGTAGCATGGCCCTTGCTCCACTGTCCTCAGTACTCATTCCTGAAGGTGTCGGCTGCTTGTGGGTTCAGGTCCTGTGTGTACCCACTTGACCAAGTGACCAGCATTCCAGACGAGCAGTTGTCCTTCACCATGGGCTCTTAGATGAATCCTCCCTCACTTTGGCTGTGGAATTGACTTGTGTGCAGACTTGGTGGGGGCCTCCCTCCTGTTGGATGGAGGATACCTCGTCATTGTACAGGGTTCCTGTGTCGAGAAATATCATAATCATGGTATACCTGGTCTTTCTGCTGGCTAGAAAGTCTTTGGTTTTGCTTCTTATAAAAACTTCAGAAATTCACAGAACCAGCCAGAGAAATGGCTGTTCCCATTGTGTTCAGGGACCCACCTCTGACAGCTGGGACACGGTGTCTGGTTTCCTCACCAGCTTGTGTAGCTACACTTAAGGCAAATGAATATATCCTTCTGCACCCTCCGTAGTGTATGGACATGTATCTAACATCTTAATGCCTTTAGCATTCAAACTCAGCTTCTCCAGCATCCAGCAACATGTAGACAGTCAAGCCAAACTTTCACAAGGATCATCAAAACTGGCTTGTTTAAATGGGGATCCAGATACGGCCTACACATCATGAGCAGGGGTTTCCCCACCTTTTCCCCTGGCAATTTCTGTCTTCCCTGTGTCCTAAAGCATACGTTTGCTTCAGTCCTCTGATTGGGAGATGCATTACCCCATAAATCTAGCTTTCCAACCCCGAGAGCACAAGACTCTAGTTCTCAGGTAAAGAAACGAGAAGGGAAACGGCCTCCCTTGATAATGAGCTGGTTGGGACCTGATGGGCCTCACCTGGGCCCCCTTTCCCTGCCGTTATTCCTGGGAAACATTTCTGCCTTGAGATGGAGTATGTCATGTGGTAGCTGTCAGCAGATCCATGACGGGGTGGGGGGAAGTAGGACAATCGCGTATACTGTCAGAGCTGCAGTTGTGTCCCTCTGCCTGAAGGTAACCTGATAATCTCCTGTGTCCTTCGGCAGTGGAGGTGCAGGGGCGGCCATCAGACTTCATTCCTGAACTGCTGTTCCCATTTAGGATCTACCTAAATGATGCTTCTAGATAATTTTGGATTTGCTACGGCTTTGGGGAGCATGATGATCTGCACAACCTTCACTTTATTACAAGCCAAATAGCAACTCCATTTTTAAAAACTCTCCAGTTTCTTGGGATGGAACAGTCAGGGACTTCACAGAAGTAGGGTTCTTAACACTACTGTGTGCTGACGACCTGTCACTCGTGACCTGAGATGGAGATTGAACTTGTTCTGTTGAAATTGTAGCAGCCTAACTGCTCTATGGTACCAAATGTGGATTTCTAGAGACAAGTCTACGGAAGAGACCAGGAAGGAAAAGCTACCCTATCCATTCCCCAATCATGGAGGATGGCGAACATTCCAAAGACCCTCTGACACTCCTCCCCAGTTGTAGGAAAAGTGCTGTCGGCCACTACTGAAGGCATGTGTGACTTGCCTTGGTAGATAAGTGAGTAAACAACAACAGTCTGACGTATTGGACAACATGGACCCCCTCATCTTGACACAAGGCTGGAAATGCTCCAGTGAGATGACGAGACCTCAAGAGGTTCTAATTGTCTAAGGATCATGGAGGAGCCTGATGTGACAGTAGAGTGCTGCTATCTTATTGTAGCTTTGGCTCAGAAGGTTGTCTGTCTTCAAGGTAGGGTCCCATCTGGGCTTGGAGAAGTCGCTCTCCAGGCTGTGTCCATTTGGCCACCCAGATCTGGCTCCCTCACTTCTCAGTGGGCTGACTCGGAGCCAGTGCATGATGGAGGCTTGGCAGATGTGTCGCAACTGCTCCATGGGGAGCTCTACCACTAAAAAGTGCCGGGACGTTACTTGGCTTTTCTAGTGTCCAATTCATATGGAGGTGGTATGGAGGGTGTTACCGGCTCTTGGTGTTCCCAGATCAGCCTTGGGTTCTCCTGATCAATTGGAAATAGAGATCACCAAGAGGTGACCATTAGAGTTGGGACAAGCCTCTGCTGGGACTTCTGCTGGAGTCGAGGGGAGAGGATGCATGGTGAGGGTTCCTAAACCAGCTCTCCAAAGACATGACGAAGCTTAAGGGAAATGGGCTCAGGTAGGCACATGACCCCAGGAGTTCTGCACCTGGCTCCTCTGCCCCTGGCACCAGGGTTTGCATGGGAGATCTGCTCAGCCTTGGGCCTCTGCTCAATGGAAGAGGGATCCTAGGCACGTGGAGGTCGGCAGCACAGATCACAAAGCTGATAGACACGTTCAGTATCGGCCTCCCAGGAAGGCTGTGTAACTCAAGGCTGGACATATTGTGCATGTGGGGTTTTTAGAAAAACTCGGGAGGAGTTGGCTCTGAGCCTGGTCATGGGTGGAAATCCTTACTGACAGCAGTTATTGCTGGGCAGAAAGTCTTGGTGGGGAACAAGGGTTTTCGCTGCCCTGTCTCGACAGGGGCGTAGTACATGATGGAAAGCGTGGTCTTCATCTTGGTTACTCCAAGCATTCCTATCCCCTGTCTCACATAGGAACTGAAAAGAATGACACCAGCCCCACCTGCCACTTTCTTAAGTTTATCATGATGGGCTAATGCAGAATGTGGGACAACCTCTAAGACAACTGGGACCCTTGGTTCCTTTTTATGCCAGCCTCTATTATTCTCTGCCTGCATGGTGGGCTCTGTCATTGGAGGCTCTCGCTGCCCTGGGTGACCAGGGGTGCCGACCATGACAGAATGGGACCAAAACCCCAGCCCAAAGGAGTGGTCACTGAGGGAGAGTTATAGCCTCCAGATTAATTCTCCAGTGGTTACTGAGGCTGCAGGTCCAGCAAAGGGACTAGTTTTCCTTTTATCCTACCCTACTGACACTTTTTCCCTGTACCTGAGAGGTCCTTATTACAATCCTGCCTTTGTGGCTTTTGCCAACTTGAGATTATCTCCAATGGCCATGTCTCAGTGGCCTCAACTCATGTCTGACATGCCCAAGTTTGCCCTGGCTCTCCTTGAGTACAAAGCCAGATCTATGTAGGCCAAGGGGGCCCCTCGCCCCTGCCTCGGGCTCAAAATCAAAGGTGACCTAACATTTCCCCCATGACCTGTCTGATTCCCACCTCCTGGTTCTAAAACCTCATTTTGGCTCACTCCAACTTCTGGGCTAGAAATCAGACTATCGTCTGAATCTAGGATTATGTGAGAAGAATGTGACTGCAAAACTGAGCCTTGTTCTTTTTTGGTCTCCAGCTCCTGGATGACTTTTTTATTTTTGAGCTGAGTGTCGAGAGCCAGCCACTCCTTGGTGTGCAGGGTTTGCGGGGAATGAGGGATAGACCTGAGCACCGCTCTTGGGCCTGCTGCCGTGGGCTTAGTGTGCATGTCCTCACTGGTTCCAATGACCTCTACTACCATCCTCAGTGCTTATTCTGGAAGGTTGGCTTCTTATGGGTTCAGGCCCTGTGTGCACCCAAATGACCAAAGGCCTTTCATTCCAAGCAGGCGATTGACTAGGGGGTCCCTGGGAACATCAGCATCGTCCTTCCCATGGAACCCCTGGGAAGGGGAGAAGCCCTGGGGACATCTCCTGAGCCAGAGGAGAGGGCTCCTGCCCCATTGAAAGCCCCGCTTCCCTTTTCTCTTCCATATGTCCTCAGATCACTGTAGCCTGTGGCATTTTACACTGTGGGCAGAGACCCTGAATGACACATAAGGATTCTCAGGGCAACGATGGGTTTTTGTCATTGCAAGACAAATCTCAGCTACCTGTGACTGACCATCTGCCCTCTAGTCTCTCTGGAAAGGTCTGGATGAAATATCTGGGGGCAAGAAGGACTTTGACGGTGAACTTGTTTCAGTGGAAGGAGCGGCGTCTATCGAGCTGTCGGACTTGACGTGGAGAAATCTGTCACTGTTGTCTGCTCTCCTGACTTCTCCCACTTTCTCTAGTTTCGGGGCTGCACAGGGAAGCCTGGGGACACCCGTCACCCATGGATGAGCTTTTCCCTGCTAATCAGAGCTGTAGCCCATTAGTGGGGTATCAAGATGGCTGTACCTCAAGATCAGTTCTGTGGTGATGCCAATAATCGAGTTCTAACTCTCTGCTTGGCTCCTCATCTTGTGAGAAATGCAGGCGTGTCCCCGGGGCTCGTGAGGCACTATGTATGGAGAGCTGAGGCCGAGAAGGCAGAGTCAGTGTCAGCCTGAGTGGCCACTAACAGAAACTGAACCTCAGACTGCAACGCAGAGGGAGGAAAAGCAGGCTCAGGGGTCCTGGTCCGTCTTCTGCAGAGGAATCCTGAACTGTCTTCAGGTCAGAAGTGACCTGGCAGTGGGGCCATGACGTGGGAGTAGAGGCTAGGGTGCCTTGGTGTTTTCTCAAGTGTCTTCTGGGCTCTATTGTACCAGGGTGAGTTCCCTTCACTCTGGATCCACCTATGGGCACCCTGATGGGCACCTCCTGGCCTGTGGAGCAGGCTTCTGGCGTCAGCACCATCCTGGATTGTAGCCTCTGTTGGGGCACCACCCTGGACCACCAGTGTCGGATGGACCTGACACTGAAAGCCTATGAATGGCTGTCCGTGGTTTGCCTCAGCTTCCCTGGTGTGAGGAAGAGACTGCCAGATGTGGGGGTGCACACCTATAGTCCCAGTGACTTGGGAGGATCGAAAGCTCAAGGTCAGCCTCAGCAACTTGGCCCTAAGTAACATAGCAAGACTGGGTCTCAAAGGGGTTGGGGAGATGAGGCTCAGGGACTTAGCATCACTGGGTTCATTATCCAGTACCCCTCCAAAAAAAACACCCTAAGACCCTGTACTGACACTCCTACCCGCAAAATTGCAAAAACAATTTTGACCAAAATAATCATCTCAGTGTGGCATGGTCTAGAGCTGTCTTAATCCCTGGTATTTGGAATACACAGAGGGCACTATGTCCCAATAGCTTTATGACCTCTGTACCCCAAATACACTTTCAAGTGCCTCAATCTGTCACTGACTTTTTGAGGAAAGAATTGCCCATTCTGCACACCATAGCTCCCATTTTCTTTTACTGTGAGGAATATTCTCTGGATTTGGAGGAACATACTTAGTCCTCCTAGCACTTAATTGCTAGACTATAGCTCTCAGCTTGGATTGATATCTGGCCCTTCATGGTTAGTGGGGCAGATTCCAAGGACGATGGAGGAAAGGGTGCTTTCTCCCAAGATCTTAGGTGCTGCTGTGTTGGGCTTCCCCTTTGGACAGGAGGCTTGACCATCTTTCACAGATGATTGGTTAGTTCCTGTCACTGAGGCTCTATGAAGTAGAGCCCGTGGTTGACCAGATGCCTGTTCTCCCAGCCTCCACTAATACTGACTCCTGAATATTTGAGGTTCCCTGAACATTCTGCCTTGGACTTCCCTAGTATCCCACTCCTTGCCTCTTAAGATATCCATTCTCAAAGTGGAGACTGACAAAACAGGAAAGCGCTTCCTGCCAAAAAGCTTGGATCTTGAAGTCATTTTTAGTTTTCTGATGTTGAAGGAAAAACGTACGTTTCAAGTCGGTCCTAGAAGGAAGGACTGCAATCCTTCTGCTCTTTTGGGGTGACTCTGAAACCTCCATCTCTACCTTCTGACTCCCAGGAATTGTGTGTGCCCTCGACCCTGGGGTTCCAGCTGGGCTGACCTGCTCCACAAGTAGCAGGTGGGTCAGGCAAGACTTAGACCCAGAATGTGACCTTCCCTCACTGTGAGAAGGGCCAGAATTTTCCCTTTTTAGAAATGTCATTGTGGGGAAAAGCCAGGGCCTTCAGTGACATTTCCAGAATGAAACCTGCAGTCGGGACAAAGGCTGTGTCCCTACTGCCTGGGGACCCCCACCCCCACCCCATGCCACTCTGGGGGGAACTTGAAATGCACACCCAATAGGCTGTAGCCAACTGTGCGGCGCATGGTGGGCCAACTGCCCAGTGAGTCTAGTCCTGTCATTCCTTGGTCACCAACCTCATTAGTCAGTGGATGAGACGGGCTCGGTGGATGTACCCATCTGGTTCTTAGAGGCAATGTTCCCAAGACTTTTGCCCAGTTTCCCTCCCCACATTCAGGGTCTGGAACCCAGGAGAGATGGGGGTGGGAGATGGTGTCTGACTTCATGGGGTCTTCACTTGGACATTTGCAAACTTCTTCAGCAAATTCCTGAAAGTGGCACCAATGTTATCTTGGGTTATCAGTGCTCCTCATTATCTTGCATATTCTCCAGATGGGCTAATGTAAATCTTTGCCAGGCTGACAATTCCCTTGGGAAGTCATTGCTTTCCCTGACTAGGATGCAGTTGGATACTGAACAGAACCCTGTGAGGGTGGTGGCTTGTGTCCTGTTGGGGCTGTCCCTGCATGCACCCCATGATGGGAGGCTAGGGACTCACTCCATGGGGAAGGGTCTACTTTCTGTCTAATGTGCTGTTGTCCTTCTCTAGTGTGGCCACCACTTTATTGCTCATAGGGACATCAAGTATCCATCCTGAAAGTGTGGTCATCGAGGGTCTGACTGGCATTTCCTGACATAGTCTGGGGGGTGGGTGACTAAGGGTCTGGATCTAAAGGGACCACAGCCTTCCCCCAGCCCTATCTGTACCCGAGTTAACTACTCCTGGCTGGGGGTTTTGCCCTTGTCTGTGGGTGTGCATCTCACTGAACTTGACTGTGTTGTCCACAACACCCGTGGAATATCACCCTACGATGGGTCGAGGCTCTGTCTCCACATGGGGTTGAGCCTGCAAAGTGCCCCTCACCAGCTCAGGATTACTAGCGTGCTACAGGGGATATTTCCTTCTTCCCCACCTCCTGTCCTTAAAGCCTGCACCTGGGTGAACACATGTTCACGTCAGCGCCGTAAACACCATCTCCAGTGAGACAGGCAAGTGCCTGTTAGCCAGAGTGTCATGAACAAGGCTCGAGAAATACTTCTGCCTTTTCTGTCACATCTGAACCTCTGTCGGGGACAACTACCCTGATGGGAGTGAACTTGAGCTCTTGTTATGGTTCAGAAATGTTTGTCATAGAAAAACTTGAACATGTCAAACCTGCCCAGCCTCTCCCACTTGCTCACGGCTGGCTTTGCTCATAGGGCTGATGATGGCCATTCTGAAATGCAAAACCTGGGCCTCAGACTAACCTGTCCCGGGAATGGGATGATCCTAGGATGGGAATGGGTACAAAAGAACTTCAGTGTGGACCTAACACACACTTCATTTTCCAAATGGGGCCAAGTGGCATCTCTTCAAAGGACAATGTTTCATGACTTGAAAATCCAGAAGCATCAAGTCTATATTTCTCAAAAGTAAGCCTTAAGGATGATCTCAGGTTAGCATCATGGTCAACTTCTTATTCAGCATTGATTTTTGACTGTCTGCTTTCATCCTGGGGCCTTGGGCACTGGACCCCCTTAGAGCATAACTGAGCTTTTCAAGCAAGTGGGCTGTGGGTTCAGAAACAATATCCTGGTCTGGCTGCATTGACCAGCTTGCCCAATAACTTCTTTTATCTCCTGAATGCATAGCCTCTGCAATTTTCTAGAACCTAAACTGGTAAAGGTGTAAGAGGACTGCTTCTGATCAGTCTATTTTTCAGTATGACTCGGTTTCTCAAAGTCTTTCTGCAGTCACCTTGGGGGGCCTAGTGAACCCAATACCACCAGTAACTGCCTTGCAAAGCTTGAAGCTGACTTGGCACCCTATTGCCATGCCCTTCAGCAGGAATAATGGCACAAAGATGAGCTGGGCTTCTCTGTGGACACACAGTACTAAAAATCTGACCACTAATGGTGGCAGGGTTGGAGAGGGCATTGAGACCATGGAAATAGCCTCTGCCAGGAGCTTCCTCTCCTCTTAGCACTTACTGAGGATGGCTGTGCAAGCCTCCAAGCCATCAGGATGGTTCCAACCTTCTGAATTCTAGCACTCTTCTCAGTGCATACATCACCCACAATGAAACCATGGCAGAAACTGCTGGAAAAACATAAAATTGACCCACAGATCACTTATAAGGCTCACAGCACTATCAAGTACACAACACTAAATATCGAGCCCACCAGCTGATCACATTATGAACGCGTCACTTTGACATGTCAATCATAGCATCAGTTTTTGTAAACGAGCACAAAGGAAAAGGAACAACCCACATGGAAATTGACAACCTGCGCTCGCTCTAAATACGCTCGATGAAAAACTACACACACTTAAAAATAAAAGCATTGTGCCCACTTTTTTGACTTCTTAATTGTCGACGGACCTTTACATGTGGTGCTGGGAATCTAACGCAGTGCCTCACATGTGCTAGTCAAGGGCTCTACCCCTGAGCCACACCCCCAGCCCTGAATTTCGTACTGGTGACTTGGAAACATGGGGAATGGCTACCACTGGATTATAATACTGGCAGAGTGCCCTGGGGTTTTAACCCATTGTCAAACCACAAAGGTCTCCTGTTAACACTTTGAAGAGTGTTTTATATATTCCAAGTCCTATGTTTGGGAAAGGGCAAGAGAATAGCCCCTCCTGCTTTCAGATACTTAGTCTGAACATAGAAGCTTTTCATCTGATTAACTGGGATGAGTGGCGATCCCCAGCATTCCTCCACATCAAATGGCAGACTCTGCCAGCAGGGTGTAGGTAGGACCAGGGATCCTTTGCCCATGGCCTGCTGGAGCTGACTGTAGGGGGATGGTCAGGCTCTCCCTCCACTCCCTCTGTTCCCCCTTGCCTAGGGCTCCTGGCTGTTAGCACGTTTGCATTAAGACTTTGCTTCTGGGAACACGTCAGGGGCACATGCTGCTCTCTAGGAGCAGGGGTGGAAATCTGCATCTGGAAGTAAGGAAGTGTCCTTGCTCCTGTCTGGGAACCCAGGCCCGTGCAGCCCAAGCTGACCCCAGCCTTCCGTGTCGGCATAGAGCCTGGCCCTCTAGGCCACAGGTCTCTGAGGACAACTGTTCTCCTCTTCCCCAAGCTGAGCTGGGATCCTGTCCCAGGAGGTCAATGTGGGCTCCATCTTCAGGGCTGCAGCAGCTGCTCCAGGCAAGGGGCAGGTCACCCCTGCCCAGGTGGAGGAGCCTCTGCTCAACACAATCCTGTTCTCAGAACTTCCAGGGATGTGGCGTAGAATGCAATGCCTACCTTCTGGATTTCTTTGACTCGCTCAAACTGTAAGTTGTCAGGTTATGAATTTCTGAACTCTACCACCTCTGAGGGGGAAGGTCTTATTAAATCTTCATTGGTTGGGGAAACCCCTACTCATGAAACCACAGTAGAAGCTACCAGAACAATATAGAAGCAAAGACCATCTTCTAGACTCCTGGGGGTGTCGATTCTAATGATGTCCAGATCTGGCCTCCTGGGCCATGACGGGAATGTTCTTTGGACTTTCTTAGGAAGGTGACTTGCTGGCATCTGCTTGCCTGGCATTTGGGCATGCAAAGTGCTGCCAATCAAAGCTGACCCCGGCACCTCAGTGAGACAGGTCAGGGCCATGGGGAGCTGGGTCGTCTTCCGATGTCTCTCCTTAAACAGGCATGTCTGCCCTCCCGCAGTTCTTCTGTATTTGCCCATCACTGGTTCTCGTGAAAGGCAGATGGTCTTGATCAGCTGCCTGGTGTTCTCCAAATTTTCTGGCTTTGCTTTAAAGGTAGGGCAGGGGGTCCATGTGTTCTTCCCTGGCCTCCCTACAGAGGCTTGTAGCCTCCATTCTCAAAGTTTGAGGCTGATAGCAACAAAATTCTTAAGGAGCAATGACCTTGAAGTCATCTTTTCTCTTTTCTCCCTAAAAATCCAAGAAGTGAACACACACTGTTAAGAACGAGCCACACACTCATAAGAATGGAAGAAAGGCTCTGTTTGGCCTTCCTTGGGACCTGCCTTCGCTTTTTCACTTCCAAGTGGTGCTCCTCTCAAGGTCTAGGTCTAGCTCTGTTGTGCCGAGAAGCTCGAGCCAGGCCGGACCGGGGCTGCTCTTCACCAGCTGCAGGAACCGACTAGTTCTGCTTCACTAACCAGCTCTGATCCTTGGCTAACCACCTTGCAATGCTCAGTCCTAGAACAAGGACAGCTGTAACAAGATGCAGCACTAGCCAGGAAACTACCTTTTGGGGTTTGTGGTTTGGCTTTGAGGAGCAGAGGCAAGTGCTCTAACGCTGAGCTACATCCCCAGACCCAGAAGGAACAGCTTCAAGCTGGCCACCACGTCCTCTAAAACTTATGTCGCTGGTCTTCAAGCACTTCCTAATACCATATGAGACTTGGTTCACGTAGGACTTCAAGATGGTCTGGTTCCATTTAATAGTGGTCATACTCAGATTCAAGTCCAGGTTGTAAGTTTAATACCGTACTACAGTGACTTCTGTCTGTCATGGGCATTGGAATAGCAGAAAGTCATGGGTTCCCAAAGACACTCTTGCACAGAGTGAGAAATTTACATCTTAATCCTGCAATTCCCATTTCCCAACATAGAATCCAGTATTCCTGATGAATGCAGGAGAAACTGGCTGCTGGCATCCTCAGGGGAATTGGGGAATTGGGACCTGGGGAGGAAGCTAGCTCAGCCATCATACAACGGTCATCCTGCCTGCACCTTCCTGGGTGCAGTTTGAACAGAGCAGAGACAAATGTTGGCAAAGCACTCTCCACAGTGTTGGCTCCTCACTCCTAACCTAAATATCATCTAAAATTAGATGAGACTTAAGAACAAGACCAAATACTTCAAGCCCAGAAGCTCTAGATCCACAGACCTATTCTCTCTGAAAATCCACCTATGTCAGTCTCCACAGCCACCCATGAAACTAGAGATCTGGACTTCTCCAACTCGGGTTCCATGGATTCCTCCTGCCAGTTGTGCAGGGGGATCGGGCCAAACGTCAATGATGGTGATGGCCCCGAACCCTAATGTGTTCCCTTTTCCTTGGGATGAGTCTAAGGGATGCATAGCCTAACTTCTCCAAAATGACAGTAGTTCCAGTGTGGTCAGCCTCCACTGGGAGGGTCAATCCATCTTCCAATTAAACCCTTCTCGGCTTCCCCACCCTCCACTTCCCTGAGTCCACCGGACCACCTGTGGCTTTGCCTAACCTTTTGGCCTAGACATGAGCCCATCCTGTCTCTGGATTAAGGTCAGCCACCTACAATCAATGACTAGTCCAATAGGCATGTTGGGTTTTCTCTACATCTGCTTCAGGGTTGGCCATTGGACACACCGTCCTGCAGGCAGACCTCCCAAGGCGAGCCCTGACCTCATGCTGAGGAGCAGGCCTCTGACATCAGTTTTTACTAAAATCCTAGATCAACTAAAGCCTGGAGGAGGGGCTGGATTCTTGGACCACATGAGGCAACGTAATCGGTAAAATCCTAAATGTCTCTTAAATGGGTGCTTAGGGCTAGTACAAGTCAAGGAATTTCATTGACTTTCTATACATACTTATAACTCTGGATACAGCCACCCACCTGGCAACAGTCTACCACTCCTCCCTAGTCCCCTTCACCTTCCCCCACCCCCCAAAATCCCCTTTCATGTCATCTGAGACTCCACATGAGAGAAAGCATGGAATACTTGTCAGGAGTTTATCTTATTTTGCTCAACACAAAGATCTCTGCCTCATCTTTCTATGGAGGGCATCTCATTCTGTGTTTAAATGATACTCTATACACACACCACACTTTCTCCATTCATTGGATCCATTGTCTCCCCTTGCTCTCTGCTGTAACTTAACAGCCCTACAGAATGATCCATGAAAAGTCTGCAGAATAGGTGATTCTCATGAACATGCAGAATTTTCTCTAATGATCATATTTGAGGCCATAAATACTTCAAGTCTTGGCAACACAAATCTGAACATACCTTGCATTTTTATCAAACCATAACAAAATTGTGGCTGTCAACAGCAAAAGAAGCTGGGGAAATTATATGTGATCACAAAGGGATCAAGCAATAGGCTTTGAGCAAACAGTGGGTCGTTGAAATGGAAGTCAAGAAATTCCTAGAATAATATGAAAACCTGAAATGACCAACCAGATCCTTTGGGACACAGTAAAACAAGACTTGCATAGCTGTGAGTGTCCACAGCAGAACAGACCTCAAATAGCCTAATGATGCATCTTAAGATCTTAAACAATAAGCCAAAGCAAAAAAATTGGTACACGAGAAATAAAGATCAGAAAGAGGCTAAAAATTCAATGCAAAGGACCAAGAAAAGAGTTGATTCTTTGACAAGATATACAAAATTGACAAACCTTTAAATTGTCTGAGGAAAAATGCAACAGAAGCTGGCAAGAGGGGAGGTTTTTACAGATAATGCCAAAATCCCAGAGAGTATCGTACAACTTCTCAAAATGTTTCCAAACTGGAAAATCCAGAAGAAATGAACAAATTTCTAGACTCACAGGATTTACCAAACTTCGGTTGACATCCTCCTAGACCAGTAACTAGCAATGACATTGAAGCAGTCATAAGCTGTTCCCAGAGAAACACCCTGGACTCAATGGATTCAGTTGCTGAACTTTTCCAGACGTTTGAAGAACTTACTGCCTTCATGAGTCGGAGAATTCAAGTATTGCCCTAAAGAAACCAGATAAGGATACAACAAACCAGATGAATGTCCTTGATGAACATGAATGAGAAACTCCTCAATGGAATTCACTATCCCAAAGTCCAAATATTCTATCTCGTGCACCATGATCAAGTTGGTTCTGTTCTAAGGATGCAAGTTTGATCAACATACACGAGTCGATGTACGCAATGCGTTTCATGCAACCAAGGATAAACACCAGAAATGATCTCTAAAGACAGACAATTGGCAGCCTCAAACTTGGCATTCCTTTGTGATAAACCCTGAATAAACAGGTATAAAATAAACAGGTATAAAATGGTAAGAAGCCCAAATAACACAGGATATCTACAGATCACGTGGCCAATATCAGACTGAATGGGAGGAGATAGAAAGCATTTCTCTAAAATCGGGAACAAGTCGAGGGTGTTCACTCTAACTTTTGACCAAGGTTGGTGTGGAAGTACCATTCTGCAAGTCGACTTGTTCTGAATTGTTATTTTTAGACTCAAGGGACATGATAGCAAAATCTTATCCAGCTGGGGCAGGGATTTGACCAGGCCACATGGCTCGGATTTGGCCCAAATTCATCTGGGCTCTATACTAGGACATGCTAGTTCCTCCCAAGGGAGGAGATGATCACTTGGGGCAGGGGATGCCAACTTGGCCTGAACTGTCAACTCTCCAATGATGGAGAGTAAAGTTATTCTTGAAGACATGGTTTCTTCTACTCAATGCTGTCTCTGGGGCCATAACAAAATCCACTCATCTTATTGTAAATCCAGCAGGATTTTTGGAAGAGAACTTTCTTCCATTACTCGATAAACATATTAGGTATTTACCGTGGATCTTTCAAATGCCTCCCTTAATTCCTTATGGCTGGCGTGGAAGAGTTCCAAGTTCCATATGGGGAAGCCGAGGGCTCAGCACCTGGAAAGATGTCCAACTGTGGAAGAAACGGAATTCCCCCTGAGGTGGGTGCTGCCCAAGGCCTGCTCTCTTTACTGTTGACTGGGATGAGGCCTCAAATAAAGAGGAGACAAAAGGGAGCTATACAGGAACTCAGTTCTGCCAGGTCCTCTAGACGGTGACTCTCAACTGAGTTTCTATTCACTTTGGTTTCCATGGCTGCTATTGGTCTTTGATTCTCAGGGGCTGAATATGGTGTAGCCAAAACATGGAAGCCAATGTGGCTTAGAATAGACCTTCCTGATCACTTCATCCTTCTGGGGGAGACTGCCCTGAGGGTGCTTTCTGAGCAATGGCAAACCCCCTCTTGGTTACTGGTGTAAACTGTGGCACTAGCAGATCAACGCGAACAGCAGAACTGTGGTGTGAGACCCTAGCCATGCAGCTGGCCGGGGTCAAGTGTTGAAGGGAGCAGACATGTCACTAAGTGACACCATCATAAATACAAAAATCCTCAAAATACTTACAGTAAAGTTCAAATCACATCAAAGTTCCTGGCACCATGATGGAGCTGGTTCTGACCTGTAGACTCAAGGTTGTTTGACATTCGTGAGTCGATGAACGGGATACATCTCATGCAATCTAGGACACACACCAATCATCTCGATAGAGACAGAAAATTGATTCCCTTAAAGTCCGCATCCCCTCATGGTAAACCCCAAGTGAATGGGTATAAAAGAATAATAATCCAACATGATACAGGGCATGAAAACACAGCTAATGATCCATTATCCTCTAGCCTCGAACAATGATTCTGAAAATACAAGTTCAAAACCAGACAGAAGTAGCATGCAAAGATACATGGAAAACCAAGAGCTATGACAATAGCCAGGGCGTGGGTTATGGATCAGAACCCAGGCCCATCTGAGGCCCTTCTGTAGCTTTGCAAACCCATGGCTTAGAGTGTCACTCTTAGGCCAAAAGAGCCACGGAGTCTTGTCAAATCACCTACTTTAGTGTCTAAAGATTGCCTGTGCAAGATTTCCCCTTTCTTAGAGGGAGGTGTCTGTACTCGAGCATGGCCACTTGCTTTGACTTTCAGAAACAGATTTGGGTAGCACACTCTGGCTCATACCGACTCTTTGAAATTCCTCTAAATTTGGAGGAATTGGAATCGGCCTAAGCCAGAGAGGGTCTCGGCTTGATGAAAGAACCCCTTTCTGAAGGAGGGGGTTCCCTCTTCCTCCCTGAACGTGTACAAGATGTGGGTGAGAAGTGGCATCCTGTGTCAAGGACAGGGTCACTGGGGGTGGTTTAGGCAAACCAAAGGTGGTCCTCTTACCAGGTTCCACAGGGAACTTAAAACTGCAGATGCTTTAACCTCTCCAAGGAGAAGTCTCCAGCAGTCTAGTCTTCAAATAGATTCCTACCTCCTTCACTCATAGTGGAGGGAGAGGGGTAGGAAATCCAGGAGAGAGACTTCCTGGGGTTAATGTCAAAGCCACATGACCTGAGGTGCTCTGGTCTCTTGGGTTTTCTAGAAATTACCGAGGACTCTTGTGAATCCCATGTCTTCAAGATGATTTTCATTCAAAGAAAATTGGCATGTGGTAAACAACTCTCCCTGTCAGGAGGAAGGTGAAATCGTGTAGAGCTGCTATTGCCTAAAGAATCCCTGAGTTCTTCCAAAAACGATTGCTAGGAGGTGACCACTTAGGAGGTGTAAGTAGAAACAGCTCGTTATTTCATGACAGTTTCTCTATGTCTAAAACCCAAGCCCACCTGGGCAGGATGTGGCCCAGCACCCAGTTCTCATTGGCCGGAAGGAAGGGGGCCCAGGTTCCTCACTTCCTGGCTTGAACTTTTGACAGTCTGTGGCAGAAGCCTTGGACAGCTTTAACGGCCTGTCCCCATGCCACCTCCCTGTGTGGAACCCTGAGTTTGCAGTCGGCTCTTACGGGTCCCTTGCAAAGCCAAACATCAGGTACATCAGGAGAGGAGTCTGGAATAATCCTTGACCAGAGGAGCCCACTCCCGGGTCCTCCCGTGCCCTTGGACTCCTTCCTCCTGTGCAGGTCCATTAGGTCAAGAAGTGGGATGGGTGGTCCCTCGGCTGTCTGTTGGCTTGACTTCTGTGAGAGAAGTGGAGAAAGACGTCGGGCCACCATGTGGCTCTCCTGGAACCTGGGCAGGGAGATCTGGTTTCAGTGCCTGCCACTGGGCTCGTGCTGGGGTCATGGGACCCACTACGTAGCTCCACTCTGTCAGACAGACCGCTAACTCCCCATTCACGTCCTGTGACACTGTCGCATGGCCCAGGACTGAAGGAATAGGTCCCATCTCTGCATCCCCCATGTTCTGAACTTTGAGGGGGACAGAAAGGCCTCTTGGGAAAGATGTCCCTGAGGGTGGTGTGTTTTCCTCAGTTGCATCTCAAAGTGGGCCCAGGAACAGTTCTGCTCTGGGCACCTGCACCTTGATCATCTTGCCGTTTGGCCTCCCGAGGGCCTTGAGGCGGGTCCTCCTGGAGGGACACTGGTGGGGAACAGCCCAGTATTTCCCTGGGATCGCAGCCCCTTGGTGCTCTGGTTTGACTGTAGCTTTCTGCATTCTGTACCTGGGTCCCGAGCAGACTCGGGGCCGGGAGGAGTGGGCCTTCCTTGGTGGCCTCTCGGGACGGAAGGCTCTGTCATTTTTCATCACCTTTTTCCCTGGGGACCTTGGTAGGCCACAGACAACACCCCTGCTGCCAAGATGCTGCCCTTGGAATTGGGGTTCCCATGGACATTCCTAGGGTGCTTCCCTTCTGCTTCTAGAATTCTCTGTGGTGAAAGTCGAAGTCTGAGGACTCTTAACAGGCTTGTCTCAGACACTTGGCTTCCCTCAGAAGTCGATATAAATGTGCGTTTATTCCCCAAGTGGGTCCCCTGAAGGAAGGGCTGGCTTTCCTCCTGTCATCCTGGGCAGATCTTTATCTTCTGCCTCAGTTTGGGCCCATTTCCATGACACAAGTCCCAGGTGGGAGAGGCTTGGACCAGAGTGTGACCTTTACTAGCTGCAGGAAGGGCCGGAACTTTGTCTTCTCAGAAATGTCCTCAGGTGATGGCCTTCGGTGATGGTCTCAGAACGAAGCCTGCAGTTGGGGAAGAAAGCTGTGCACCTACTGCCCCCAAGCTGCCCTGTGGAATGTGCACGTCCAAGGGGCTGCAGCTGTGTGGTGCCTGGCCAGGTGACTGGCCACCGGATCTAATGTTGTCCCTCTCTGGTCACCGTCTGAGGGTCAACAGACAAGGCAGGCTTCAGATGGATCCCAACTACTGCTTGGAAGGAACATAACTATTTCCTCCTCCGTGGCCCATGTGTTCATAACACAAGAATGAGGTGATGCTGTATTCAAGTGTGGTCTCCAAACACAGGGAACAAGCCCCTCGCTGGGTTGAAATGTCTGGCATGCACAGAGGCACATCCCTCACCCCTACTCCCGTTCCTCAAATGTCCCTCTGGATGAGTGCATGTGAACATCAGAGCCATGAAGGAAGCCTGTCTGTGACCGTCTCCAGGGGTACGAAGTGCCTGTTGGCCATGGTGTTGTGACACATGCTTCTGGGTCTGCTGGAGTGGGGACCATTTTTAGCTCCCTGGAACACTGGGATAACTTCTACCCTTCAAGGGACGACGTGGGATAGGTCAGCCTCCAGGGCTTGGCTATGGTGCAGCTGGTGGCTCTGGCTTGCAAGGCACTTCCTCTGCTGCCCTTGAAGACCATTGTTGTGGGTATCAGCTTCTCAGGAGCCCAGGCTGTCTGCCACCAAATGACCAAAAGGGCATCCTCCCAGCAAGCGGACAGTAAGTCAACAGGGCTGTCCTCCTCCCACGTGGACATCCTGACTGGAAGGGGCAGACAGCCTAGAAGCATGTCCAATAGCTGAAGACTATTTCCTGTCCCCATTGAAGGAAAATTGGCTTCCCTTTTATCTCAGGTCTGCAATCAGACCCCCAGTGTCCCACGAAGCCTGTGACTTTTCCTGTGTTTCAAGCAGGTGCTTCTAAAGGACAAGTAAGGGCACCTGTGGCCCGTAGAGGCACATGTTTACTGAAAGACAAGCCACCCCTATGGGTAAGGGTGGGGGCTGAGCTTTTTATGTCCCCAGAGAGGGGGCGTGGGGATAAAACCTTTGTGTTGAGAAGGACTTGGCAGTGAAATTCCCCTCCAATGGTAAGGGAACCATGGATGTCACGTCCTAGGTTACACTGGCACTGTACAGCAGGAGCCAATGAAGAGCCTAAGGCGGGTCCGCGTCCTACCCATTAGAGTGCACGATGAATAATTCCTTCCCAAAGAACTAGACTGAGAAGGACCGAGTTTCTTTCAAATTCCCCCATCTGCCCCTTCACTCACAAGCCTCCTAAGACAAAGCAGCGGCCTCCAGGGGGCACCGGTGAAGACCTTCATTGGCCTTTGAGCATCTGGCTGCTGAGGCTCCCAAGGGCAGAGCTGGCTTCTACCTGACTTGCCAAGAACAGGAAACCAAGCCTAGGACCCCGAATAACAGATACAGGCTCCACTAAAGGGAGTAAGCCCCAGGGTCCTCGTTAAGGAGGAGCTCCACGGGTTACACTCGCAGATGAACTAGTCTGCATTGATGTTGGCTGAATGTCTGCTTCTGCTCTGAGACTTGGGGCACCACTTGTCCCCTTGGGCATATCTGAGAAGAGGGGCTGGCACTTCAAAACCAATCCTGGTCTGTATGGACCAGCTTGCCCAATAACCAGTCTGCTTTCCTGAGTCCGTGGCCTCCATAGAACTTTCTAGTCCCCCAACTGGTTAAGTAGGCATAAGGGGACTCTTCTGATCAGTTTTCACTCACTATGACTGTCTCAGAGTCCTAGGTTTTCTGAAGGCCGTTTTGAGACCTATGGAATGCAGCACCTCCCGTAACTTCTCTGCCCAACTTAATTGATGGTGCCATAATGTCAAGACCTTTTGCAAGATCAAAGCATAAAACCCAAGCTGAGCTTTATTTTAGTGTGGACACACAACACTCAAACTCTGACTACTACTGACGGGATTGGAGGGCAGACCATGAAAGAATCTTCTGTGAACAACTTCTCTTTAATATCATTTGAGGATTATGCCAAACCCATAAGTTATCAGGATTCCAAACTTCTGAATTCTCCCACTCCTTCTAGGGCATGGCTCATTTGACTAAAGATTCTCCAGTTGAAAAATGAAAGCAGAAACACATTGTTATACAGAACAGATGTATGATGTTGTGATGAGAAAAAGAAAAAAAAAGTGTGTCACATTAGATTGGAGGGGAGGGGAGGAGTAGGGGGGAAAAGAAGGGCAGCAGAATGGAATAAACATTATGTTTGCTGTATGTATTAAAAAAAAGGTTCTCCTGGTGAAAATGGCTTTAGGACAATACTGGTAGAGCAGGAGAAATGAAATACAGATTTCCGAGGCTCACAGTACAGCAATTGAAACAAACCGAATTCATCAGGTGATGAGTCAATGTGTGGCTTTCTGATGCCCAGCATATCAAGGTGGTTTTTAAAAAATGAAACTGGAGTGGAGAATGGGGGGAGCAGGGGGTAAGGAGGGGGGATAGGAAAGGGAGAGAAGGGCAGAATGAAATTAACAAGGCACTCGTGTGCATGTACAAACATGTCACAATGAACCCCATTGATGATGACCATAACACAGCAAGAATATGAAGGGGAGATCAATTTTTAGCTTAATCCTATAAGAAAACTAACCTGTATGCCATGACAATGGTCCCCTCAACACAGCTCAGGAATACCTTTATCTACACGCTTAAAATGCAATGTGAAGCACTTAACAGCTGGGAAGCCATCCTCAGCATCTTTAACCAGCAACACGGAAAAGCTACCACTGGAATAATGCTGGCAAAGTGCCTTGGCTTATAACCCCCTGTCAAACCATTGAAGTCTTCTGATTAGAAAACCTTGAATGTTCTATGTATCTAGAATCCTGCACCCTGAAAGGGGGGAGCATGGCCGCCTCCCCCTGCAGCTACCTGTTGTTGAAAGTCTGACCCCAGCAGGTCCTGTGATCTGTATCCCGAGGGAACCCCACCCAGAGGGAAACTCCTGTTGCCCCCACCTCCAGGAGGCTCGGCTGCAAGGAAGCTCCCACTTGAGAGCAGCTGAAGTCCTTTCCTTCTCAAAGAGAAGGCGTCTGGAAGCATGAACAACTTTTCACAGGACTGGCTGGAAGGAGGTGAGCTCTGAAGTGGTCCCCTCTCTGGGACTCGCTGTTACATGCAATGTAGCAATGTAACTTGGCCAATATCATGTTAGGGTTTGAATGTAAGGTGTCCCCCAAAAGCTTGCGAGAGCATAAGGTCTAATGGGGAAGTGACTGGGTTGCAAGAGCCTTCACCCAATCTGAATTAATCCCCTGATGAGGATTAACTGAGTGCTAACTGTAGGCGGGTAGGGTGTGGCTAGAAGAAGGGGGTCCTTGGGGTGTGCTAGTGGGGTTTGGTTTTTGTCAAACAGATCTCTTCTTCCTTCCCTTGTCCTGAACCACTTTCCTCCTCCACCCTCCTCCACCATGATGTCCACCCTCAAATAAACTTTCTCCCCTCTAAAATTGTCTTTGTCAGGTCTTTTGGTCATAGTGGTGCAAAGGATGACAAAAGCAATCACTCCACAGGTATCTGCAACTTCCCTCTCTACTGATTTTTTTCCTCTGAAAACAAGACCTCCCCATACCCTTTACCCCTCTTGCTTCCACATGAGATAACATGACCCTTGACTTTACAAATTTGAGTTTTTTGCTTAACATAATGGTCTCAAGTCCCATCTATTTTCCTTAAATCTCTTTATGGCTAAATAAAGTCCATTGTGTATAGACATCACTTTTTTTTTTCCATTGATGGAAACCAAGGTGGATTCCATAGTTTGGCTCTTGTGAATTGTGCTACTATAAACATGGGTATGCGTGTATGGCTATAGTATGACTTTTAATTCCTGAGGATAAATACCAAAGAGTGGCACAGCTAGATCACACAGAGACTCCACTACTAATTGGCTACGTTAGAATCCCTTCAGCAGTGTGTTCCTTCCTCTCCATTCTCTCCAGCATTTGTTAATGAGATTCTAACTGAAGTGACAAGAAATCGGGCTTATTTCCCTAACTGCTAAGAATGTTGAACATTTTTTTCTTACTAATCATTTGTATTTTGAAGTGTCTGTTTAGTTCACTGGCCCATTGTTTGGGTCATTATTTCTGGTGTGTAGTTTTGAGTTCTCTATAGATGATGGATGTGAATCCTCCATCACAAGAGTAAGAGCTGACGCAGGAGGATCTCGACTCAAAGCCAGCCTCAGAGACTTGGCAAGGCCCCGGGCAACTTAACGAGATCCTGTGTCAAAAACTAAGGGCTGGGGATGTGACTTGGGGGTTAGGCTCTTCGGGGTTCAATTCCTGGTGCCCTAAAAGTAACTAGCAAAGACTTCCATTCTGAAGATTCTCTCAACATTGTTTGCTGTGCAGAAGTTTTCTAACTTGACGGCATGCTGCTAGCTCGGGAAATAATGGCAAGAGTTTTAGGGGTCCTATTGAGGAAACTCGGTGCCTCTGCCCATGTGCTGGAGTACTGACCCTACATTTTCTAGGACTTGGGTAGTTTCTGGTCTAATTCCCACGTCTCTGATCCATTTTTTTTTTTTTGAGTTGAATTTTGAACAGGATGAAAAGGGTCTCAGGTATCTCTGATATCTTGCTGAATACATTAGCTCTAGCAGTCTTCTGGTAGTTTTGTTGGTTTTTTTTTTTTTTGGATCTTCTGAATACAGAATCATACTTGCAAACTGAATCTGACTGCTTCCTTTCCTACTCTGTTTATTTCCTTCCCTCTCCTCTTTGCTCTGGCGAGTATTTCTAGTACTGTATTGAACAGGAATGGAGTAGACATTCTTGCCTTCCAGATTTTAAAGGAAATGCTTCATTTTCCCCAGTCACTATGATGATGGCCTTGAGTTTGTCATAATCTTTATGATGTGGTAGTTCCTACCCCTATTTTCTTCAGTGACCCCATTATGAATGCCAAATTGTCAGAGTTTCTTTCCATCACTAACTTTTGTCCTTAACTCTACTTAACGTGATAAGCTATTGACTTGCATGTTACACTATCTCTGCATCCATGGGATTAAAGAAAGCTGGACATGCTGTGTGATCTTAATCTGTTGAATACAACTTTAATATATTAAGGATTTTTGTATCTGTGTTCATCAGGAATATCAGTCTATAGTTCTTGATGGTTCCTTGTCTAGTTGTAAATGGAGTGATGCTGGATTCCTAGAATGGATCTGTAAATGTTCCACTTTTTTATCTATTTAGGAGCCTCCCAAGAATCCCCGTCATGGGGTGGGGACTAAGCCTGGGGAGTCTGTATTCACAGGCAGCAGAGTGTGGGGAGGGTTGGATCCCCCGAGTGTACTCACACCTGCCTGATCTGTTTCCCAGCCCTCCTCAGCCCATCCCATGAGCTGCCAGACTCAGGGGAGCGCAACAAGCTCTCCCTTTATCTTTTCTGACTCGAATACCCTGGGTACAATCTGCTGTGTCCATTTCACACGTGGTCTAGGTCCACCTTAGATGATGAGTAGTAGGAATGTGCTGGAACAAGGTGGCAGCCTAAACATGGCTTCTGTTTCCACTCTCCACTTGCCAATTGAGAAGAAAAAAGCACTTTTCAATACCAGGGTGTTGTGCAGCCTCTGATTTTGCTAAGTTCAGGCTGCTTTTATGATCTACAGGCTCTTCCATGCTAGATGTCCCCTTTGCAGCCAAACAGCGCTGTGGCCGCTACCACCACCATAGTGGGCTTGACCCCAATGTACTTTCTTGTTCTCTGTTCAACGCTCCCAAATTTGAGTCTGTCCAATACTAAAGTTCAGTAAGTCCCCTATTTCACCTGAGAGCACTGCTACCTCAGCTTGTATCCCAAGCCATGCAGCTGCTGGTGATGGACTTCTCTAGCATCTTGAATCTCCCAATCTCCCAGTTCAACAGGAAGCAGATGGCCCTCCTAGGGCCAGGGGCACCACCTGCCCTCCCACTTTGACAGGCTGCTTGCAGGCAGGCAGGGTGGGGGAGAGCCAGAGTCCAGCTGTCTGTGGCCAGGTGGAGCTGACCATCCTCCTAGGACCCCCTTGCCTCCTGCGCTGGGCTATTCGAAGCTCTACATTAAGACTTTGCTCCTGTGAACACACAAGGGCACATGCTGCACTGGATCCAGGAGCAGGGGTGGCAAATTGCAGGCAGGAAGCAAGAAGAGTGCACTTCCTCTTGTATCTTTGGGATCCCAGCTGCTGTGGTATGGGGCCAACACTGACCCAGCCTTCTGTGCCTGCAGGGAGCCTGGCCAGCTGGGCCCCCAGGCCTCAGGTGGCAACTCCACTCTCTTCTCCCAACTGGAGCTGGAATCCTGGCCCAGGTGTCCAGTCCTCCCCTGTCCAGGTGGAAGGACTGATGCAGGAGGCTCAATTTTATACCCAACCACCTCCTGTTCTCAGAACTCCAGGGACATCACACTCTTGTCCACATCTAATTGTGTTTTCCTCTCAATGACATCTTGAGCTTGGCCTCATTTACTATGTCAAATATTCTTGACTCATGAGCTTAGGCAGAGTCATTAAGACACACCTGGTTTCTGGTCTCCGTGCGGGCACAGCGCTGTCGGGCAAAGCCAACCCCCGTGTCCTGGTGAGTTGGGTCCAGAGCACAATGAAGAACCAACTCCCCCAGGTCCTGGGCTCTGGTTTCTCTCTGCTCTCTGTGAAAGGTGGGAGACCTGCTCTGCAAGGAGGCTTTCCCATCTGCTTTCAAGATAACCTCAGTGGCAGGAACCAGACATGATTGGCTGACCTCATGCCCACTGTTCTATGGGTGGCTGTTGAGCATCCTTGGACCTTGGTGTTCTCCCATTCACTGGACTTTTCTGCAGAATCCTTGTATTTCCCTTGTCATCTTCATTCTCAGGAAAGAATGGAGATAAAGTGTCCTAGTGCTTCCCCCAACACAAAAAAAAAAAAAAAAAACCCACGAACTTGTCACTTGTCTAAAATGTCTTAAAAAAAAAAAATAACCACTGACTATTAAAATGAACTAATTTAGAAGGAAAGGTTGAATTTAAACTTTTCCTGGGGAATTTTCTCAGCCTGCCTCCACTTTGTGGGGGAGGGGATGCTTCTCTCAAATAGAGGCACCGCTGGACTTATTTCTGTATTGAAAGCAGAGAGCGAGGCAGGGGTCACACCAGAGCCTGGTCCCCACCATCTTTAGGAAGGGGAATAGACCTTTCCTTATGTCATCCTTAAAGGGTTTAGGCCTTCAATGGCATTATGGTAATGAAGCCTAGCATTAGGGACAAGGACTAAATCCCTATTGCCTCCGTACCCCAAGCAGCCTTATGACTAGCTTGCAGACTGCAAACAGCTAAAGGTGTGTAGCGAACAACTGGATTGCATTTTGGGTCAAGAGGCATCCAGCTGTGTTACAACCTCGGGTGCTGTGGTGCAAATCAGCTTGTCCCCTTAGCATGGAGGATATCTATTAGGGCAAGATACTTCTGTGCCTGGAACCAGATACGGGTTGGGTACACACGCTGGGGGGCCAAGGGGCAGCGTGCCTTCCTTCCCCCGGCAGCCTCGTGATGTGGAAGCACAAATCTACACCCTGCCCTCTGAGGGTACTATTCACCTCACATGGCCCCTAGACTAGCACAGATACTGCCCCTCATCTGCCACTGCCATAGCAAGTGTCTGCTGAGCATCTTGGCTCAATTGGCCATCTTGGTCTCTGATGGTCCCAGGACGCTGAGGATGTACACCCAAAGAAGCCGTATTCTGATCTTGGTGTGCTAAACTTGCTGCTCCATGGTAGCTCTGTGGACCTAACTCTGAGAATATGCGTTGACCTGTGTTCCTGTGTCTAGTTCGGTGGCACACAGCACGTTCATGTGTTGGCTCTCAAATGTGTTTGAGGGGACACCTACCCAACCTCAAATCTATGTATTCATTCAGCTAAATGTGGTTTTGCTAACCCCAGGGCTGGATTATATATACTCCTGTGAATTTCCCTGAAAGTTCATCTTCTATAAAATTAATCTTTAATAAAATTTTCTACTTATGAAAATCATGGTCATGATGGATGGTCTTTGGGGATGTTAGATGGATTCTCGTCTAACACAAGTGGCTTGAGACTTTTCAAATTACCTTGAACCTGTTGAAATGTGGCTTGCCCTTGGCCTTGGATCTACTAACAATACTGCTTAAAGTGGAGGAGTGGAAGGTTGGTTGTGGTAGGCAGGCCAGATCAAGGTAAACCAAGGCATAGAATGGAGTCCAAGCAGGAAGTGGGCATCATTCAAGCATTTCTGACAGACACTGGCATGTGTCCTCTCGTCTACTACTGACGCCATCCCTGGAAAAATGTTAAATGTTTTATAGACTAAACTTATTAAATGTTTCATAGCTATCTTACCAAAATCTTGGTAATTAGATGTGCTGGGGGAGTGGATTATAAAAGTATCATTCAGGGAAACGTATCTTGGGTCTCCAGCTCATCCTGAACCATTTCACTAGCATGTGGTCCAATCCGGTGGCCTTCGTGAACGGGCTGAGGTGTCGTCACTCTGAGCATTTCTGTTTTCAGCCCTGGGTACGGTACTGCCTAATAACAATTGGCTTGATCAATGGCCTTACCTACACATAGATGTGAATACATCTGCAAATGGTTGGACTCGGTGATAGCTTAGCTGGGAGTAGAAAATTCTGTGGCTGTGGTCTCTGCAGCTCATTTCTGGAAGTGAGACCTGATCAATGAGCATGTGGGTTCCTGATACCTGGGCACACATAGGAGCAGGAATAGGAATTCTTTGGGGGACTCCAGTTTTATACTCTAAAATGCCATTGTCTCAATTGTTCTAAAGCTTCCGTCCTCAATGGGGTTTTACGAAGGACATGTAACTGCCACTAGTGTGTTCATGTCAGCTGTAGATCCCCCAACACAAGGTCACCTCTTGACCCATGTTTGGCTGAGATCTAACTCTTTAGAAATACTGCCTGTATCTAATAGTGCACATTTCCTACTGGAAACACAAATCCCCTCTATTTTGGGACACTATCACGAAGCAGAGAATTTGAAATTCTTTATGGACAGAAACCATCAGTTGTGGTAACAAGCTCCGAGCGAGGGAGGCGTCATATCATTTGCAGTTGAATCACTGGACTTGTCTTGGGTTCAGACGTGTTCATCAAGTGGAATTCGAGACTTCCCCAGTCTGGATTCTGAAGGATCAGAATTCAGTCATCTCTAGTCTCATTTGCTATTGGCTTTCGCTCTTCTGCCTGTGACCTTAATCTGACTGAAATTTTAGGTTGATTTAAGGGTCTCTGAAAGCAGAAGTCACAGTGGCTGTTCATAATCTTTTTTTTTTCCTTACATGAAAATTGACGCATAGCCCTTTCCCCAAAGGAAATACCTGTTTTCATTGAGGCAAAGGTAGTATTCTCTCAGAACATAGCCAGCAAAGATCTGGATAAAGCCCTAAAGATGAGTCTTCTCAGACATTGCTTATATCAAAGTGGCTTAGAATTATTTCTTGGAGGAAAGCCACCAGGAACTCCACCCTAGTCAGTGTTAAGGTCTAAAGTGATATTACGGCAACTCTGCTTGTTGACTGAGTATTCTATGCCACGGACCTTTATCTCGGGCTTCAAAGTCCACAGGAAAGGAAACGTAAAGGATTTCGTTGAAAGACAAAGAGGATCGCCCTCTTACGATCTACCCTGTGTAGATCATCTTTTTATT
Source organism: Ictidomys tridecemlineatus (assembly GCF_052094955.1). Classification (NCBI taxonomy): domain Eukaryota; kingdom Metazoa; phylum Chordata; class Mammalia; order Rodentia; family Sciuridae; genus Ictidomys; species Ictidomys tridecemlineatus. The sequence goes on along the minus strand of NC_135478.1, from coordinate 84,083,369 downwards.
TACAGCAGGACAAGTACCTGACAGTTGCCCTTCTAGACCCAGGAAATAGTCTGTGGTCTTGAGCTGGGGTCAAGACCTTGGGGAGAATGAGTAGCATTCTCTAGAGTAACCTTGGCTATTGGCCTGTGGGAGGTGGTACTCTGCTCAAGCTGGGAACTAGTCCCAATTCCTCTTGGAGCATCCCAGCGGTGTCTGGATGACTTCTGATTGTGATTGGGGGAAAGGGTGTTGGGGATCCAGAACTGAGCAGGGTAAGGTAAGTGGGGGTACTTCCTAGGTTGAAGTTTGGCACAAGAGCCTCATGTCTCTGGTCTCATGTCTCATGATGTGAGGACCAGGTATGTTGACAACTTGAAGTCTGGGCACCTGAGTGTCGGGGGCCCCTTGGCCTCTGACACCATACAACTCCCATAGAAGCTGGACTGGATGTGGTGGTCTATGCTAGATTCTTGGGTCTCACCATCTGGATGGCCTCAATGAAATTTTCAATTATGGCCCCACAGACATGTTCTGATTTGTTCGAAACTTTCCTTCAAGTGTTTAGAGAATGGAACTTGACGGCTATGTTGGACCTAAACTAAGTCATACCTACTTATGACTGGATGTTATTGTATGGGGTGGGGGCAATTATGACTAACAGTTTCCTGTCAATACATCAATGTCTCTTTGGCAAAAATGTGAAAGGGAGAGAAGGCATGTCATAAAATGGTACGTGCTTTCCCTTAATCAGGATTAAAAAATAAATCTTGCTTTGGGAATCGATGTGCCAAACTATCTTGCCAAACTCTCGTTCCAACAAATCCTTATGCTCGCAGCAGAATCCCAATGACTTTGGTGGAGTCGGTGAGTCTGACCCTAGACTGGTATTGCCAATCACTTAACCAGACAAGTTGGTTCACACAGGATGGCTGAGGGACACCTGTCCAATGCCATTGGAAAGATGGCAACAGATCTCAGACCAGATTACAATACTCGGGTGTGATTATAATAGGAGAGTCTTCAGGTGGAGACAGCCTCTGTAGCTCCTAGAAGCAGCTCCTGGAGCAGGCAGGCAGGCAGCCAGGTATCCAGGGCCACATCTAGGATTTCTCCCTGTTGCTTCAGACCAAGAGTTGGGCAAACAATTTTTGCTGCTGAGGTTCTTCCACGAAGAACCATTATTCCTTTTTTTTTTTTAAGGTTCCCTCTGGTCTGTCCTCGGGCAATTGGCTCAAATGAAATAGTGACAGTCCTGAGCATCCTGGTCATTTCCATAGACTGACTCGGAATCTGAGGGCTCAGCTGTGAACGTCGAATGTATATTTCTGCCGATTTCTTATCCTTTGTTGTGGGAATTCATCCTCCACGTGGGGTCAGCACTGAAGTCTGGGCGCAAAACCTACTTCTTGCCTCCTGATCAGAGCTCTAGCTCCCAGTGACCGCAGGTTCCTGGACTTCAAACCTAGTTCCCTCCACATCTTCATCTTGGTACCACTCCCCGTGTCCCTCTGATACATGCTGTGCTTCCCAGAATTTGGGGAGTGGGCCAGGACTCCTTCCCCAGGTGCTTCATCCAGAAATAGAGGCCAACCCAGCTAAGCCAGTCCCTGAATGAGAAGCAGCATGGAGAACAGGGCTCCAGTTAACAGGGATTTGGGAAAATGGTCTTTGACCTTGGAATGGCTGGCAGATGCCAAGAGAACTGAGTTCTCAGTGTCCCAACCTGGTTCTCCTGCTCGGATCCGTCTTTCCATGAGGAAGGAGCTCTGACATACACTGAGGGAAAGCCGCCCACCCCAGGCAGCAGCATCCAATCCTGACAAATCTGTTAAACGGGGAAAAAATAATGCCCTCTCAGGTAAACCAATGAATACTCATTGTGTCACTAAAACCCTTTAAGTTTTAAATTTCTATGATTTACCAAGGAATTCAAAACCAAGCATTTCAAATAGTTTCCCTTATTAAGACTTACTGAGTTTTATACCATCAAAAGCACAAGATACTAGATGTGCTTTTGAGGGGGACTGGCTCATGAGGTTTTGGACAACGAGCAGGCTTGTTGGATTCAACTAATTCCAGCTCTGTGGCTGTAGAGCGCCCCCAGCTCTCGGGCTATTGATGTGGACTTGGCAAACCAAATCTTGAGCTCGCCCTTCCATCAATTTCTCAAAACTATCATATCCCCCTCTTCCACAAATGTTTAAAGGCATACGTAGAGTTGCCAGGAGTCCTGTTTCACCTTGTCTGAAATCTGATGGCCAAATACACTAAATAGGCATATCTTAAGTAGTTCATGTCAAGAGTGACCAGTGTGTTCTCTGTACTACGGGATTAGAATCACTAACATTTTAGGTCTGATGGGATTAGAGAGCCAGTTTCAGAAGTGCCTTAAAACTTGGTTCCTTTAGAATCGTGCTTGGTACCAAAGCCTATTAAGTCAAAGATCTACAGGGAAGATTGGCAGGAGATATATAAATATCTGCAGACCCCTGACTAGCCATGAAGACAGAGAAGGTTGTGTCAATGAGGCTTCAGATGGGAAAGCAGATCCTGTACAGCCCTGGACCCACAGCTATTCATGTTACGTTTTTGTCAAAGAACTCATCTGAGTATGGATGAGACAGGATTTAAGAGAACTTGTTTGAGTACAGAGGCTGAGAAGGCCCTGACAGGCCATCTGAAAGCCAGACATGTTGGGACGCTCAGAGAAGCTTTGTCCTAGTAAAAGTCTTCAAACTGCTGAGGTGGGTAGAGGGTGCTTGTGTCAACCCTGGAGTCCTGATCAAGAATAGAATTAAGAGCACATCCCACCCCCAGGTTCAACCCATTCCTGTTCCATGCAGGACCCCAACCAATACAAAGGGCTCCTCCATGTGGGGACCAATCTCTCATGCTTGGTCTACTCCATTTCTTCTAGAAACATCTCCATAGAGGTATCCAAAACTCCAACTTTTACAGTTCTCTAGCTGTTGACTAATCCAAGTTAACACCTAAAAGTGAGCTGTTTGTAACAATGGAATAGATGTACAGGCTCTACCTTGGCCCCCGAAGGTCCTGCACTGAAGGCTTGGTGGCACCCTGTGGCACCCTGTGTGTGGGGGAGTGGCACTAGTAGAAGGCTGTAAGGTCCCTGGGGGCAGATCCTTGAAGGGTCTGTTAGGACTCTGGCCATTCCTTTGCTCTTTCTGAGTGAGGTGACTAGCTTTGCTCCTTCCCTGATCCTCTCCCTCCCTCCAGTCTCAAAGCAATTGGGGCTAAGTGACCATCAACTCAAAGCTTCAGAAAACCGAGTCAAAACTTTTCCTCCTCACAAACTGTCTATCTCGGACATTTTGCCAAGGCAATAGAAAACTAAACAAAACCTGGCACCATGAAGGAGTGAGGCCACTGCTGTGAGACACCCAGTATGCTTTTGAAGCCTTTGGAATTTGCTTATGGCACAAGTTAAGTCTAGAGGCGTGGGGCTGGAGGCAGCCTAGGATGGTCCAAGCCAAGTTAATGGATGAGCCTGACCTCGGAGGACCACAATCCCAATAGGCACACAGACAGAGAAGGTTGTGCTGACGAGGCTTTAGATGGAAAATTGGATCTCGTGGAGCTGGGGACCTGCTGCCACTTGTGCTCTACTTTGTCCCACTGGAGACTTGAGAGGCTGAGTTTGAAGGTGAAGAGTTATCTGGAGAGGACTTCAAGTTAAAATAGCATTTAGGTAGCACTGGAGTTGCTGTCTGCTTTTATCTAAACCCAAGTGGGTCCAGAGCAGAACACAGTGGAAAGACTTGAACTTTCCATTCTGCAGAAAACGGGGGTACTTAAAACCTCAGCCAGTGACGGTTTTGTTGCTAATGAGGTGATTGCCATTAATAAGCCAAAAGTGGCTCAGCACTTCCCTGGTCACACAAGGCCCTGGGTTTCCTGCGTTGACCAGGAAAGTAGAAAAAGGCCATTAAGGGCATTCTTGGCAACCAGCAAAACTCAAAGCCTCCCAGGCTCAGACTTCCAAGAGACCTGGGATGCACTACTTGCTCAAGACCACCTAGGAAACCTACGTCCCCAGGGTTTGTTTCCCTGTGCTGTGGGGTTCAGGCACTTGGGCTGCCATAGCCAAGGTCTGAGCGGGTCCCCGTGTGTGGCTTGCTCGAGGGGCAGACCTTGGCCTTGCTCACATGATGATCCTTTGAAAGCTCTGTTGGATGTCACAACTGTGGGGCTGGCGTCAAGGCAAACATGGGAGGCCAGAAACCTGTTTCCGTCAGAACCCTCCAAGCATCACCAGAGGGTGGGCTGTGACGCTGGGGGAAGTTGAAGCTAGAATGGAGACCTCAAAGTTGGGGATGCCAAGAACGGGGGGCATTTGCTGAAGGAAGCTTCAGGAAGAGCCATCCCGTCTGCACCTTCTGATGCTCACATCCTCCCCCTGGTGTCCCTGATCCCAGGAGGAAGCCATTGGATTTAATGTCTGCCCTGCTGGGTTTTGGTCTCCTTGGGTCTTATCTTTCCTATCATCCTACTGCCTTCCAGAATTAGTGTGTACCCTGAGCCATCGAATCTTGGAAATAAGTGACTTGTCTCTTGGCTTTTAACTGAGGACTGGCAGCTAAAGTTCACCGTGAGGTGCCCAGATGAGTTTGGACTTGGACTCCTAAGCAATGCTGGGTCTGCCAAGGTTCTGGGAGACTCCTGAAGATCACTAAATGCAGTCCTCATTGTAAGATGCACATGGGCCTTCGTGGGCTGGAGGAGGAATGCTATGGTGTGCCTCTGAAATGCCCCTCAGAAGCCATTCCCTGAAGGTTGCGCTGAGGAGGCTTTGGATTAAAAAGCAGTCCTCATGGAGCATTGGGTCCTCAGTGGTCCATTACTGTCTGTATAAAGGGAAATAGGCTTCACGTGGCAGAATACATGGCGCAATCAATGACCAAAGGTCAGTTGTGTCTGAAATCAAAGAACGGAAGGCAGTCTTGGGACCCGAGAATAGGACTTGCCACCCAAAGTCCTGGAGAGAAACAGAATGGGAAACTCAGTGACATTTGACCTGCCTTGGTTGGCAGTCATGCGGCTTTGAGAATTTTTCTCTTATGCAGGATGATAACAATAAGCCTGCCGTCATGGGGTCCACAGGTGAGGGACTCATCACTGACTCTGTGGCCTCTGTCCTCAATGAACCAGGAGTGCCAACTCTAATTCCTCGCTGGCCCATTCTTGTCTTTGGCCAATGAGGTTGGGTTTTGGTGGCTAGGAAACTAATGGTAGTCTCTGGAATCCTATGCCATGAGAGGTTTGTGTGGGGGGTGGGACTTTCCAAAAGTCTAGGGCTATCCAGACTTCCCTTGAAGAAAACTGTTGGCTCCTGGAGTCTAGTGGGAAGAGCTGGAAGGACAAGAGAAATAAGGACGTTAGATAGAAAGTCCTGAGTTTTGTGGTCATCCTGCATGCTTGCCATGATACAAGCTCTCCTGGGACATTCCTAGGACATGGAACCAAATGCCCCAGTACTGTGGCCTTGTAGGGGATGGTCTTGACTCAGAGGTGAGGTTGCCTACCTCTGCTGAACCTGAGAAATCGTCCCTTAACCTGTGGGGCTGAGGAATCCAACCAGTGAATCAAAGTAGGTTCAGCTGTTCCTTGGCTCTGCCTTCCCAGAGGGGAGTATGGGAACCAATGGGGTCAATGTGCCTTTGCAAATGGAAGTGAATGTGAAACCCTCACCTGGGGAGGATAAGCCCTTCCTGAACCAACTCCTAAGGAAGAGAAGTCCTCCTTCAGATGCTGCTTATTTAACACACAGAATCTCTCCTCCCCTGGCTCTGACTCTAATGTTTCTGTGAACCAAAGCTTTTATACCCTGGGCAAGTGGAGAGAAGGAACTTTGATTCCCAGTTAATCCCTGATGGCAGACAGGAAACCACTGCATGAAGTCCACGGCCTAAAAGATGACCCATTCGTCATGGTCTCTCTGTAGTCTCGGGACTGTGTCCCCTGCCACTTCTCCTAGAACTGAAAGAGCAAAGAAGTAACCAGTGCTCATGGGCCCAGCTGAGCTTGTAGCCTCAGAAGCCTAAAATGGTAAGGGATTGTAGTCACTGCTTGGGAAGAAAAGAACAAGATACCCCAGACTGCCTTTTGCTCTGCTGAGGATTTTTCTTGACGGCATCCTCTGGTCCCTGGGGATAGGATCTCTCATACTATAGGATTCCAGAGGTACCATTATTTTCATAGCCACCAAACCCAATCTCATTAGCAAAAGCCAAGAAATGGCCAGCGAGGAACTTTAAGTTGGCACTCACGGTTCATTGAGGACAGGGGCCAGAGACTTCCGTGTGAATACAAATAGGTGACTCCTATGGAGCACAGGACAGGGTATAGCATGATCTTTGGAGTCAAACCAAACAATCACACCCACGTGGAGGTGTCCTGTCAGCCTACTTGGGATGTATCCTCCAGTATGAGGAATGACCATTTATGGCAACTGACATCGTATATGGTCTATTTTTCCACTGGAGTCCCCCACACTAGGATGGCATTTCCGCCTGACCTAGTTATAAAGGAGTTTTCATGCTGTCCCCACTACAGCTGTCTTTTAGGATCTTGACATTGTTGTCACCTCTGTTGGTTATTCCTGCTTCTAAGGTTGTCACAAATATGCCACCTCTTCTACCACCGCTGGTTCCCCACCCCCTGTCCCTGCTGTGTGGAGGCCCCTTGGCAGTAATAGAAATGAAGTTGGGTGCATGGTTGTCTTTGCAGTGGAATCATTCCTGGTCCCTAGTGTTCACCAGACCAAGATTCTTCCGACCCTGGTTGTCTGTCCAGTGAAATCGGCAGAGTGGCTCCCACGTAACCCATGGCTGAAAAGGCTGGTGGCAGTTTAGGGACCTGGACTGTGCTCAGAACACCTCTTTACTAACAGTAACAAATTACCTGGCATCTTGACGTGTTCAGCGTCTGGAGCGTGTCCTTGCTGGGCCCTCCTGTACATCTCTATGTGCACTTGTTCCTGAGGCACTGGTAATCCTAAAGTCAAATCTCTAATGTCAAAGGGTGAACCTTGGGCCACTTGGGCTGTATGTGTGAACCAGAGGTGACTGTACCTCTGCCTCCTCCAGGCATTGATCCACACCCCCCAACTCCCTCATACCGCTGAAGCCCACTGGAGAGACCAACTGTTCCATCCCCAGAGCTCGGCTGTGGAGTGATGTGGTTGCCTCTGGACTTTGCTCAATGGTATGCATCTGTCCACCCTCTGGCCTCCTGCTTCCTTGAGTGGAATGATCCCTACTGGTAAATCCCAAGGGCGCTTTGTGGTAACTACTGGATCCCAGAGTCGATGCCAGGGGACCCGCTGGGGTGGCCTCCCCCCACTTGGCAACAAATAAACCTCATAGCTTTGTAGAAATGGAGTAGATGAAACTGAAGTTCAGCTTCCTACAGGAAGCCAGCACTTGGGATAAAGCAGGCATTGATGGGATTAGAGCCTAGAGAGTCTAGATCCATAGTTCAGTGCTGTTTGAGAGCAGAGTTGGCTCTTGTGGGATGAAACATGGAAGGGAGGAGGGAATAAAGAACCTTCTACTCCAGCTAGAAGCCCGACCATCTGCCGATTCCAAATGGCCCCAGACTGTATTCAGCTCACACTGAGGTCATTCCCCACAGGGGAGCAGGAACCTGTCCAAATAGATGCACCAAGTGAGATTGCCTGTGTGTAGGAAGGAGGCCTAGGGTACCTTCTTCCAAAAAGCATCTCTCTCAAGAGAACACACCAACATAAAGATGCTCTGCTTAATTACAACTGCAGAGACACATTCACTCTATGAATGCTCCCTAAGCACCGTACTTGGGATCTTCACACCTTCCCAAATGTGATAAAAACACTGTGAAACCACTAAAGTGTAAATACTGACCTGCGGGTCCTGCCTGTGATCCCATCACAATATATTTGCTAAAATTAAAATGATCCAGGGCTCATGGTAATCACGGAGCCACAGGAGTGGGAGAGGGGATCAGACCACACATGCCACCTCATGCCACTGATGCATGTTTTGGGATCACATTTTCCCTCTTCCCAAGTTGGCTCACTTGAAGATGCAGAAAGGAATCTTTCTGCCCTGCATAGATAACTTGCCCTCTGCATTCATCCAGCAAAACCTCAAAATTCCTACATCTCCTTCCCCGCCAGAAATGCTCTGGGGGCTGCCCTCTCTTCTGATCCACCCACCTCCCGGCTACCCAGATGCTCGGTCCTCCGCTGCTGCATTTGTTGGTGAGGCCATAAATCAGAGGCAGGGTCAGGCCTGGTCAGCTTGCTGATGGAATTAGAGTAACGAATGGGGAGTGGGGTGTTTAGATTAGTCTTGGCTCTGGAGCTGAAGGAGGAAGGCTGGAACTTAACTTCTTGATAAACTTGGCACCAACACATCCTGGGTCAGAAACTATGGATTAAAGATCCCTTGGGAGGGGCTGAGGTAGAACCTCCTTGGACAGCTGTGGCCACCTGAGTAGCCATGCCATGACTGAGAGGTGGGTGAGATGTGAAAGCAGGAGAGGGCCAACTGCAGATGATGTAAGGTACCTGCCAGTGTGGAGCCTTGCCCCCTCGCGTGCCCTGTGCATGAGCTGAGGTACTCCACAGTGTCAAACAGGTGAACTGGATGTGGACAGGGGAGACTTGGAAGGGCTGGAAGCTGTGCATTCCATCCAGTCTTCATGTCTCCAGGCATCTGCGTTGGATGAAGACCCAAAATCATGGGAGCAAGTGGTTTACCTGATGTAATTTCAGAAAGCAAAAGATAAAGGGAAGAGGCCACTGGGGGTTGGAAGGCTGCCTTCAGGAGTGTCCTACCCCCAGGGCTTTCAGGACCATGATGAGCTCTGACTCGCCACAGGCAAAGTGACAGAGAAGCTCAAATGATAGAAATGGGCAGCTTGAGTGACTGCAGGGAAGGGATAAGGGACATGGGGTGGGCGGTCAATGGGACAGCAGATAACTTTTAAAAAATGGTCTCCAGTTTCCCCAGTTCTCCCAAAGGCCCCACCCAAGGTCTCTCATCAACTTTCCTTGAAGTCCCACTTTCCTGGGGCAGGATGTTCTTCTATTGCAAACTCGCCGATTGATTGTTCTCAGGACCAAGCCCTTTGATGGTTTTATTGTCCCTAAATTCACACCAGGCTCCAGGAACTTCAGAGCAGGTAGAGAATGCAGAGAGGGACGAGGGATTGGGAAGGGAGCTGCCCGGGATCAAGACAGGAGATTGCGACTTCTAAATCTGCCCCACCAGACTTCCTCTGAAAACTAGCACATGCGGGAGCAGGTCCCATCATCTCTGGCCCAGAAGGCCCACGTTAAGTGGATCAAGGTGGCCATCACCTCTGGGAGCTCCTGAGCACACCTGCTCCCCCTGGTTGGTCCACACAGCTCCCTGATTCCCTGCCTAGCGGCCTAGGTCAGGGACCAGGTGGCTCTCAAGATGGACGCTGATGAGGTTTCATGGTAGGTTCTGAATTTCCCAGTTCGTGCTAGGACTCGCTTGGCCAACATAGCTCAAAGTCTGCTTTTGGAAGTTCCCAGACTGAGCTTGGGTACACAAAGTCCACTCGCTTCCTGTCTCCTTTCCCCACCCTCTTGCTTCCTGGGATGGACCTCCAGATTACAGGAGGCCATTAGGAACCGTGCTGAGCAGAGGGGCTTTATCCTGTTGGAAACGGATGGCCTGGATATTTCTTACCAAAATTCACATGTTCAGGACCTGCCACCCGAGGCTCTGGTGGAAGAGGGGGCCATTGGGAGGTGACTAGGCCCATGAGGGTGGGGTGCCCTCAGCCCTCCTGAAGGGACCACTACACCCATGAAAGACCCCAGAGAGCTGCCTGGCCCCTCCCAGGGGGGACCCAGCAAGAAGGTCTGAACCAGGAAACAGGCCCTCACCAGACACTGAGTCTGCTGCTACCTTGATCTTGACACTCAGACTGAGATTTGTTTAAGCCACCCCCCACCCCAGTCTGTGGCCTTTTGTCAGAGTAGCTCAAACAGACTTGGACAGGGACGACTTGATGGGTGGCCCAGAAGAAAGCTCTAAGGACAGTTCTCCAGGCAAAGAGGAAGCCACAGGGTATCGAACCATCTTTCATGGGTCAGGTGGGGTGGGTGCCTCTGGGTGGGGATGTCTAGGGACTTTGGGGTTGTGTGTGCTTCTTGCATGCTACATGATCAGAGAAAGACCTCAGGTTGACTTTGACGCTATTAGCATGATGCTCATAGGGACAAGGACTGTCTGAAGGGACAGGTGGACTTGAGTGGGCTGGGAGGATGGGAGACATGCCTTGGATTCTAGCTATGCACTTCCTAGCTTTGGCCTGGGTTGGCCGATACATGCTGAGGCCCTACTTCATATCAGTGCCTCTCCTAAGCCAATTGGAAGAAGGCACTTGGCAAGAAAGCCCACTGGGCTCCGTGCTTAGTGTGTAGGACAGGAGGAATGTGGGCAGGTTCAGGGTGTTTGAGAGCTTACTGGACATGCTGATGGACAGGATGTGGAAAGAGGGAAACTTTGTAAGGTGGCCATGTCAGATCTGGGTTGGGTCCCTAAGGAAATAAATGCAGAGATGGAGACAGGAAAGAGGCTTGTTGGAGACAATTCCCAGGGATCAGTTGGAGACAATTCCCGACTGTGTTGAGTACTACCTCGTCTTGGGAGATCAAATGTGATGAGAGTATTTGCACCACAGAAACTGTCAGGTGCTATAACCTGAGCAGGTTAAATGTTGCTGGCATGCCACCAGTGTCTGAAAAAGAGATGGGGGCAGGAGACGGACCTGGGCAGAGAGCCTCCGCCCAGGAAGCAGACCTGATGGTCCCCATGAACTCTGGGTAGCTAAGAGCCAAGAGTGCCTCTCTACGGAAAAGTGTTGTACCAGGCAGAAGTGCCCCACCATGTTCAGCCTGGGACTTGGGGCTGCCCAGGAAGATCCCAGCTCAGCCTGAAAGCAGAGATCGACCCTAGAATCTCAGCTAATGGCATTTCTGCAGCTAAATAGAAAGATGATTTTTTTCTTTAAATAAAAAATGACCCAAAACATGTTTTGAAACATGTGTACACTGAGGGACAGGCTCAAGCTAATGCATTTCTCTTTCTTTCTTGTTTTCTGTGATAAGAAAGCAAAATCGACTCTTGGCAATTTTCCAGAAGGTGATACTTCATTACAGACTTTTTCTGTGATACAACAGATCTCCTGGACTTGTTCTTATCTGACATTTTGTATTTGACCAACATCCTCCAACCACAGGGACCCATTAGCGACCATTCTACCCTGCTTCTGAGTTCAACATTTTTAGGATCTACATGTGAGATCCCTTTGGGAGGGGTCTGGGAGGTTCACCTGACTGCTCTCCAGCATGTGTGCTAAGAAGGGGGTAGCTGTACCCCAGTCTTCCTGCTCTCCATAGTGGGGGTATGTGGGGGAGGGGAATCATGTCCTCCAAGGGGAGGAGAGAAGCCACAATCACTAGGATTTATAAGATGCTGGGGTCAATCCCCATCTCCATGGCTTCCCCTCCTATCTAGACCAGATCTGTTTTACTTCTGGCCTGTGCCAGATAGCCCATGTCTCGCTTTCAATGGAGTTCAGCCTGCAGAGACGAGGCAGGACCTCAGGGTGGGAGGGAGCGGTGGGACAGTAGTCTCACATAGTGGGAGCTTTGCCCTTTCTCAGTCCTCTAGATGCGGTTCGCCAGAGTGGCATGGCTCCCTTCATCCCCCAAGTCTCTACTCATGTGCCACCTTCTTCATGAGACCTTCTCTATCATAATTAACATTGAACTTTGCCCCCCACCTCCTTTATTTTCTCCACCCCAAAGAGGATTTCTTTGTCTTCCCCACTTAGAACCCAGAGCTCCACAAGGGCTGGGGTTCTGCATCTGTCTCTGCTAAATCCCCAGCAGCCGATTGACTATCTGATGCAAAACTGTTTTTACCCCGTATCCCTTAAAGTGGGAAAACCATGTGGGAGGTTCCCTGGGTTGGTGCAAGGTGGGCACAGAAGGCCCGGTGGGGTCAATCACTGGCCCCAGCTCGAAGGAACATGCCAAGAAGCTCAATAAAGGCCACTTAATATGGAGAAGCAGTAGCCAAGCCCTTAGAGATGTTGGAGCAAACGGGGTAAGAAGACCCCACACACATGTTCCACAGAGATTATCAACAGCCAGAAGCCACCAACATTGAGGCTGGTGAGGGAAAGAGGTGGCACCACCAGAGCCCACAAGTTTGAACCTCCAGGTTGGAGCTAGAGAAGCTCTGGGTTGTCACAACAGTAGTTGGTGACCATAGAGGGAGGGGGCTGGCAGTGGGCACTGGACCCAAGAGACAACTCAAAGGGGTAGATTATGCAGGCTCCCCTGCTCTCCAGGGTAGGAGCATGTGTGAGGGGGAGAAGATGGCATGGCGAGATGGAAAGCCAGAGAAGGATCAGAGGCCAGACTTGACCTTCTAGAACTTTCTAAGAACCATCCATGAGATGGCGCCCATCTCTTACAAGGGCAGTGACCTAACACCTTCCTCCAGGCCACTTCTCCTGAGGGTTCCATCTCCACACACGGGATGCCAGGCTTCCTTGGGAACCATTGGAAATGGACCAACCACACTCAAACCATAGCCGTCGCTGAGGGAGAAGCATGTGCTGCTAGGGAGCCTGGGTGTGGGGTGCCTCTTCCTGACTGGACTTGTGCACCCCCACTTGGCAAGGGCTGGGTACACAGTCCTGGGCTGCATGTGTGCTTATATCCTGGGATCACATTGCTACAGAGTGACCTAGGGTGGCTTGGTGGGGACAGATGGCCCCGTGACCCATCGCCCTTTAGAAGGCTAGCTTGGGCTGCTTCATGTGAGAACAGCTGATTTTCTCTCCTCTTGTATCTAAAGCAGAGGGACACCACAGTGTGCTGCCCCAACCTCTAAGAGAGGAGCCAATATACCCCTAGGTGAGTTTGGGGTGATGATGGCTTGTGGATCTGTTCCCCAGAAAATGCCCTCAATGCAGATAACAATGTCGCCCACCTAACTTTTCCCAGGGCCACCTCCATTCCAGGGTTAGTCTAGGAAAGGTGTGAAGCCCACCTCCCCTCACCTCAAATTAGGGTAGTTCTAGGAGATCATCCTGCCAGAGCTCTCCATGGGTCAGCAGAGGGCTCTGAAAGGTGCATTACCCTCTAGTTTCTCCAAGGGGTAGCCCACTCTTCTGCTTCCAAGTCCACATGGGTTGTGTTCCTGAGATCCCACCTCGGAACTCAGCCTTCCACCTGTGCCACTTGCTATGAGAAGGATCTGATACCTCTTCAATATTTACCAGCACACCACTACTTCCACCAGCTTTCCGGGGAGAAATCCTGATTTGCATGTCATCCAACTTCCATGGTGCAAATTATTCCTACCATGGCAATTCCAAACTACCACCTGGAAGTCTCTGCATGTGAATTTGGTGAGAGATTTGCAAAATCCCTAATCAATAGGAGCTGACTCTGGGAGAATGCTTGTCCTGGGCCAGCCTTCCCATGCACGTGTCAGTGGAACAAAAATATCTTGAAGCAACCTGTGTCTGCTTTCTTGCCTTACTAGTGAAGGGATTTTCTGTTGAAGCTGCAGTCTGAAATGGTCGAGTGGACTCTTTGGCAGAACAGGCAGGAGCTGAGAGCTAGAACGAGGCAGTGTTAGGGGCAGGAAACCTGCTGCCTCCACCTGGATCATTCAAGGTATTTTAACACCAAAAAGTTGGCAAAGCATCCTTGCCCAGTTCCCCAAAGATCTTTACTGAAGCCCTCTTATGGTGCCCTAAGAAGTGTTTTTGCAAGTGGGGGGAAGAACAACGTCCTGCCCTAACCCATCCCCCAACCCCTAAAAGAAACTCCCGGGTTCTGACACCTGGGTATTGCAGGCAAGCTGGGAACTCTCTGGACAAAGCCAGAAGGTGTGTATTTACATATCTGTAGGAAACAGAGGTCTAGAGCAGGGGAGTTGCGAGTCTGCTATTCAGAGCTGTGGCCACTAGCGATATGGACAAGTGAGCGCTCAAAGTGCAGCCAGTGTCACTGAGGAACCCAATGCTTCTCTTGCGGTTCACTGACATTGAAACTGCACTGCTGCCTGACAGGTGCCGAACTGGGTGGTGTAGGGAGGCAGGTCCAGAAGGCGGCAGAGGATGGATGGTCAGGGGGCACTGTTTTTTGTGGCCTGGCTTAAGAAATAAAACCCTGTATTGTACTAGAAATATTCTCCAAAAGCCCTTGCTGGCTCTGGGCTCCACATGTGGGAACCTCCATGGGGACAGGAAGGCTGAGCCCGTAGGAGCAGGGTGGGCTCCAGTCCTGCTGCTGTGGGGCCTCCGCAGGTGTCTGAAGACTGCAGGGTGCTTTGGCCAGAGACCCAGCTGCGTTCTGTTGAAGGGTGGCGGAGACTCTGGTGCCTGAGGCCCCTTCTAGTACCTCTATGAAAACCTATGGGTAAGGGCCACCTGCCACCTTGGCCCATGTGTCCTTACCAGAACCCCCTTGCCTTGGGAGGCCAAAGAGGTTTCCCTACTTCCATTTTTAACTGAAAAAAAAAAAACCTCAGAAACTCCCCACCCTGAGCTTCAAGGCCAGGATTTTTCCAAGTGGGACACGAGGGCTTCTGACACGCCCCTGACTGTTCTACTGGGTGGGAGCTGGCCAAGGTCACTGCCCTTGGAGAGCTCCATAAAACACCATGGAGCCTGGGGAACACGGATTGTGTCCTATCTCTGTTTTTGTGTCCTCACTATAAGCACTTGGGGGAATCCTTTCTCATGAGTTGTTCTGAGCCTGTTTATCTGCCGATTCTGAGAATCAGTAAGAATTGAGTGGTCTTAAAAGTCCAAACATCAAGTGAGCCCTGATACTTCATGGCGGCTGTCATTTCCCGACCCCCACCCTCCTACCCAGAGCGCCAAAGATTCCTGACTCACATCTTCTGGGAAGTCCCCCAGTTGCGGACACCCGTGGTACCTTTTGATGCCTCTCCCTTTGGGCTTGAGTATCGCTGAGTCCTTGAGGTCCCAGCAGGAAACGGTCATCTGAAATCTCTGCCTGGGGTCTGAGTCCTAAGTGCTCTGAGTAGTGGCCTCTTCTGAAAGCCTGGTGACATTATCTGAGAATAATGAACAAAACTTGATCGATGCTACATCCTGAGTCTATCTACCCTCTGCCACAGAATCTTGGACCATGTGGACGTGGCTTCTCTAGGCTGGAGGGGCTTCAGGCTCCCATGCAACCCAAAGGTCATGTGGCAATATCTGCCTTCCTGAGCACAGTTCCTGACCAAGTAAATAATGATGGCTAAATCAAAACCAGGCATGTCCCTCTTGCCCAGAGCACTAGCCACACCAGCCTTCTCTGCCTCTGGGCTTTTGTAGCAGGGTCTTTGTCTACATGATCTGAAAGCAGCCCCTTTAGAGAAGGCTCCTCTCGGGTTTATCCAGACAGAAGCCAGCTGGTCCCTCTGAGGGCCAGAGAGGGGAGGCAGGTGACTAGGATCACCTGCCTGTCCCTGCCACATAAATGGGCTGCTGTCAAATGTCGGGCTTTCTGCCTTCTATAGAAGTGTCCCAAGGCCCAGACTGGATGAAGGGAAGGTGTAAGAAGCACCAATTTGAGAAGTGGGTACTGCTGTGCTTTTGTGGAATGGTCCTCTTGGAAGAGGAGAATAGAAACTTGACTCTGCTTAAAAAATAAAATGAAATGGACTCGACGTCAACCCAGCTGCCTTAGTGCTGATGAGGCCTGGTGTCCTAGTATCTGGTGGCAGGGGAGGGAGGGGGCACCCAGAATGGTGGGCCATGGACCACAGTGCCATTCACCAAACCTGAATGGCATCAGCACCTCTAACTCTGGGCCAGCCCTCGTCCCAGCCCTGCAGGGCCTGGGGTCTCCGTAAAAGGGACTGGGTAACTGTTCATGGAGGTCCTACTGCCTGGACACTTCCTATTCTAGTTGGGTGTCTCCAGGGGAGATGCCTCAATCCTGCTCATTGGCATCCCAAAGTGCCCTTCCCCAGAGGGTAGACACAAGGCAGCTTTGCAATTGGGAAAATTTAAAGTCCTAGAAATGCAGAGACTTAATAGCGACCTATTTCTGAAGACCTATTATAGCCCCTAGAAACAGGCTCAGAGGTAAACAAAGGTATGTAAGCCTCAGTTTCCCCCCTGTAAAATGGGGGCACTGGTATGTATCTCATGGGATGTTCTAAGGGTCAAATGAGCCAGGATGTGTCCGGCTCTTAGAACAGCACCTGGCACATCATGTCACAGAAGCTTTCCTCGAGGTCCCGTGGAGTTGTCAAAGGTCTCCAGGAGGAAGGATCTATTCAGTGCCGGCTGCTGGCTGAAAAGGAAGCAGGGCCGCTGGTCCCCGTGCTTCAGGGTCCCAGCAAGTGCAGCCTGGATTGTCAGCCTAGGCGTCTGGACTCCAGTCTTGGCATTGGTACCAAGTTGAATGTGGTGGTAGCTGATCTGATAGTCACTGGGGACACGATGGCTGTCATCTTTGAAGGTGACTCTTCTTGGTCAACAGCAACACTATCCACGATTTTAAGGAACCCATTTGGATGACAACTCACTTAGTAGCACACAACTAGCTGGTCCATGAAGACATGTGGGCCAGTACCCTAAACTCTTCTGATAACTAGAAAATCAGGGGAGAGTTGATCTCAGGAGCCCTGAGCCAGTCACCAACCATCACAGGAACAGGTGTTGGAATTACTGTGTGGCAGGCGCCTCAGTCTGTTCGTGGACATTAGCGTCTCTGAGCCTCAGCTTCTCCATCTGTAAAGTGGGCACAGAATGGACTTGAGGATCTGGAGACCCCTGCCTGTGAGGGCCACACAGTGGTGGAGGCAGACCTAGAGTCTGAGCTCTGGTGTCTGGCCATGGGCAATGCCTCCTGCCACCTTGTCCTAAGCCCTCTGGGGACATGAATCCTCAGGCCCTCCACCTCCATCTGTCATCGAGTGGTGTAGATGTTCCCAACAAGAGTGTCCAAGGACCCCTGCAGGGCCACACCTCTGACAAGATCTGCCTACCTAGGAATGGCTTGTTTCCACATTCCAGAATGTTCTAAAGTTCCTTAAGTTCTTTCATGTTCATTTGATCCTCAAACTTATCCCTTGAGGGGAGAGGGTGGTGGGACACCCGTGCTTCGTGGATAAGCAAATTTAGGCTCACAGAAGTCACACCTGTGGGATGGGGCCCTTCCAGACCTTGTCTGCTCTGAACTTGGTAGCACATTACCTCCAAGATCAGAATTTCCTCCACTGTCTGTGAGGCTTCCCCTCCCCACTGCAGCACAGAGCGGCACCTGCCCCAGGTGGGGAATAGCTCCCTGTAGCAGTTGGACTCCATCCTAAAAGCTCGTGGCCATGTGGTTTCTGTAATTCCAGACCATTCCAAGGTCAGCCTCCAACTTAAGGTTACAGGCTGCTTAGACTTTAGAATGGGACCTAGTGGTCCAATGCTGTCACCCAGGGAACATCTCTCGACCTTGCTGAGCCTGCTTTGGTCCCTCTAAAGATGGGAACAGAGAGCACTTGACTGGAGCTCTGGGGAAGATGGGATGAGCTCATGATACATGGCGTCTGACCCCTCTATTAGGACTTCTAGAACACACAGAATAGCACCATCTGCCCCCACCCCAAGAAACAGAACACATCTAGGAAATCTAGTTCGAGCAGAAAGATGCACAGACTCACGAATTGTTGTTCTGTGTAACTCAGAAATGCATAGCCCGAAGGTTGAAGACTCTGTGTGGGGAGGTGGCTAAGGGACCACTTAGAGCTTGGCCTGTCCCTGTCTCAGTGGCTCTGGGATCTACACTTCCTGCCTGCCATCAGGCAAGAATAAAATCCCAAATGGATGATAATCCAATCCAAGGACAAGACAGATCCTCAGTGCGAAGCCACTCCATAGCTGACCCAAGACGCTGGCTACGTGCTCCCGGGAGCCCTGGGCTCCTTAGCTGGTGCTCTGCACCTTAGCAGTGGACATAGGCTTGGGAACCCTCCGGGGGCAGAAGGAAGGACAGGTGGACTTCTCCAGGCTGCACCCCCACTCCCAGCACAGCTCACACGCAGGGTGCGTCCTCGAAGCCCACTTCCTTTTCCTGCAGTGATTCCACCAGACACTGAACCCCAGTTGGACCCGCTGCAGCATGCGAGCCTATGGAAGGCCACGTGAAGATGTAAACGGGGACGTGAGGTCGAGAAAGTGGGTGAAGCAGCTCACCACAAAGTCAGGTTGGAAGGCCAAACCTAAACCTGGCTAAGATGAAGGATATTGTCCCTCCCTGGAAGAACCCACCTTCCCGGGCAAAGCCAGCGCTCTCCTCCCTGCTGACAGCAGATGGGAATGTGTGTCTGGGGACATAGAGTCCGTCCAGGGCTCTGCTGACCCTGCTTGGGGCTGCTCCTTCCCTCAGGAGCTGAGGGACATCAGCAACCAGTCACGTCTAGATGTGTACGCGTCCCGGAATGCACACAGCAGTAGGGCCATGGGAACGACTTTGCCCCTGTGTGTGTGGCAGGGCATCTGGGCCACTGGGGACCCGATGAGCCCTGGAGGTAAGAGGACCCCCCAGGAATCTGAGAAGGATGCCAAGCTTTGAAAAAATGCCCACGAAACGTGGCCTGGACCACTAAGCCACGTGTGGACCTCGTCTCAATCCTTAAAGCAGCTGAGTTAGTGATGGACGCTCTGGTCAGATGTCACATGTCGATAGTCGGAGGTGTTGGATTCCAACTGTGCCACCCACAGCTGGGGAGCTTCAACTCACCCTTGCCCCAAGCCTCTGCTCCCGATGGCTACCTGTTGCTGCTCCCCGTCTCACCCTTACGTCCCCAAGAAGGGCCTCTGGAAATGGCCGTGGAGTCCAGCCCCTCCCTTCCCCGGGTGTACAGAAGGGGTGGGTTGTCCGATCGGGCGGGGTGCCACCAAGTTCTGCACCTCCTGGTTTTTCTTGTTGGCATAAAGGCTTCTCATGTGGCTGAGACGTGAGATGTGGACTTGGCATCTGAAAAAGTGCAGTCCAGCCGGGAGGTCATGTCCCCAGGGAGTCGGCCCCTCCTGGCATCATCTAACTTTGGTCTTTGGACTTGATAGAATCAGTGGGCGTCATACTGCCGGTTGCCCCCCTTTCTATCCAGAGGACTCACGGCCCGAGTCGGCCTGGGTGGGAATCCCTGCTCGGCCACTGTGACCTCAGACAAGTTGCCTCATTTCCCTAAACTCCCATGTAAAGGGGCCTGGTGGTAACAGCCGCCTCACTGGGTAGCTGTGAGGTATGGAGAAAGCAGATCCGGCAGGTCAACCTGTTAATCATTCTATAATGTCCACCTGTGAGAATCAACTTGGAGGCTCATGGATTTTGACTTGGCTTTGGAGGTTTCCAGTGTGATTGGCTCCTCGTGGGCTGTGTCAGGCTGCCAAGCACCGGGTTTCTCAGCTGGGATACAAACCTGCCACGTGGACAGAGTTCCCCTGGGTTGCACAAGGTCACTCTTGGGGGGGGGCTTGGGATGCAAGAGGAACTTTCACACTATGCTGCTTACACTTTTCACTGTGCCATGAGTGAAAACTGTCCTTTGACTCTGAACAGAATTGACATAAGCTTGTGAGATCTGGGGGGTCAGAATGCAGTGGTTATTGGAAAGTGAGGATGACTATTGCAGATCAAGCCAACGTAGGATGACTCCACCCCTGGAAATAGGCGAGTGGAGCTTCATGTGTCTGGTAGATCTTTAGCACCCAGAGGATGCTTTTAATGCTGTCAATCCTTTGGGATCTGACAATCAAACCTTTACCTGCAGATTAGAGGCTTAGGGATCATAGGAAGGGGGTGGTAAGCCTGTCCCTTTTAGCTTCCTGGGTGGATTCATGGAGAAACGGAGGAGGCCGTGATCAAATCCCAGGTTTATATCTGAGGCACCATGGAAAAAACAGCTGTGTGAAGTCACAACCTGGTTCCAGATCTAGGCCCTGCTGAAGGACAGAAGAGGCTGAACACCTGAGGAACTTTCTGGAAGCAGGTTTATTGGCTGCAGCCCACCCGTCCAGAGTGTGGCTCATGCCTGAAACATTCTCTGGACAGAGATTCTGGAAATTCTCGGACCTTTATCCCCTGCAGGAAGGGGGGGAGGGACATCCACATAACAAGTTTCTCTGTTCCATTTCGTAGACCAGAACATGGGTTTCACAAGTCTTATGTTTTCTTGGTTTTAAAAAAAAAAAAAAAAACCTTTTTGTACATCAAGTTTGAAGACAGTCCTCAATCCATGATGAAATAATCCTATAAATGTCATTTCAATATACCAACTTCTATCCAAACGGGGAAACCCACACATGTCAGACTGCAATACTGCATTGCTCACCTTCTGAACGATCATCTGTCTACCCAGGCTAGTGTCCACTGCTGAGCATATTACAGTCCACAATAGCCTCCTGTATGCACCTGCTCTCTCCAAGCAAGGGAGGAGATATGCTCCCCTCTGGAGTCGGGGCTGATCCTGGGCCTTGCTTGAATCAACAGGGTATGGGGGGTGGGGGAGAGTGATGTGCTGAGCCCTTAAGAAAACTTGGCAGCTGTGCCTTCTAGAAACCCAGACGCCATGTTGTAAGGAAGCCCAGGCCACTCTGAGGAGGGTCCAGGCAGAGACCCTGCGTCTGAATCACCAGCTAAAAAAATAAGCAGGCAAAGGACTCTAGCTGACAATCTCCTGGGACAGAACAACCATCCAATAGAACCCCGCCCAACGCCAGACCCCCACCCCATGAGAAACACGTGGTCACTGTTGTCTGCGGCCACTGTTCTGGGGCACATTGTTATGCAGCAATCATTCTGCTCCTCTCACAGGAGGTAAGCTCTGTCACATGAGGGTTTCGTCTGAATTGACGCCACCATGTCCCTGAGCCTAGCCTGGTCTACCTGGCCCTCAGTAATGGCTCAGAGATGGTGACAGCCATTCACACAGGTATGAGGGCCTCTCCACCAAAGTCACAGTCCCCCTGTGGCTTGGAGACTACTTGTGTTCTTGAATTTTGTCTGGAGTTATCTATTCCTGAACAATCGGGGGCGGCAACAGCACTATAGACCAGGTGACCTGGAACATCCCCACACCTGACCAGGGTCCCACCCCTTTCCAAGGGGTCTCCATCTACCCCAAGCTCTGGCTACTGTTCTTTCAGTTGGGAGGTGCATGCTTATCCCCACCCTCCAGCAGGAACCCTTCAGC
The DNA here is from genome assembly GCF_052094955.1 of Ictidomys tridecemlineatus. Classification (NCBI taxonomy): domain Eukaryota; kingdom Metazoa; phylum Chordata; class Mammalia; order Rodentia; family Sciuridae; genus Ictidomys; species Ictidomys tridecemlineatus. The sequence goes on along the minus strand of NC_135478.1, from coordinate 84,062,112 downwards.
TTCTGCTCCGACAAGTAGCTATTCTAGCCACATCTGTCCCCTGTGTGGCTGGGCACATGGAGGGTGTTTTGTGCTCCCCCTTCCCTATAACCCCCAGCCTCACTCACCAGCTCTGGCCGTGGGCGAGGAGCAAGATGACCAGCCTCCCGCAGCAGTGGCCTCCCTTATCTCCCCGTGTTGGAGCTCTGTTCCAACCCCTCCCCCAGGCTGGGCTGACAGGCTCCTAGTTCGCACTTTTCCCAAGCAGTGTCCACTTTGGGAAGGGTGGCAGGGCCCGAGAGCAGCCACTTCCTTAGACAAATGCCAGTGCTGACAGCTGGACACTGTTTTACAAACCCCGGCCCCCACCATGCCCCGGGGGTGCTGGGTAGAGCAGGAAGGTGAGGCCATTCTCCAAGGATGGACACTCGAGTGACCGTGTGTGGGTGGACTCTGCCCAGAGGACAGTGCATTCCAGGCCTGATGGCCGTGGTGGGGTCATGCCTCCGTGGCCTGGGGTACCCTCAGTAAGGCTAGCACACCTCTCTGAACTTCACTTTCTTCCTCTGTAAAGTAGAGGTAAATATCTTGCTGTGTGTCTTGCTAATTCTCCTCAAAGGATCACCACGCTCTGTTCACAACAGCCCACATTTTTCTGTAGGTCAGGCCATGAGCGTTGGTTAGCCAAGCCTCTAGAACAGGGTCTCATGAGGCTGCACTCAAGGTGCCGGCTGGGGGCTCATCAGAAAGTTCCCCTATGCCAGCCGCAGTGGCACATGTCTGTAGTCACAGCTGCTCAGGAGGCTGAGGCAAGAGGGTCGTAAGTTCAAAGCCAACCTCAGCAAAAGCGAGGCCCTAAGCAACTCAGTGAGACCCTGTCTCTAAATAAAATACAAAATAGGGCTGGGAATGTGGTTTAGTGGTCGAGTGCCACTGAGTTCAATTCCCAGTAGCCTCTTTAAAAAAAAAAAAATTGTGCATAACTGCCCTAAACTCCTGAGGTGACTGGCAGGATTGTCTCTCCAGGTATTAAACTGGGAACATTCAGTTTCCTGCTGACTGCTGGGTTGAGGCTGCCATTGAGTCCTTGACACATGAATGTCACCAACATGACCAGCTTCATCAAAGCCATCAAGGGGGAGAGTCTGCAGGCAAATGGACGTCATTGTCGTCTGTAATGTAGTCGTACCCAATCTCTTGTCCATGTGCTGTTGGTGAGAAGTGAATCTCAGGTCCTACTCTACTCAACAAGGAAAGGACTTACAAGGACATGAGTGCCACCCGGGACCTTCTTGAAGCCTGTTCACCACACTCCTCGGCTCCTTCATTTGGCCTCCAAATTGAGTAAGTACATTGGGGGGGATTGCTTCCTGCCAAGCCTGGGTTTTGTTTTAATTCTAAAATCGGGGTCCCTGCAGGAATCAGGGCACACCTGTTTAGTTAATCGGAGCACAAAGTGACAAGTGTTGGAGAGAGGTGTTCTCAGAGGTTTGGTTTATAAATGGGCTCAGCTACTCAGGAGGCTGAGGCTGGAGGACAGCGATTCAAGGCCAGCCTCAGCAACTTGGACCCTACCTCCAAAATGTCAGCCAAGGCACAGGTAACCCTGCCATCTACTTGGTGCACAGTGATTCTCAGTCCTGAGTGTTCAACAAGAATGTCTTTATATTTGCAGTGGATGATTATTTTTTTTCCTAAACTAAAGCCAAATTTTTATTTCAAAGCTTCCTTTTATGGATTCCCCAGTTATTGTCAAAAACCAACTGGGAACAAAATAGTCCAAGTTCGTTCCTTCAATGAACATTCTACCATCTTGTTATGGTGGGTACCCACGTGCATGCTGGGGACACTTGGAGATGACAATCACTGGTTCCTCTGAGTCTGAATCTGAACCTCAGCTCGCTCCCTTCCCAGCACCTGGGCCCCTTTAGTCCTGTTCCTTTCTTCCCCAGCCTAAGCCCCCACCTCTTTTTCAATACAGTGTTGGGGGGGAAAGGAAGAGTGTTCTGCAGTGGACCCCGGAAGCTCTCCTGCTCTCCCCACAGAGCATGCTCCTCCCCCACCCTGGGCAGGTCATCTGCCACCTCCTCTCTAGGTGGAGCACGGACTGTCACTCCCCTACTTCAGCAGCTGAAGACACGACCGGGGAAGCCAAGTAGTGTGTAAGCTGCCTCCTGAAAGGAGCTCGATGGGCCATGGTGGGAGAACGTGGAATGGCGTGGGAGGAGGGGTGTGGGAGCCGCTGCCCCTCCGTTTTACAGGACCAAGAGCTCTGGAGGAGGATGGTTGCCATGAGGGTCGTGCACCAGTGTGAATGTCCTGAGGCCACAGGACCCTATTTAACAGGATGGAAGAGTTGAGAACATGGGGTGAGCACTGCATCAAGGACCTCCTTGTGGGGGGCTGTTGGGCTTTGCCACCACCCACAGCGCGCAGGTCCACGTGGGCTGAGCCCTTTGCTCCCTGCAGCTGTCCAGTGTCCATCCATCCCTCCATCCCCGCTCTCATCCATCTTCCAGGCCAGCAGAGCCTGCTCCTCTGTCAGCTGTGCTGACACTGCCCCTCCTCGCCCACTTCTCCCAGCCCTCAGACTCCTCTTGGAGCCACCTGCTACCACGACCCCTCCCTCCATGCCCCTCACTTCTGTCCTTCCTTGTAATCCTCCAACTGCGCAAGATACAGGAGACCGAAGAAAGCAAGTGCCCTGGCGGCAGGGAGGAGACTGACCACAGGAGCTGCCAACCCCTGACTCTGAGAGTCCAAGACGATGCTCCTCAAACCCAGACACGCCTGGGAGCCACTGGGCCAGGGCCTGGCCAAACTGGGGAGTCCAACTCAGGAGGCCCAGGTGAGGCCTGGGATCCTGCACTTCTAGCAGCTCCTGGTGGTGATGCCGGCCGGAAACCACACTGAGAAGCCACACCTGGGACACCACCCAGTTCCCCTGTGCCTGGTGCAAAGGAGGACTTTGGAGGACTCTGAGAAGGGCTTATCTGACAGAGGATCCTGTGAGGGAACTTCTGGGGCCTCTGGAGGGAAGATGGTCATGGCGGGTGGGGTCATCCTGGGTTTCACCTCCTCATCCATCTTGGAGAAAGATGCATATCTTAATGGAGGTTGAGACTCTTTACAAAAGAAGCCCAAATAACCTGAGTCGGCTTTCACCCATCCACGGGTAGATCTCAGTCTCCCCTTCTCTCGCTCCCTGCAACCTTAAAAATGGGTGGTGGCAACCACTTTCTTCCTGTGAAGGCAGGTGACTGAGAGTCATCGCCCCCCATCTTCCCGGTAACCCATTGCCCCTGTCTCATGAGTAAACATCACGTCAACCCCAACAGAAGGGCCTCCTGCAAAATCCCTGACCAAGGGACATGACTAAGTACCATGTGGGGTGGTTGTGGTCTGGATCTTGATTGTCCCCCAGTGTGTTATGGGCTTTTTTCCCCAGGGGAACTGTAGGAGGTGGAACCTGGCTGGAGGGCGTGGGCCTTGGGAGTATGCCTAGGGGGGACTGTATCTTGTCCCTGCCCCTCTCTGCTTGCTGGCTGCCATGAGCTAAGTAGCTCTGCTCCACCCTGCCGCTCTGCCATGATTATCTGCCTCACCAGAACCCGCAGCCATGAGGTAGTGGACTGTGGACAAAAAACTCAAACTATGAGCCCAAACATTTTTCCTCTAAGCTTTTTTTCTCAGGTGTTTTGTCATAGCAATGGAAAGCTGACTGACACAGGAGTCCTGGAAGAGACCTTATAACAGCAAAGACCGAACACAGGTGTAAAAAGTGGTGCATCCAACTGAAGACTGCCGCTAACGGGAACGTACCATGGTTGGTCTTAGTTTTGGTGACAGTTCCGTGAAAGATGTTAACATTAGGGTTGAGGGCTATTGAGGACTCTGTATTGTCTGTAAATCTAAATAATTCCCAAATAAAAAGGATACTAAGTAATTGTGGTTGAGAATATGACTTGGTGCCGTAGTCCGGCTGCAGCAAAATAACTGGGGGGTGACAAACAACTTGTGTACATTGATACAGCAGGCGTGGGAGCCGTTTATTGTAAGACCGGAGGGGTATTTATACATTCTACACAGCTTATCTAATTAACATAAACTAGATACAGCAGTCAACCAATAAGGAATCTCCACACTTAATGGCTCGCTGGCATTACTTCAGAAACCACTCCCTCTGGCAAAATGCCAGGCGCCATCCTGACTTGTTTACAGAATCTAACAACTTGGAACAAGAATTGCACAAGAGGCCTCTTGGAGCATGAGATGACAGGAAGGAATTAGCACTGTTTGAAAATCTACTGTCTCCTGCCAACTCTCCTCCAAAATAAGTCCATATAACGAGCAAAATATGGTGGGGAGCAGAAGGAAGGGGTGTGGCGGTCCACCCAGATACCACGAGGGGGCATGATCTGTAAAGAACTATTAAATGATTATCAATCTGCTTATTGTTGCTCTATGCAGGGAATTCTAAACAGTAATAACTGTGGACCTGAAAATTCAACTTTTAACTGTTGAAAATTGAAACCAACTCAAGTCTGGGTCCCAGTGTTGAACGTTGCTGCTTTAATCAGAATATTTGTCCCTAGAAGAGGAGGCTTGTTGTTGAGACTAACGACTCCTCAAGATTCCAAGTCCTCATCTTACAATGCCAGAACAGGGCGGGCACCTGCCTTCTGACTTCCACCCCAAGCCCTCGATCTCTGCCCTTAAACCTGTGAAGACCCTGCCCTATTTCCTTAGGTTATTAGACTTGTGGTCAGGAGTGCCTCCTTCCCCTATCTGTCCTGACTTGTAAGATTTCTCTGCTGGCCCTTCTGAAGGGTCGACAGGGGTAGTGTGAACAGTCAGCCCTTTGGACCTGTGGGTTTCACATCTGTTGACTCAATCTGCCCCAGATCAAAACCATATAGGGGGAAAATACATACGAACATACAGACTTCTTCCTTGCAAGTCGCAATCAAATTAATAACTTACTTTATGCCTGACAAATTCTACATAATACAAGGGAGGGGAAATGTGGGATCTATGGAAACAATATCCCATTCCATGTCAGGACTTGGGCCTCCATGAGGTCCAGGAAGTGCACATCCCCCCACCTCAGAGATCAAGCCACAGCTGTAGACGCACTATTGCCCGTGTGCAAAGATAAATAAGCACAATGATGGTCATGCGCAGAAGGGCTTGTGGCAAAGTGGTAGTAACCTGGGTGTCCAGCAAGGTGGGAGTGGCCAAATAGAACTCCTGAGACTGGGCAGGTGAGCATGCTCGCCAAGGCTGAAGACACACGACCCCATTCTGAGACATCTATGTAATAACTAGTATTCTAATATGTAGAAAGTGATCGTTTTTTCCCAAAACATCCAGATGTAAATGTTTGAAACAAACATACTGGATAATAGAGGAATAAACCCATAGTGGTAATCTCCGGGGAAGGCCAAAGACTTTTCTTTATTCATATTTTAATTGTACAAACAGTGGAGGGAGGCTAGACGATGAACATCATCTTGCTCAATTCACAAATTCTCTCTCCTGGTCCAGCACCGAGCGTATCTGACTCATCCTTCTAGCTTGCCTATGGCCCCAAGTGAGTCAGATCAGGGCCTTTGCTATGCACGGCCGTGAGCCTGACCTGACACTAAATCTTTGTGTCACTCCCAAGAGAAGTAGCTGTCCCCAGCTGCAGAGGGGGAAATGAAGCTCAGCTGTTGAAGGTCACATGGACAGCGGAGTGTGGTGATCAGAACCTAGTATTTCAGCTCAAGCACAACAGGAGTAAGCATGGAAAGCAGTACCTCACTCTCACTGCCTTACGGTGCAGGTACTGATTGTTTTACTGCACAGACGAGGAAACCAAGGTGTCTAGAGAAGATCTACAAGATACCCAGCCTGTGTACAGTGACGGTGGGGCCTATTATTTCAGGTTACATTTCTGGATGACAAGACCCCAAGCTTTCAGATCCATGCTGAAAATCTCCTGCAGGAAGCCGGCAGGCTGCTCTGCAGCGTGCAGGGGGTTCCAGGGCCCTTGGCTGCTCTTGGGAGACTGCTGATGAAGACACATCTATCCAGGAGGGCACTGCCTGGCCATCCTCCATGGTACCTCGGGTGTGTTCTGGAAGAACTTGGCCTGAGTCCAAGGTGTGGATGCATGGGCTGTGTTGACGGACTGTCCCCAGGACAAACAGGTAATGGAGGGTGAAGCCCAGCAGAGGGGAGACTTCAGAAAGTCCCAGCCTCGGCTGGATCCTGGGGGGAGCTCTGGGATAGGAATGGGCCCCTGGATTATCTGGTCTCCAGGCAAGGACTTGGACTGCTGTGGTCCCCATCAATTGGTCACTGCCTGGGGGTCAGCCCTGGACAACTCGAGGTTCCATATACGTCTGTCAGCAAAGGAGTCCTGAGCAACCTTCAATATCCCACAGGCAATCTCCCAGAGGGTGCCCCTTCTCCTGGACACCATTGTCCTACCCTGGGACCGAGTATTCTCCTTATGATACCAGTCTTCTGCTGTGTGAAATGAGGTGAGTGTGGAATACTATGATTTAAAAAATCAGAAGCTTTCCTTCCAGGAGCCTATGACAAGGAGTTCTTAAGTAAAAATAGAACTGGCAGCTTGCAGCCACTGGATCCATTGATCCTTAATGTCCCTTTGGCCCACCTCCAGAACTCTACCCTAGGAAGACAGGTATTATCACAGCACGTACTCAATGTGGACAAGGGTGTTGATTGTAGCGCATTTCATACCATCAGGAAAGCATGTCCTGCTTGTCCCTCCATGAGCAAATCATTGGAGAACCATTGCCCATTGGAGGTGTGGAATAGCATGCAACAGTTAAAAAGAATGAGGTCACCTAAAGCATTCAAGACCTGGTAACAAAAAACACTGCAGAGTTGATGCCAAGCAAACCAGTTTTTGAAAAGGGTACATCCCATGTGTGCACGTTGGTACAATCTGGGGGAGAAGCGGGGGCTAACTGTATTTTCTTTAAAGACAGAACTTCACGGGCCGGGATTTCGGCTCAGTGGTAGAGCACTTGCCTAGCATGCGTGAGGCACTGGGTTCGATCCCCAGCACCACATAAAAGTAAAGGTATTGTGTCCATCTCCAAATAATTATATTAAAGACCTTCACAGCTATTCCAAGTTATAAAACTAAGATCTTGAAAAGCGGCTGAGCAGAGCACAAGGTGGGGAGGGGGCAGCTTCAGCCTGGCCACCCCCTCCCCGACCACCCCCTCCTTGACTCCTCCACCCACTTCTCCCAGGGGGGAGTGGCCGGCTTCAGGGCATCACCCCCTCCACCTCTCTCTGCTCCAGGCCCCGCCCCCAGCTGTCCCAGCAGGTCCTCCTGGGACATCTCATGTTGACATGGCCCATGCTGCCCAGCCTACCAGCGCTCAGCAGGCCTGCTGCCCCGGCCCTGACCCCAGCTCTCTGAGAGGTTGAAAGGCCACAGTGAGATAACCCAGCTCCAGCCACCCACCCCCAGAGGATGGGAGAGGCGGAGGAGCCCTGGGCTGCCTGTTCAGGGGCTCTGAAGAGCCCCCATGACGATCGTCCCCAGGTACTGAGCACTGGGTACGTGCCAGGCACCATGCTCGGCCCTTTACCATGTCCCAGCCTCTCAGCGAAGAGCAGGGACACTGGCACCAGCCCCTGGTGTTTCTGGGCTTGGCCTGCTGTCTGTGAGGTGGGCAAAACGGCACCTGCGTCGCAGGCTTGGAGAAGGGATTAAGTTCACATGTGTGTGCTGTTCCTTCCACCTCCTACCTGCACGTTACCTACTACACACACTCTTCTGTGTGTCTACCCCTGTACATGTGGGGACCCAGCCAGTCCTTATTAAGTGCTTTTGTTAATTTGCCTTTAGCATAGTAGGTAAGAGCTCTGCAGATGAGCTCCGGCTGGACCTGGTTTGATGAGCTCCCACAATATTAAGGAAGTCCGGCCACCGTGATTGACAGGCGGGGCAAGTTGTCACCCACTGAAACTCCTGCAGACCTGGGCTCTGACAGCTGCAAAACTCAGTGCAACTTGATGAATTTCTCCAACGGGACGAGAGCAGGGGCTAGGCCTGCTGCAGGGCTGGTACTTGGTCCTGCGAAAGGGAGTACAAGGACCTGGGTCCATTTGCTGCCCAGGTGCGAGGCACCCTTTCTATGCTATGGCACCTTCCGTGGTCTCTGTGAATAGCTGCTGTGGGACATGTGACCACAGCAGCCCCGCTCACGACCTACACTGCTGGGGACATGGGGAAATGAGCTGAGGTTGGCCAAGGGTGTGTGGGAGATCAACTTCTGGGCCTAAAGAGCCTCGTTTATCTCCTGTGGAGTGGAGGCCTTCATAGAGTGTCACCTTGCCATAATGAAAATATGACTTAAAATGCCACTGACTGAGGGTGCTGGCTGGGCACTTTATAGGTGCCATCTCATCTGACCCCCTATGACCTCGTGAGCGGCCACCTCTTCAAACTCCATTTTTCAGGAAGGAAGGACGAGCAAGACTGATGACATCACAGAGCGTGTCCCACTGTGTCCACCCTGCGCCAGGCCCCATGCTGAGCTGGGCACTCCCAGTGCTCAGACAGAAAGGCAGAGGGGCACAGAGGTGGAATCACCAGCCCCAGGTCTCGGGGACAGTCAGTGGCAGAGCTGGGAGGCCCATCAGAGCCCTCCTGGGCTTCTGGTCTCACTCCACCCAGGCAAGGGGTGGCTTCTGCTGGAAGAGCACCAGGGACCCCGTGTGGCAAAATGCTGCTGGACCCCAGAGTGGTTCCAACAGAAGTGGGAACCCTGGGCCTTGGGGAGGGAGGTGTGGCAGGAAGGACATCATCCCCCTCCCTCTGCCACCCAGGAGAAGGGGATTCCTAGGAAAGCAGCAGATTTGCTTCCTCTCATTGGCTCAAGTCAGAAAAGAGAAACAGCATGAATGTCCAACAAGAGCCCGGCTCACGGACTCACCCAAGGCCATTACACCGCGTCTGGGAACACAGGGGTTTGGAAAGAGAACGTTAGGAAAGCACGGTGGACACACTCCAAGGACAGTCATCCTAAGAAGAAACCTACTTTTTACCCCTGGCAATCAGACATTGAAGGCGTGTCCCAGGCTTAGACCTAATGGTAAAATCAAAGGCGATTTCTCATAGATTTTTTTGTTCTCATTTGTGTCTTCAAAGTTGATAAACCTAAATGCTTTATTTTCCCTCTGGAGTAAAACACTGTGGTATAGACACTACTTTTAACCCAACTTTTGTGGGCCTCAGTTTCCCCACTGGGATGATTCAAAGGTGAGCTGTCTCTCACCACCCTCCTCATGTGTTGGGGGTGTCAGAAGGTGGGGTACGCCCAGGGAGAGCTGCTGCAGGGACAAGGAGTTGTCGTGGTGGCTGGTTTTGACCCCTTGCCCTCTGAGGGTAGAATGGCCAGTTCTGCCCATTTGGCAGACGAGCACTCGTGGCCATGCCTGCCCTCCAGAACCTGAAGCCCGCTGGTGATCCGCAGCTCAAGTCCCTAAAGTGGACGTTGGGTGGCATCCTTTGGATCCAGGGGGCAGGTACATCTCAGGAAACACTTCCAGGGCTGAGTCCACTTTCCAGCAGGGTCAGTGGCTGCCAGAGTGACAGGATGTCAATCAACGGGCGCAGCAGGTCTCAGGGCTGCTTCCTATTGAAGGGGGCAAGAGCTGCTTCTGGATCGTCAATACTATCAGATGGCAGGACCGGCCATGGTTAAGGACAACGTGTTGCTAAACCACCGGCCAGGCCTTTCTCTAAGCCTGTCCTTGGGGGCAGGAGGGACGTGGTCTGTGCAGAAGAGGGTCAAGTGAAATCTGCAGAAGTTGGAATTGGAGAACACATTCTCCCACCAGGAGAAATACGTATGTGGTTCAGAAAGTCCCCACCTGGGACGGTGGCATGTCCCGTGGCCTGATGCCTTGCAGGGGCTCTGCAGGTGTTCGGGGACTCCAGCCCTTCCTCACTCCCTCCCCATCCAGGGCCAGTTGGCAAGTCTCTCCCCCACACTTGGGCATCTTCCTGATCATTTTCCAGATCACTGGGTTGGCTCTCGACTGCTCTGGCCTGCCACCTCTCAGCAGGATCCTCTTAAAACCCATCAATGAATTTTTCATGGGACTCCTGTGAGCTGGGGGTGAAGCTCGCATGTTGGGGTTAGAAGTCGCATTCTCGCCCCAGCTCGCGGGATCATAGGCACTTCTTGGGGCCCCTCATTGTAGTGGGGAAGAAACGGGGGCTCTGAGGGGGACAGTGCCACACCCAAGGTCTCACGCTTTTAGCCCTGGACATGCACAGGGTAGGCCCTGGTGCTACGTCCCGTGCACACCCTGTCCCCAAATCCAAAGCGACACATTCCCAGACTCCCCAGCAGATGCTGCTGCAAGGTCCTGAAAACGGGCACCCTTCTGCTAACGAGAGGCAGGTTGTAGTAGGGTTAGCAGCTCACCCTAGGCCGCGCAGTCATCCTGAAGCTGGATAAACTCACCCCCTGCCACGTCCATCCTTCTGGCTTGGTGTGCTGTCCCCTGAGAACACCTGGCCCCTGGCGCTCCTCCTCCCTGGTGTGCCAGACTCGGCCGTCCCCCAAGAGAGAGGGATGGATGGAGCTCTTCAGCCCATAGTCAGCCAGAGGGCAGCAGGTTCCTTCCAAACGCGTGTCTCTCCCTCCCTCCACACACACACACACACACACACACACACACACACACACACACACACACACACACACACCCCTCTGACACTTTTCTCCATTTTACAATCCCAAGCTAAGAGTGGCCTATCCACCCCCGAGATGTCCCATGAGGACGAGGTGAAGTCACACTTGCGAAGCACTTAGGCATTGTCCTAGTAAGAGACCCGCCTCACACTGATCCTCCCTGTCCCTATTACCCAGGGCACTCGGGAGCCACGTTGGTGGACCAGCCAGGGTCGGGGCTGGAACTCAGATCTCCTGACTCTATTGCTTTCTTTCTTAATGATGTTGTTTCCAAGGGGGGGCCTATCAGGTGCAGGGTGGGCTGCCTGGGGCTGGGGGGCTGGACACAGCTTCCCAGAGGCCTCAGAGGCTCCACGGAGTCGTGACTGGTCCTCCCACCTGGGCCTCCCACCCGGGCCTCCCCACACTGGAACCCCTGTGGCCTCACCTCCACCCTGCTTTCCTGCCAGCTAACGGTTTCTGCTTGCCTGACTCCAGGGCCATTTTTCTGCCTGAACAGCCCAGAAATCTAAATGTGCGCTGAGTGGGGGGCAGGAAAGCTTTTACTTGTGAGAATCACTGGGGAGTCACAGCGAAGGCAAGAAAAGGAGGGGATTTACCTGGAGGTGAAGCCAGGCCCCCTCCATTCACCAAGGGCTCAGAAGATGCCTGTCAGTGGGGCCAGCCCTCCTCAGAGCCTGGCCAGGAGCCCTTAGAATCCCCCACGAGGGCGTGGCCACCTAAACATTGGCAGGACACCAAAGATGTCAAGGCACAAAGACGGAATTTAAATGGTGGTGGGACTCGAAGCACAGAGATGCCAAAGAAAATCCTCTAGAAGAGACTTCACAGAGCACCAGCAGCTCCCCCTCTTGAATCTTGATTAATTGACCAGTAGAACATGGAAAGGTGACATGTGGGGACAGCCGAGTCTTGATCATAAGAGGTCTTGAACCTTTGCCTCCGGGTCCCCTGAAAACTTGCTTCAAGTCAGCTGCCTTGTAAGAAATCCCACCCATCTGATGGCACAGGCTGTGAGGAAGACCAAGCTTCTTGGAGAGGTCCTTGAGAAGAAGGCGCCACGCAGAGAATAAAGAAGGCCAAGGAGCACCCAGGCCCCAGGTAGGTGCGTGAAGGAGCCGTCTTGGAAGTGGATCCTGCTGTCCTAGTAGACCCCTGGTGGATCAAAGAGAAACCACCCAGCTGAGTCCTCCTTAAACTGTTGTCCAGGAAAATCATGAGAAAATTAAAATAACTGTTTGAAGCTACCACATTTGGAGGGTAGTTTTTTACACACCCATAGAATAAACAGACTGATCACCACTTTCCTCATTTTGCCATACCACCAGATTATCATTCCCTAAAGATTCTCCTCCTTGAAGTCAAATATATATATATATATATATATATATATATATTTTACTTTGTAAGCATTTAGACCAGTATCATGGGCTATGGGCTGATTTGTAAGTGTCCCCTCAAAATCCATGTGTTGATGTTCTCACCCCAAGTACCTCGGGGTGTCTTTAAAGAGGGGTCATCAGGGTGGGCCCTGACCAGTAGGACTGGCTTCCTTGGAAGAAGAGGAGATGAGGACCTTCAGAGAAGGAGGCCATATGAACTTGAAGATGGCCATCCTTCGGCCAAGGAGAGGCCCTGCAGGGGAGCGCATGCTCACTGGGAGGACAACTATAAACTCCCATCGACAAAATGAGGGTTTGATTCAGGGGGGCCCCGGAGAAGCAGGGGCATTGAGAAGGCCACAGAATGTTGACGGGAGAGTTGGGCGAGAGCCAGGGCTGCTTCCTGACTCCACCCCGGCTTCCCCCCAGCCCCTGTAGTTGTGGGAAGTTTTTATCATCAAACTGGATGTTCAATCTCTCAACACAAAGGGACAAAATTTCACTTAGACACAAAAGATCCTTCATAGTCTATCAGCCACTAACCCATTAGTGTGAATTTAGGGACTGCGTTTCCTTAGTGGGATCCGATCTAGAATGATATGAATGCACTGGGGAATTCAAGGCTGCAAATCTGGCGGCCCAAGAAGGGGGGGCTCCCTGCCCTGGTTGAAACCCTGCCCCCCAGTGATGGTGTGAGGAGGGGGCCTGTGGAAGGTGATTGGTCAGGAAGGCCCTCCAGAGAGATCCCTCCCTCACTCCCCCACATGGAGACAGAGCCAGAAGACACCGTCTGTGAACCAGGAAGCAGCCCTCACCCGGCCCAGATCTACTGGCACCTTGGTCTTGGACTTCCAGCTCCAGAACCGTGAGCACTACAGGGTGGTTCACAAGCCACCCAGCTTGTGGCTTTCTACGGGAGCCCTAATGGACCATTTCAGTCTGCTTTTTATGGCTGTGACCAAAAGACCTGACAAGAACGACTTGGAGAAGTTTGGCTCCTGGTTTCCGAGGTCCAGTCCACAGTTGGCCAGCTCCACGCTCTGGGCCAAGGTGAGGCAGATCATCATGGCGGACGGGCATGGAGGAGGGAAGCGGCTCAGGACCCAGCAACCAGGACACACTCACCAGGGACAAACTCAAACCCCAAAGGCACTCCTCCAGTGACCACCTCCTCCAGTGACCCACCTCCTCCAGCCACCACCCAGTTACTCCATATCAGAGGATTAATCCACTGGGTAGGCTTCAGCTCTTAAAGTCCAATCATTTCACCTCTGAATGTTCTAGCAGAGTCTCACACGTGAGACCTTGGGGACACCTCATATCCAAACCATGACACCTCTCTTTAAAAAAAAATCCTCCACATCACATGTGCAATGTGGCCCTGGGTACCCTGACCCGGGTGGTGGGTTCTGGGGTGCCAGGAGGGGTGTCTAGTCCTGTGCGCTCATTCACTCAGCCTCTGTTCTGTCTAGAGTCAGATGGTGCCCTGTTTCCCTCGGGCCCCGGTGGGCGAGCCTTCCCTGACACACGACCCACTGGAGAGTAGTAGGGGAAACTCTCTCCTTTATTTTTTTTAATTGATCAGCCTCAAAATGTGATGCACTCGGCTGGCTGCACCTTGACCTGGGTGGTGCTAATGGGAGTCACTGGGGGTTGTGCCACTGGGAGCCTTCAGGATCCACAGCCCACGGGGCCACGTCACCCATGCACCAGTCACACCTGAACCTAAGGAGACCTAAAACGACTTCCTGCAGAGGACTGGGCCTCAGGAACTCGCCTCCCTCCCCAGTGCTCCCTGGGCTCACCTCCCGAGCAAACACTTCCCCTCCTCCATCGTCTCCAGACCTGGTTCTGAGGAGCCCAGTCCAAGGTGCCTGCCACCTCTGCAGAGAGGGCTGGGGCTTTTTCCTGGGTGATGCTTCGCTGGGTTTATCCTGGTCACACTGCTGATGCCCGGAGAGGGCAGTCCCCGCTGCTTCCTGAGCTATCCTGCACTTTGCAGCCTTCCTGTGAAGCTGAAGAAGCCCCCCTGCTCCTGTCCCTTCTCAATTAGGCAAAGAAAGAGCCAGTGGTTCTGGACATCCCAGGGCCTGGCTCAGAGCTGCTTGGGTCCGAGCCCTGTGCCAGCCTGGGCATGAGAGAGTGGATATGGCCAACTCCTCCTCCCCACATCCCACTGGAAAGGGAGTGGCCTTTACAGAATCTTATGGGGACAAGAGGAGGGGGCTAAATGGATATTCCCAGGATCCAGAGGTCACTAAGCGACACAGTTAAAAAATAATAATAATCTTCCCTAGAAGTTGGGAACAGAAAATCAAGTTGCCACGAGTCTGTACAAGCATGAGAGAGAGAGAGAGAGAGAGAGAGAGAGAGAGAGAGAGATCACTAGGTATCAGCTTGCCCATACCTGGGCAGTCCCCAACCAATATGCATTTCCTCTGGCTCTAAGATTTGTTTTATGGGCTGTTTTTTGGGGGAAAGAAGTAGAATAAGGTTTTTGAAATATCATCACTGAATGCTTCTAAGAAGACTCAGAACCCTGAGCAGAGAGGAAGGTGGAGTTGCTTCCCTGGGTAGGAGCCACAGGGAGTCCAGGACAGTCTGGCCAGCTCTGGATGGGGCTGGCCAAGCCCAGGGCAGAGGAGGTCATCTTGCAGAGATGCCAGTGGACCACCCTGGGCAGGGCTGCTCCGCAGGGCTCACAAGTGGCTTGTTCTCTCCAAGACAGCTGGGCACCGGGCTCGGAGGAAAGGTTGGAGACAGCGTGTGTCTTGGCAGAGCCGGCGAGGAGGGTCTGGGAGATAGTCTGTTTATAAGAAGGGTGTTTGCATCTCCTGTGCTTATGCAGAAGAAAGCCAGCGTGGACTCCAAGAGGGCTGGAGCCTGGGGGGATTGGAAACGTGGAGAGAGAGATTTTGGGGTAGGGAGATGGGAAAGTGGGAGGGCTGGGGGCCAGCTTTCTGCACCTCTTGAGCCGTCAGACAGCAGAGGGAGGAGGGCAGCAGCTTCCGTGCTTGCCCCATGTGACCGAGGCACAGAAAGCCAACCCAGGCTTAGGTCAACTGTCACTGACCGACATTTTCCAATACCCTTAGGAGGAACCTAGGCACATGCTCATTCAGCGGGCCCGATCACCACCACGGAAATACCAGGACGTGACCTGGCGAAGCATGCCACCCACCACCTGGAGATGACGCTTGGCATCAGGATGCTTGCATATCAGCTGGTGTGAGCTGGATTCCTCTCAGAGGGGACCAACAGCCCCAGCTTGCCTGGAACTCTGCTGACTTTCAGCCTCTGATGTCCTGCATCCTGGGAAAAAATCTGTCTGTCCTTGGAAAAACATTTTGGTTGGTAAATCATGCTGACTACACACAGAGCTCACCCTGGGTCTTTTCAAGCACATTGGTGATTCCGTTGCCAAAATAAGTCCCACTCCACTGTGGCCTGCCTAGCGCCATGCTGAGCCCATCAACGTGGTCCACGCATGTCCTCGATGCTGATGTCCTGCCCCGCCTCCCCGGTGCACATACCCCTTAGCTGCTGCCCGTGCCTCATGCAGGAAACTGACATGGACCTTCCTGGAGAACTGACCTGGGCTGCATCAAGCTAACCAGCTGGAGATGGGGCCTGCAGGGTCCCAGGCCTCGGGTGAATGCAATGGTTCTCAGCCAGGGAACAAAGGGTACGTCTAGAGACAATTTCTGTTTTCGTGACTGGGGGCATGCTACTGAACTCAGGTGGGCAGAGGTCAGGGATTCTGCTGAGTCTCCTACGGTGCCCAGGTTATCCCCCAAGTGTCACTAGTTCCAAGGTGGAGAAACCTCGGTGCAATATGGCATCAGCTTCTCTGTCGCCTGATTGATTGACAGACACCTTCCCTCTTGCTCCCCTCCCACAAATCTCCGTTCTCTGTCCTCCCTCCTCAAACCACGCAAGTGCGGTTTGGACACCAGAAGACAGCCCAGGATATTTGAGAAGAGACTTGGGCTGCTCCTGAGGGATTAAACCCCCTGCCTCCTGTCAGGTTCGCAGGAGCAGCAGCTGACAAGAGGAGTCTCCCAGAGTGATTGATTAAGGAAATGCACCAGGAGAAACCAACGGAGGATGAGGGAAGACGACGCCCAGCCAGGGTGAGATCTCAGCAAAGCCTCGGCTTAGCCTGATCCTTCGGGGGGGCCTTGCTGTGTAAATTATAGCTCAGAGCGGGGCCCAACATTCCAGGCAAAGTAGTGGGGGCTCGGGTGCTGACCTGCCATGTCTGAGCTTCCTACAAAAGCAGTGCTGAGTTCAGATGCTCAATGCTGTCCCCCATCGAGGGCCATCAGCTCCTGGACTTGCAGGCAAAGCATCCTGTATCCTCTGAGCAGACCTCCAAAGACAGTCACAGATGCAGCCACAGGACGCACGAGGTCATAGAGCTGAGGACGTTATCCCAGGAGGGGTAAGAGACAGGGACTCCAGGTGGGGCTCCAACAGAGCAAATCTGCTGAAAACCCAGGTGACCCGGTTAAAACCAATCACCCACTTCTGATCTGCAAAGTGCCGGATTCTGCACATGTGTCCCTCCTCCCCAGGAGCCAGCAGACGGCCATAAAGGGTTGAGCACCCACGAGATGAGTGGGTAGCGTGGTATGACGCCCTCGCCACCGGTGTCTGCCATGCCTTCCCCTCGCCTCCTAAGAGGCTGCAGACGTCTCTCCCTGCTCGTGATTTATTTGTCTCTAAGGTTGTTCCTTAAAGGAAGCACATCTGTGCATCAAATCCACCCGGCTTCATCAGCTGAGCACTCACCACTCTCTGGCAGACAGCCCTGCCTCCAAAGAACCATCTTCAGAATGTTCTTGAAGCCATGCGTAAGCTGGAGGATGCTAGAGAGCCTCAGAATTTTCTTTCCAAAATTGGCTGCGGACCTTCATTCTGGGCAGGGCGAATTTCCAGTTCCGTGGGATTACCCAGGAGGACCTGGGCCCCAGGGAAGTGCCAAGACTGAGCGCCTCTCCTTGGTGCCATGGAATTGCCATATCCTTAGGTCTCCTCCTTGGCAAGGGATGCTTCGACAGTGTACCACAGTGGACGGCTCATGCCACTGACAGTATTGCCTCGCCATTCTGGAAGATGGACGTGTGGGATCACAGCATGGGCAAGGCTGGCTCCTCCTGAGAGCCACGAGGCACGTCTGTTCCATGCCTCGCCCCTGCCGTTGGTTGGCAGACTTGGGCTACAGACGGTGTGCCCCACCTCTGCCTTCATCTTGACGTGGGGGTCTCCTTGTGTGCATGTGTCTGTGCACAAATTTCTCCTTTTGATGAGACACCCGCCATATTGAATTCGGGACCCCCTCCTCTAATGTGGTCCAACGCCTTCAAGGACCCTGTTGGGAGGCCCTGGAGTTTAGGGCTTCAACAGGTGGGTATTTGGGAAATGCAACTCTGTCTCTTACAGGCGTCTCACGGCAGGACGGGCTGCCATCCCGTGTTGTTGGGATGATGTTGGAGTGAAGGGTGGAGGTGAGTGTTCACAGGACAGAGGAAGGGAAGATGGCCGGGTGACAGACAGGTCACCTATGGTGAGAATGAGCCAGCCTTGGCCCACAGCCTCTGCCAAGCCTCCCGGTGGCACCAGTGTCTCCACACCCTCTGTGCACCTCTTCCTATCTGCCCACACCTGCCTTTCACCCCCACATGTTCCCTTCCCCCACCTGGGACACACATACACACACACACACACACACACACACACAAACACACACACACACACACACACACACACACACACACAGATTGGCCCCAGTTCCAGGTTGGCTGCCCCCAGCTTGCTGCAGGTAACCCTGACCGTGTCGTGGACACTCTCTCTGAAGACTCTGTCCCAAGGTTTGTGGATACCCTGGGCAAGGCGAGGCCCTTGACATCACTCCTCCTAGGCCACAGGCACCTTGACCAACAGAGGTGGGAGCCAACTGATAAGTGCTCCCGTCCTGGGGCCCTGGCAGACACTTCTGAGATGCGTTTCATAGGACTCCTTGGGTCCAGCAGAAGAGGCACTGGACGCCTATGGTGTGGCCAGGTCCTCCGGCTCCTGCCCTGATCTTTTTCCTTCTCCGTGGGGTCAGGTCCTACGTTGGCTCTCTGTGCATGAACCTTGCCTCCAGCTCTGCTCTCAGACTCAGGCTAAGACCTTCTGGGCACTTCCACAAAAGGGAGTGGGCTTCTGCCTGGTGCCAACAGCACATCCCACCTCCTCCAACTCCCTCCCATGGGGACAAAGAAAGCTTTCAGGGGACAGCATTGGGTGGGTGGGGAGAGGGGGTGGGCAGGGGCTGGGACACCTTCTCCTTCCTGTGAGCTGAGATGGGCTAGGGGCTTGAGGGAATCCCCTGGGCCACTGAGTAGCTCTATTCCCAAGAGCCCTGAGGCTTTCTGCAGCTAGTATTTGGAAGTGGGCTGGTCCTCCAAAAAATAAATAAAGCCACCCTCCCAGGAGCCCCATCCCCCGTCTCCATCCCCATCCCCCTCCCAGGAGCCCCACACCTGCAACCTGACTGGAGGGTGGAAACCCCCCCTGGTCTCTCCTCTCCATGGGCAAAAGGGGTTTTATGGTGTGCTGAAGGGCTGGTCTTCCCCACCCCACCAGCCCTGGGATCATGCGGCCACCTTGCTGGGGTGCATGCTCTCTGCCCAGCTCTTTGCAGTGTTATTTGCAACAAGAGTTGTGGAAAGTGGGATTGTCCTGGGTTTGCCGAGTACAGAAATGGAGACAAGAAGAACCAGGAACTGTGGGTGCTGGAACCTGCACACACCAGCTTTTCCCTGCAGATCATTGCTCAGAAATTTCCAGAGTCAGTGGTTGAATGTGGCCATGATTATAAAAATTATGCATTAAGGCATAAGATTGCAGCTTCGTGGTTGGGCACCTGCCTCGCACATGCAGGAAACTGGCCCTAGCAGGAGCGTTGGTACCCTGGAAACTGGCGATCGCTACACAGCAGGTGTCATGGTTCAGACGTGAGGTGTCCCCCCAGAAGCTCGTGTGTTTGACAAGGCAAGAAGGTTCAGAGGTGAAATGATGAGGTTCCGAGAGCCTTAACCTAGTCAGCCTGTGAATCCAGGGGCATGGATTAGCTGGGGTCACCCTAGGCAGGGCGGGTGTGGCTGGAGGAGGCAGATCCCCGGGGTTGTCTGTGGGGTGGATAGTGTCCTTGTTGAGCAGAGCTCTCCCTGCCCCCTGACTGTCATGTCCTGAGCTGTTCTCCTCCACCAAACTCTTCCCATGGCACAGAGCAATGGAGTCATGGAATCGGCCGTCTATTGACTGAGACCTCTGAAAACCATGAGCCCCAAATAAACTTTTTCCTCCTCTAAGTTGTTCTTGTAGGGTCTTTTGGTCACAGAAGCAAAAACAAAAAAAAAACAAAAACAACTAATACAGCAGGAATTCCCTCTCCCCACAACATACTCTGTCCCATGGAAAACCATTGTTAAACATTTACCAGCTGAGACAGGAGGATCATGAGTTCAAAGCCAGCCTCAGCAAGGGCAAGGCACTAAGCAGCTCAGGGAGACTCTGTCTCTAAATAAAATACAAAATAGGGCTGGGGACATGGCTCAGTGGTTGAGTGCCCCTGAGATCAATCCCTGGTACCAAAAAAAAAAAATTGGGGACAGAATGGTGAGGACAGAATTCAAAATACATTCACTCCTCCTTCATGCTTAGCTTCCTTTAAAATTGTCGAATAAAAATTGAAGGTCTTGAAGATGTGGGACATGAGTTGACATACTAGACAGCACAGAATGACAATCACAATCTCATGGACACCTACAAGCTCCCCCTCCCCAGCACTGGGGTGTTGAACCCAGGGGTGCCCTACCGCGGAGCTGCACCCCCAGCCTTTTTTACATTTTATTTTGCGACAGGGTCTCGCTAAGTTGCCGAGGCTGCTCCTGCCTCAGCCTCCCAGGCCACTGGGATGACAGGAGTGCACCACCACAACCAGAAGTACAGACAAGGGTCCCAACCCTGACTTCAGCCCTGAATGGGGTGTGCACACCAGTTTCCTGGAGTCCACAGCTGAGGGCTACACCTGGTGGCTGAGAATCGTGACAGTCCTTACTGAGCACCTGTGCATACCGGGGTGCATACTTGTGCATACTTGGGCAAGTGCTTCAAGGTAATTATCCCATCTCTTCCCACCATAGATGCTTGGACATTGAAATATGCTGAAGAAAACCCACTTTATGTTTCTATTTCCCCCAGTCAAACATTACACAAACCATTCCAAGCCTTTGGAATAGAAGAGCAAAGAAAAAAGAAAGCCCAATTCATAGATATCCTGGTTTCTCTTCTGTCACTCTGTGTCTTGAAACCATCATGTAAACACCAATCCTGGCAGTCAGCAGTCTGTCGGCCAGCAGGCCGGAGCAATACCTTCAAAACCAACTTTAACACAATCAGAGGGACCCTCCCCATAAAGATCTGGTCTCCCTGACTCGACGGCTGAGTCTCCCCTCTGCCTGCCCGTGCCTTGGTCACAAAGTAACTGCCCACTGCCCTGATCTATCCACATTTGCTGAGTGCTGAATAGACCCAGCTCCCCTGGTTGCCATCTCTGTGCCCTCAAACGGATGGCTTGGCTTAAAGGGCAGTGCCCATGAGCTCCCCGTGTGACCATTCCAGAGAGCACTTGCTTGTCACTTGTGTGGGTGTTGGGGGTTATGGCTCCTGGTCAGCAGGGCTGTTCTCTCAGCACAGACGGATGCAGGAGAGGTGGCGGGGCGTCTGGAGGCGCCCCCTGAGTGGCCCACGGCCCTGCCTCCACACTCCTGAGCTGCAGCCTCCCCCCTCCCTCTCTCCACCATGGCCCCTGAGAGCAGGAGACCAGGGAGGGGCTGATCAATCACAGGACTTTAAAGGACTGCTGGCGTTTGGACACGATGTCCTCCAGTGTTTCTCTTAGCTACATGGTAACACCTGTTTGTTTAGAACTCACAGCAAATACATCTTGGAGAGGACTTTGATCCCTGGCAGCTGTGTACGTGTGAGTGAGGCCGAGTCCCAGGGCAGAGAGGACCTGGGAAGGAGGCGGGCTGGGCAGGTCTCTCTCATGCCCTCTGGGCTTGGCACCTCACCCCAGGCCTCACTCCAGCATGCCATGCTTGGAGACCAAAGTGAAAGCAATAGCCCAAGCTCCAATGTCAGAGGGTCCTGGTTCAAGTCCCGGCTCTGCCACTTTCCAGCTGCATAACCTTGGGCAAGTCACTCAACCTCTCTGGGCATCACTTTCTTCATCTGTAAAATAGACATGATCATAGTTCTTGAAGTCAGTAGCTTGCACGGGTGTAAATGGGATCATGCACTTGAAGAGCCTGGGGTAAGGCAGGAACCTAACAAATCTTTGAATGACAAGACCTTTGGCTGTGCTTACTGGAAAGGCAGAGTAACCCTGTAACTGAAATGTTACAGACGGCAGCCCTACGAGCTAGCCCCATGACCGCCTGTGAGTTACTCCCCTCTCTGAGTCTTGGTCTCCTCATCCACAAAAGGGAAATGATAAATCTCTCCCTAAATGAGCCGAGGCAATACTTTAAAGTGCTTAGAACATACCTCAGCACATGGCGCCCTCTGTAGACATACCACCTCCCTTTCGAGTGTAATGAGCAGCAGCAGCAGCTGCTGTGTGACCACAGGTATTGCCCCTACCTCTCTGAACAGCTTCTTAACAGAAAAGGGTAGTCATAAAAATAACAAAGAAGAAAAAGGGTAAGCCTTCCTGCCAGGTAGAGTTGAGGAGGTCATGAAGTGAGATCACAGGGGGCAGCGGGAGGGGGGGACGACAGCCACACATTGGGGTCATCCAAGGACAGATGGTGCCACCTTTGCCTCAGTTTCCCACGTGGCACCTCAGATGCTTTCTCCCACCTAGTAATTCTGACACGTGGCCCTGAAGGCTGTAGGTGGACAAAGACCCCTTTTCCTGCTGGCCTCCTCCACTGTGTCCCCTTTTTGTGGAGTAGCCTATGGCAGCCTCCTCCATAACCACAAAGACTTGCATCTCCTCCTCCTTCAGGTCCTGGTGTGTAGGGGCAGGGGCCAGAGGCGGGAGGGCTGAGGGAAGCCATCCCTGCCTGGAGAACTACATTTCCCAGCATGCCTTGCAACTAGAGGGTCATGTGGCTGAGTCCTGGCCAATGGTAAGCAGGTATATGTTGCTGGGACCCTAAAGATGCCTCTGTGGGTGTCTGACCAGCAGCAAGGGCTCCTGCTCCTCCTCCTTGCCTCCTCCTTCCCATCTGCAATGTGGAGACTCTGTGCTGGAGCAGCACAGAGTGTCCTCCATCTTGAACCACCCTGTGTCTCTCCCTCCTCTTATGAGGACACCAGTCCTACTGGATCAGGACTTATGTCCTCATTTCACCTTAATTACCTCCATAAAGTCCCTAATGCAGCCACAATGGGGGCCACCTAGGAATGCAGTGGGGACACAGTTCAGTCCCTGCTGTCCCCTCTCAGGCAGACAGTTGGACGTGTACCTCCACAGCATGGCTGGCATGTTGGTGGCATGCTCCTGGGGCCAGAGAGAAGCCAGGGAGGCTGTGGACAGAGGCTGGCCTTCCCACAAGCAGGACCTGGCTGGAGGGGGAGGGAGAGGGGCTATCTGCATCCCCTCCTCCTCTGTATGGAATGGAACATGACTCAAGTTCACAGAAACTCAAATCCTGCAGCTTAACCAAGAAAAAAGGAAATGATGCTTATGAATGCCCCCCCCCAGAACAGCACATAGGAACATTGAGCAGGAAGGGAATCTGCTGAACCCCGAGGGGGCGGGACGCTGGCGCTCCTGGGGCCTGGCCGGCCACCCCCACTTCGCTTTGCTCCTCACACTTGCTCCCAGGAGGCCAGCTCCTGCCCAGGGAGCCCGAAGAAACCACGTGGAGAAGTCATCAGGACGTCAGGCCACCTGACCAAGGGCGTCTGCTCTTGAGACCCAGGGACCACCTCTGCCCAAGTGCGTCCCTGAGCATACAAATGGATGCTTGAGCCAGGATCACCATCAGGATCCAGACTGTCCCCTGAGGCTCCTGTGGTCACCAATGCGACGGTGTTCAGAGGTGGGACTGTGGGTTGACTGGATCACCAGGGCTTTCCTCCCCAGTGGACCTAGCTAGGAGTGGGTGGGTCCCTGGGGACATGGCCTTGGGGCTGTATCTTGTCCCTCGCCCATTTCTTTCACTCTCTGCTCTCCGCTGCCTAGGGGTAAGTAGCCTTCCTCCCCCTCGCCCTTCCTCCATGATGCTCTGCTTCTCTGCAGTAGGGAAGCAATGGAGCCAGGGCCGAATGTGGAACTGAAACCTTTGAACCCATGAGACTAAATCCACCTTTCCTCCTCTAAGTGGCTTTCCTCAGGTATCTTGTCACAGCATCAGAAAGCTGACTGATGCCATGGCTTTGGGGATAATTCCTCACACACCCTTTGTAACTAGAACCCCGGGTGTTCTCTCTTTAGAGTTGCTAAAAAGAAAGTACCACAATCTAGGGGACTTAACAATGGAAATGTATTCTCCCATGGTTCTGGGGGCCTGAAGTCCAAAACCAAGGAGTAAGCAGAGCCGTGCTCCAACTCAAGGCTCTGGGGAGAATCTGTTCTGTGTCTTTCTCCATTTCCTCGATTGCTGGTGATCCTTGACCCTCCTCACCAAGGGCATAAATTCATGGCTCCACTCCATGCCTCTGCTGCCACAAGGTGTCCCCCTGAGCGTCTCTTATAAGAACAGCAGCCATATTGGACTAGAACCCGCTTCATCCAATACCAACCTATCTGAATTTGACTACCTCTGCAAAGACCCTATTTCTCAATCGGGACAAATCCACAGACACTGTGAGTCAGGACTGCCAGGTCTCTCTGGGGAGAATCCAGTTCAACCCCCCTACACAAATAGTCAAGGTAGGTAGTACATTTTGTGGGTGATCAAACCAAGGCTCAGAGAGGTGGAGTGACACCAGAGAGAGTTGGGGGGGGAGAGAGCAGCACCCCTTCCCCTTCCGTTGCCCACCATCCCCTCCTGACATCTTCTCCATCCAGCATGGCACCCAGTAGATGCCAGAGTGGCTCTGTCCTCTGGTGTCCAGGTGGGTACAACCAAAAGGAGACCCCCACATGGGGTCACAGGACGGGAAGCCCCTTGGGTTGGGTTGTTTGTTGCATGTCTCCCCTGCAGGGCCACCTCAGGCTGGTGGCATCCCTGAGGTCCCAGCTGCCCCAGATAGTGCCCTGTACACGCCCCCTCTGGGCTTGGGAGCCAGGCCCTCCCCTCCCCACCTCAGCACTAGAGATAACCACTGCACTTCCCTGGGACCGTCCCTGGGCCCTGGGCGCTCTCAGTTTTACAGGTCACAGGGCTACACTTCCTCTGAAGGCCTCAGGAGGGACCATCCTTTGCGTCTTCCCATTTCGGGGGGCTCCCGCCATCCCTGGGGCTGTGGACCCACCACCCCATCCCCCACTCCTCTGTGTGGGCCAATCCCAGGGCCCACCTGGGAGATCCAGGACGATCCCAACTCAGGACCCTTGGCTTCTTGACACCACAATTTTTAGGGTGTGGACAGCCTATGGGGGCCACTTCTCGGGCTCCCCCGTTGCAGGACCTTGGCTTTCCCTTAGGCTGCCTGCACCTCTGGGGGCCATCTCTCCAGCCAAATCCCTGAAGAGCCCCAGGGGCTGCTTCCCTGCCTGGGACCCTGCCCAGCACCTCCCCTGCCCCCCTCCCCACGGGACCTCCCTCTGGAGCCCCCTGCACTCAGCCGCCTTTGGCTTCTCCAACTTACAGGTTCAAATCTATGTGTGGACGCAGAAATGTTGACCAACTCTATAGCCTGGCGCTGTGTTGAGCTGGGTCCTTCTGGCGAGAAAGCAGGGTTCTGTCTCCCTGCAGCGACAAAACACAGAATAAACCTCACCACTGTGCACCTGGCCAGGTTGGGAAGGAGGCTCAGCCTCAGGGAGCCTCCCTGTTCTGCGTCCCGGCTTATCCATGGTCCTCTCTCGCCACCTGCTGGCCAATATGTAGAACTGCGGGCAATTTTCTAGCACGCGCTAAGGTGGTCTGAGCCCAGATGCCTCCTGGTCACTAAGCAGCAGAGAATATGAGTTGGGGACAGTGGAAACCAAAACCTAAAGCAAGCAAAGAGGCATCGAGCTGGCCCGGTCCATGGCAGCTAGGATGCAGGCTCCAAACCTCGCCTCCTATTCCCAGCTCCATGAGCTCAGGGAAGCCATTACATCTCTCTGCTGAGTGTCTTCATCTGTAATAATTGTCCCTATATCACTGGGTTGTTTTGAGGGTTTCTTGTGACCCAACAAAATATGATTTTGTGGTTGCTGTTATGGGTACTGTACTGGATGGTACGAATATATCATCTCTAATCCTCGCCACCACCCCGAAATTGGGTGTCAGTGGTTCTGCTTTATAAATGAGGCAAGAAGTTCAGAGAAGGTGACTGACTTACCCAAGGTCCCACAGCATGAAATGTCAATATTGGATTTTGAACCCAGATCTCCCCACTTCCTGTGTCTACCCACATCCTTTCCAGGGCTCCGTATCTCTGAGGATTTCAGGATTAGCTAGTTCACATCACCACGGTGTTCTAGGGTTCACCTCAGCCAGCACAAGGGGAGAGGACAGGCGGGTAGATGGTGGCACTATTTATTCTTAAAGAAAAGCCAGGGAGCAGGAGGGCACATCTAGGAACAGACCTTAGATGTGACCTTGACGTCACAGCCGCCTTCTCTTCTAACATGGTGCCCACGATGGCAAAGCGCTTGCCCCACAGGGATTGTGTTCAGTGACAACCTTAAGGGTGTGTCTTAACCTCAGTCTCATCCACTAGATAGGACCCCATGGAGGCAGGGACTTGTCTGTCTGATCGCCACCTTGTGCTCAGTGGCTGGCCGTGGCTGCACAGGACAGGTTCTCCACAGTCACCCGAATGAATGAGCAGATTCACTCACGTGTGAAGGTGGTGATGGTCTTAAGGGGACTTGTTCCACCAATGGCTGCTCTGTGGTCTGAGGACCTGGGGCTCAAATAACTTGAGAGGAAGCTACTGCCCATGGGCAGGATCTGTGGAGTAGGTGGAGGGCAGCGGTCAGTGGCTGCACCTCGAGGCTACAGTCAAGAAATGGACTCACCACAGGCAGCCAGGGTCACAGACGCACGGGGATTTGCAGCCTCCAGAGCCCAGGACAAGACGCAACCAGCTCACCTTGTTTGAATAAGTTTGGCTTAGCCAGACGCAGCGGTGCACACCCGCAATCCCTGCAGCTCGGGAGGCTGAGGCAGGAGGATCGCAGGTTCAAAGCCAGCCTCAGCAATTTAGCTAGGCTTTAAGCATCCTGATAAGACCCTGTTTCTCAAAATTAAAAAAAAAAAAAAAACAATGAAAAGGGCCGGGGATGTGGTTCAGTGGTGGAGCACCCCTGGGTTCAGTCCCTGGCACCACAAAGTGAGAGAGAGAGAATGAGTTGGGCCTTTCCCCAGCCCCACCCTGTGTGATGGACAGTCTGTGGTTTCTGCAGTTCCTGGTGGACATTCATGGTTTCTTGCCACGATCAGGAGGGACCCCCCATCTCCACGGTTCAGCCCCGTCTGCGCCTATGGGGAGGTGAAGGCTCAGCTGCCTCCTGATCACATGAGTGTGGCCGAGACGGGTCACACCTGGTCTCCTGTGTGAGTTCCCTGGCCACCTGGGAAGTTGTTGACCTAAGGGAGCCCCGGCCGACACCCCTTAAAGTCATGCAGTTTGTTGTTGGGGAGAAGTTGACATCACAGCCAAAGACTCATCAGCCAACCAGTCAGTAAACAAGCCAAGGCGAGGTGCAGAGCCCGCCCCCAGGGCCATGCAGAGCGCTCCTGGGGTCTGTCCACGTCTAGGCCCACAGACCGCCTGGGCCCCTTCTTCCCTGCATTTAAAATATCTTCTAAAAATGTCATGCAAACTCTACATTTGAGTAGGTTTTAGATTGACAAGGAAAGTCGTGGGAATGGTGTGGACAGTTCCAGCAGGCCACCCCCGTGCAGTGTCCTTAGCTCTGCTCTGGTTCTCAGTCACAGTCAACCAGCTTGGAAGCATTGTCGGTCACTAAGGTCTGGCGTCATTCAGATTTCCTTAGCTTTTACCCCGCGTCCTTTCTCTGTCCCAGGATCCCACATTACGCTGAGTCCCCAGGTCTTCATGGGCTCCTCCTGGCTGGGACGGGTTCGCAGTTGTCCCTCGTTGTTCGTGACCCTGACAGCTCTGGGGAGTGCTGGTAGGTTTTCTGGAGTGTCCCTCATGGTGCCGTTGGTGTTCTCATGGGTGGACCTGATGATGATCTTGGGCAAGATGTCACAGAGGCTCAGATGCCATTGATGTGATGTCAAACCAGGGTCACGTGCGGTCACTGTGCCTGGTCACGGTTGACATTGACCTTGACCACGTGGTCTGAAAGGTGGGAGCAGACCCGTCCTGGGGTCCCCAGAGGGAGGCAGCCTGCCCACCCCCTGACTCGGACCCCCTCCCCCCGAGAACTGAAGACTGTGACGAGTGCGGTTCTCAGCCACTAAACCTGCAGCACCCCGGGGTCACCCACAGGGTGCCAGGACCAGGTTAGGACGGTGGGGACAGGGGGAGAAAGGATGGGTGACCGAACTGGCCAGCGGAATAGACAGGCTGAGGACGCGGGAGGGGTCTCGGGACAGTCCCAGTTTCTGGGGGATGTTGGTCCCGTTCATTTGGCCTGAGACCCACCAACCTGTGCAGGACGCCAAGAGTCCAGGCCCGGGAGCATCTCTCCCCCATGGGCCTTTCCCTGGGTGGGACGTAGTTCCTTTGGGGACCAGTCCCGACTTCTCATAGCCTGGAGGTCCCCCTGCCATGGCAGGAGCTGGTAGACCTCCCTGGTTGACTCAGTCCCCAGGCACAGTCCCTGGTGGGATCCAGGGACCCCCGGATTGTACTTGCAGGGACGGAACAGGAGTCAGGAGACCAGAAGGGCTAATAGTAAAGTCCAATAACACGCGCGCTTATGAAGGGCCAGGAACACGGAGCCTCTGAATGGCCCTCTCCTCCCCACATGTGGTGGCCACATTTCCCGGGCAGGCCTGGGGACCTGGAGATCCGTAAAGAACATTCCATTTTCTTTTAATACCTTTCAAACACCTTCTGATTTGTGAATGTCTTTGGGGAAGGCTATATTTAGTCGTAGGTTTTAATAAAGGCCATTCATGAGGATATAAAAAAACTTATGAAGCCAGCCACGGCCGGTGGGCAGCCCCCATCTGACCTCTCATCCAAGGCTCATGCCTCAGAGCCACCCCCAAAAGGCATCCTGACAGGGCCACAGGCACAGAACCCCCCACCCCCCACCATGGTCATTTAATTAAAGACATCAATAAATAGAAATAGCTGTTGAGTAAATGAACGACAAGTCATTTCCAGGGTGGAGGGTATGTTTTTAAATTAAACAAAATTTTAATTGACTCATGATACTTGTGCTTTTTGAGGGGGTCACCATCAGATAACTGGCTTAGGTACCACCTCAGACATTTACCATTTCTTGGTGTTGGGAACATGTAAAATCCTCTCTCTCTCTCTGGCTGTTTTGTTTTCTAGCATGGGTTGTAGAGGGTGCATTGCTATGTGTGTGAGTTTTAACTGAACAGACATCCACAGAGGTCAGAGGCAGGGGGAGATCTGGCCTTCCCCAACCTAATCCCCAGACTGATGATGTCACCTTATTTGGAAAAACAGCTTTACAGATGTAATTCAGGGTTTATTTTATTTTATTTTTATTTTTTTGGTACCAGGGATTGAACTCAGGGTCACTTGACCACTGAGCCCCATCCCCAGCCCTATTCTGTATTTTATTTAGAGACAGGGTCTCACTGAGTTGCTCAGGGCCTCGCTTTGGTTGAGGCTGACTTTGAACTCACAATCCTCCTGCCTCAGCCTCCCAAGCCACTGGGATGACAGGCATGAGCCACTGCATCCAGACTAACTGAGAGTCTTGGGATGAGATCGTCCTGGATTTAAAGCATCCTCTGCCCAGTGGCAGGTGTGTTATCAGAGGTGAGGAGGGAAGTAGGGTGGACTCAGACATCAGAGAGGAGGGGCTATAAGAAGACAGACACGGGGCCTGGAGCCATGCAGTCATAAGCCAAGGAGCCCTGGGGTCCCAGAGGCTGGAAGAGGCTAGGGAGGGCCCTCCCGGGCCCTCCCCTAGAGCCTTCCGACAGCATGGCTGTGCCCACAGCTTCATTTTGGGATTCCTGGACTCTAGAACTGCCAGAGAACAATTTCTGTTATTTTAAGCTGCCCAGTTTCAGGTAATTTGTTACAGTAGCTCCAGGGAACCAGTGGGCCCCACAGTCCTTTCACTTAAAGACACAGAGACGGTGTGGCTGCCACATGGCTGTGTGTGCTGTCTTTGGGGGCTTAGAGTGAAAAAAAATTAAAATAACAAAAGATTTCTTAGTATGAAGGGTGTGTCCCTCCAGCCACACACCTGCTTCCTGGTCCACTCCCAAATTCACAGGGCAGAGTCCCACCTTCTAGCACCCCTTGTGGTGACTCCATTTGGAGACTGGATGGTCAGTTAAAATGTGCTCATTAGGACTGCGGTAGCCACCATGGTGACGTGGCCACCATCCTGATGGGGCTTCTGTGAGCACGAGACGAGGCTGAGATGGGGCGATACCCACCACCCGGGCCACACCAAAGGTCACCCAGAGAGGAGGGGAGGGGAGGGGCAGATGCGCCCTCACCGGATGCAGGAGGATCTGACCTCCCAACCTCGACCCACGGAGGACTGTTCCTAAGTGCACGGGGACCCTAGCTCACAGGAACGGGGGAACAGGGGGGACTGCACCTTGTGCTCCTCTGTCCACCTGAGTGACAGCACTTGTCACACACTAGTTAGCACTTGGCCTCAAGGCCATCACTCTCTAGTGGTCAGTCTCCCGAGAACTGACCTGCTCCTCCACTCTGCTCTGCACCCACGAGCTACCTGTGTGTGCCTGGTGCTCCTACCATGTCTCTGGTCTCTGGCTGGCTCAGCCTATGGGAGGCCGCAACAGGAAACAGGAAGTAGGAGGAAAACAGGTCCGGGCAGGGGACTCCCATACCCTTCTGGAACTCCCATACCTCTGCTTCTGTCTTTGCACGACTGACTTCTTGTGTCTCTCATAGGGACACTTGTCACTAGATCAATGTCCACTCCGATGACACAGGACCCTCTCATTTTGAGATCCTTCATCACATGGGCAGACACTCTTCTTCCAAAAAAGGTGACAGTCACAGGTGCCAGGGGCCAGGATGAGGAAGTATCTTTGGAAGGGACACCTTCTCCTGGTGCCTGCTGCAGCATTTTGCAAAGACAGATCTGCTTGGGCCCCTTGGGCACCTTAAGGTGGGAAGACCACATGGTCCCATCTGTACCCTGGAATCAGCTAAGTATGTTCCTGGTATCGATGTCTGTGTGCTTGTGCTACGGAAGATGCATGAGCTCTGTGCATCTGGGACTCAGGGAGGAAGAGATGGGTTCAAGGACACTACGTCTGAGCTGGTCTTGGAGAATGGGGACAGGGGTTGCTTCAGAAAGATACACAAATGGCCCAAAGTTCACAAATAGATGCTCAAGAACAGGAGTCAAGAGGGACCTGCAAACCCAAACCACAGGGAGACGTGGCTTTACCCCCACTAAGGTGGCCAGAATGAGTGGAGACCTAGTAAGAAGCCAGAAGAGATGAGGAAACAGGAACCTTCAAATGCCATTGATAGGGAGGTCACCCAGTGCATCTGCTGTGTGGCTCAGCGATGCCCCTCCCAGGAATACACCCTGAGAAAGGAAGACACACTTGCACACAAACACTTGAAAGCTCATAGCGGTGTTATCCACAATAGCCACAGGTGGAAACAGCCCAGATGTCCATCAGTGGAGGACTGGGTGATGAAATGCTCTTTATCCGCCCATGAGATATTATCCAGCAGTCAATGGAGGGAAGCACCAACTCACCTTGCTCAGGATGAACCTCGAAAGCAGGATGATAAATGAAGGAAGCCTGTCACAAACCTCTGCGGGGGGGGGGGGGGGGGGGGGGGTTTGCGCAGGATCTGCTCTACTTGGAGTGCTCAGCAGGGGATGTGGTTTTGTGTTCAGTGTTGCCCCATTCCATTTGCATGGAATGTCCAGAGTGGGCAACTCCAGGGAGACAGAAAGTGGATCCCTGGTTGCCAGGGCCTGGAGGGAGGAGGAATTGGCCCATGACAACTAAAGGTGCAGGTTTCCTCTGCGGGGAGGGGATACAGACATTTTAATATTGACAGTGATGGTGGTGGCTGCAAAACTTGGCAAATATACAAAAGACCATTGAGTTGTACATGTTAAGTGGGTGAATTGCAGGGAGTGTGGATTGTACCTCAATAAAGCTGTCAACGACAATCACAACCAAATCTCCGATTTTCTGTGTAGTAGCTTCACTCCTCAGGTCCCCCCCGTGTCCTGCCTGCAAAACGAGACTGTTCCCAAAATGCACATTCTACCATTTTCCCTGCAGTGCTTAGTAAGGCTTTTTCTCCACCTCCAAAAGGGAGGCAGGGATCCCTAGTCTAGCCCTCATTCTCAGGGCTGTCTTAGGAATCCATGGTAAAGTACAATAAGAAAGGGACACAAAACCACATCCCCTGCTTAGCGCTCCAAGTAGAGCAGATTCCTTGCCACCACCTCCCCCCGCCCTTCGCAGAGGTTGGAATCCGGCGCCCCTTGCCGCCTGGGCCACGGCATTGCGCTGTCTCAGAGCTACTTTAGAACCTGCGCCTGCGCAGAATGCAAGCACTCAGGCCCGCCTCTTAGGGGTGTGACCTCCTCGCGCAGGTCCGGCTTTGGCCACACCCACTTCCGGGTGGGCGGGCCGAGAGCAGGACCACGTGACTTTGTTCCGGCTTGCTCAAGATGGCAGCGCCCACAGCAGCAGCGTGAAACTTGTCGTGGGCAGTCGCTGTCCAGAAGTGCTGGAATCAGAACAGAGGAACCTGGTGCCATGTCGCGACTGATCGTGAAGAACCTCCCAAATGGGGTGAGGAGAGAGCGTGGTGTTGGGAATCTGAAAATGGGACCCTTTAAGCCCTTTATCCCCGCCTAGCACAGAACCCAGCCTGTGGTAGGCTCCTAGCGAAATCGGCCTGATTAGTGAGTGAAGAAACGGGTGGATGGTTGTGGTGATGTTCTGGCTGCGGTGTACCCAAGTGGGTCGTCGTTCCTGTATCGTTGTCGTTTTTCTTGGGTAGAGGGGACCCACACCATTGGTGTGGCCAGAAAAACATGCCCCAAATACCAAGCCAGCCTTTTGGATGGTGTGAGAGTGTCTTCTGAACTCCTGTCTCCATCCTTGGGTGTCTCTTTCCCTAGGCAGAGAATGTTAGGAGCCGTTTCGTTTTTATTGTGTGGTTTTTCTTTTTTTCTTCAGTTTTTTTTTTTCTCTTTGTCATGTGGGAGGTGTTTATGCCACACAATTTAAAAAATCAAAACTGGACTGTGGTATGTAAAATGAGAAGCAAAATATTTTTGCTACATCCTATTCTTCTTCTCTCGGAGAGTACCCATCTTCAAGTGGTTTGTTTTTAGAAGGATTCCCCAGAGGCTTCTCTACATACCCAGGTACTTTGCTCTCCCCTATAGTTTATCACAGGGACCATCTGTTGATTCCCTCTACTATGAAAGATGAGGACTTTACATAATCTATTCTTCTAAATACTCTTGTCTTTAACTATCCTGCTCTTTACCTGAAGTGGTGTACTTTTAAGATATGTATTACTGATCATCTATCAGCTTTTTGTTGGTACCAGGGATTGAACTCATGGGCACTCGACCACTGAACCCATCGCCAGCCCTATTTTGTATTTCATTTAGAGACAGGGTCCCACTGATTGCTTAGCTATTACTCACTGAATTGCTGAGGCTAGCTTTGAACTCTGGATCCTCCTGCCTCAGCCTTCCATGGCGCTGGGATTACAAGTGTGTGCTGGCTCCCAGCCATCCATCAGCTCTACACAGTGTCTCCTGATGCTTCACTTAGTTGGATGAGAGTTTCAGCATGGCCACCCTTCTTTTCCCTCCTAGTTTCATTTTGCGTCTCAGTGTAGCTTCCTCTCCCATTGTTCATCTTTTTATTCTAATTTGTTACATGTGAAAGCAGAATGCATTACAATTCATATTACACATATAGAGCCCGATTTTTTACATCTCTGGTTGTATACAAAGTATATTCAAAAGTATATTATACAAAGTATACAAAGTATATTCAAAAGTATATTCACACCATTCCATCACATTCCACCATCATTTCTAAGCCCATTTCCCCTCCCTTCCCCTCCCACCTCTTTGCCCTATCTAGAGTTCATCTAATCCTCCCATGCTCCCCCTCCCTACTCCACTATGAATCAGCCAACTTATATCAAAGAAAACATTCAGCATTTTTTTTTTTTGGTATTGGCTAACTTCACTTAGCATGATATTCTCCAACTCCATCCTTATTCCTATAAATGCCATGATTTTATTCTCTTTTATTGCTGGGTAATATTCCATTGCGTATATGTAACACATTTTCTTTATCTGTTCATCTGTTGAAGGGAATCTAGGTGGGGTCTATAGTTTAGCTATTGTGAATTGTGCTGCTATAAACATTGATGTGGCTGTGTCCCTATAGTATGATGTTTTTAAGTTCTTTGGGTATAGACCAAGGAGTGGGATAGCTGGGTCAAATAGTGGTTCCATTCCAAGTTTTCCGGAATGTCCACACTGCTTTCCATATTGGCTGCACCAATTTGCAGTTCCACCAGCAATGTATGAGTGTGCCTTTCCCCCCACATCTTCACCAACACTTATTGTTGTTTGTATTCTTAATAGCAGCCATTCTGGCTGGAGCCAAATGAAGTCTTAGAGTAGTTTTGCTTTGCATTTCTCTAATTGCTAGAGATGTTTTCATCGTTCATCTTGCCTGATGAATGAAAGAATTAACAACAAGCATTAACAATAGTAGTGAGCCCTTGGAGAGTTTACTGTGTGCTAGGCGATGTTCAGATGTGTTAGGTGAAGTAATTCATTTACTCCTCGCACAACTCTGCAAGTTGGCTTCTATACCCATTTTAGAAGTGAAGAAACCAGGGTACATCAAGGTAAAGTTATCGGCCTGAAGTCACTCACATGTGATAACTTATACAACCGTGACAGAATTGAGGCGTCTGTCTGGAATGAGCAGTTCTGACTGCTGCACCGACCGTCTCGCTTAGCATGATTGCGTGCCGTTGTCTTAATTATCTTCCAACAGATAAACATTGGTTCCTGAGTACTTCTGGGGTTGCTGACAGTGTAGACCAAAGTGGACAAGATTTGTTCCCTGCTTTCATGGAGTTTGCAGGGGAAACAGATCAAGATGCAGGGATTGAAGTGTGAGTCGGTACTGCGGGAGCACAGGGGGCTTTGATTACTGACGCGCAGGGTCAGTGGGGCTGCCATCCTTGCAGAGGCTGCAGAGTCTCAGAGAGGCTTCCTGTGGGAGACAGCAGAAGAGTGCCCTGAGAGTGAAGGGGCGCTCCGCGGTCGCCGCAGCAACAGAATGATGGGTCAGACTTCAGCGAGGTGTCCCCATGCAGTGGGGGAGTGAGTTCACTTTTGTAATCTGAGCTGACAGAGCCCTCGATTCTGTAGACCTTGAGCAGGTCATTTATCCTCTGAGGATCCCATTTTCTCCTCTCTAAAATGTGCCTAAAAGTCTCTAACTTGGTGATTGTGAGATTTGGATGCGCTCGGAGTTATTATCCAGCTCCTCTGGAGATTTCTTCCTGCTGGGCAGCCAATGCCTATGGGTTCCTCTTATTTCAAGCTTGTTTGGTTATTTGTGGCTGCCCCGGTGCCCCTTGGTCCCCCTACCAGCCACAGGACTCTCTCCTCTTCTGGGAAAAGTCGCTGAGCTGTGAGGGTGGTCCTGGGACCATGGGGATGGTGGGACCAAGTTCTGTCACATTTCCATGGCTGCCATAACAGGTGGCCACACTTCCTGAGGTGAGACGGTGTGTATTGATTCCCACAGTTTTGGAGGTCAGAGATCTTAAGGTGTCAGCAGAGCTGCCATCCTTCCAGAGGCTGCAGGGGAGAATCTGTTCCTTCACTTTTTCTGCTTCTGGAGGCTGCCTACCCCAAGTG
This sequence comes from Ictidomys tridecemlineatus, assembly GCF_052094955.1. Taxonomy (NCBI): domain Eukaryota; kingdom Metazoa; phylum Chordata; class Mammalia; order Rodentia; family Sciuridae; genus Ictidomys; species Ictidomys tridecemlineatus. Next base: position 84,026,782 of record NC_135478.1, on the reverse strand, counting down.
GCTCCAGGCCACACCCTTTAACTTCAGTCTGCAGAGTGCTGCGGAGATCTTCCGGTTTCTCTCCCTCTGTTTTTCATTACATCTCCTTCTCTGACTCTGATCTTCCTGATTACTTAGGACCTGGGTAATGCAGGGTCCTCTCCCCATCTCAGGGTTCCTAATCGAATCACATGGAAAATCCCGTGTGCCATGTCTGGTGTGTAAGCAGCGTCTGGGGGGCTAGGGTGTGGGCATCCTTGGGGTCGCTATAAACAACAGAGCATGCGTACTCCATCTGGTGCTCCTTCTGCCCAGCCTTTTGAAGTGGCTGCTGGGCAGCGGCATGACGATGATTCTGTCCTTGGTCCTAACCTTTTAGCAGCCACACAGAGCACCGAGACATCCTGTGGCCCTTGTGAGTCTCATTTCTTCACCAGTGAAGTGAGGAGGGCTAGCTTAAGGGCTGTTGGGAGTCGCTGGGGCTCCAAAGAACTTCCCCATCCCAGCCCCCCCAGTAGAGCCATCCAGTGGTGAGCCCTGCTGGCTCACATGATCCTTACCCACCAATCAGAGTAGCCCTGTGGCTCACATGATCCTTACCCACCAATCAGAGTAGCCCTGTGGCTCACATGATCCTTACCCACCAATCAGACTAGCCCTGCTGGCTCACATGAACCTTACCCACCAATCAGACTAGCCCTGCTGGCTCACATGATCCTTACTCACCAATCAGAAAGCACCCCATGCCAACTGTCAAACCCTTCAACCGTTAAACTGTCATAACTGTCAAACCACCCCCCCACCCCCGCTCTATAAATATGCAGAGCAGTTACTCAGTAAACGGGCATTTTCTCTGATGAGGAGCCTTGTTCGTTCTTTCATTGGTGTGGAAATCCGGGAGGGGGAATTCCTTGCTGCTCGAGGGCCCCCTCTCTCAAGGCTTGCCGGCCTCGTCCTCTCTTTCGAGTGCTGATGCTACTCACACAACACTGGCTTTTCAGTAGGTGAGTTCCCCCATCGGGATCCAACTTCAGACGGGCTACGCAGGGGCTTTGACCGTGATTGTCCAGCAAACCTCTGATGCCCAATCTGGAGGAGAGAACGCACCCCACCACGACCTTCATGGTCACGGTGGACTCTCTGGAACCCGGTTCATGAGCAGGAGGTCCTGAGCAGTGGAAGAACAGGCACTCCCCTCCCTCCCTCTCCCCCCCTTTCTTCTTCTCTCTCTTTCAATAACCACCCTTGTATGAGGGCCTCTTCTCCCCTCCCTGCAGACTCCCCCTTATTAAATTCTGCACACAAGATTGGCCTTACTATCAATTAGACAATCAAAGTCAATGGCCTCCAGGAGGATCCCTAGATCCCGCAGTTCTCAGAGATCTGTTTAACTTCTGTGAGCGCTCGAAAAAGTGGAAGGAGTTTCCCTATGTTGAGGCTTTTTCTCTTCTTCGTTCTCACCTTGACCTATGAACCCTCTCCCTACCCACCTCCCACATCGGCTCCATCTAGCCCCTCAGGTGCTCCCCTTGACTTGGCTGACACCTTTAGTGCCCCCAAACTAGGTACCGCTCCCTAGTCCAGAAAACCATGGCCCCCTTAAGAGAGGTTGCTGGACCTGAGGGCATTATCTGGGTACATGTCCCATTCTCTACGAATAACCTCACACAACTCGAGTGAAGGTTGGGCTCATTCACCACAGAAGAGAGTTTCAGTGGGTCCTCCAGGCTCATAGCCTCACTTATATGTTATTGGTTAACACTCTCCTTCTTGAGAAACGTACCAGAGTCTGGGAACTTGCCAGAGCCCATGAGGACGAAACTCACTGAGTTAATCCCAATCACCCTCTGGGGCCACTTGCTGCCCCAGATCAAACTCCCGACAGAGATTATACACAAGATGGCATGCAGAGTAGGGACCGATTCTAAGCTCGAACAAGGTCCTGCCACCCCCCAGACTGAGAAATTTCAGATGCTTGCCCAAGCCCTGCAGGGTGCTTCCTTGGGTCACTGCCCATCACTGGAATCCCCCCGCCCCCCGTGCCTGCTTCATGTGTGGCAAGGAGAGACATTGGGCCAGGGCATGCCCCGCACCACGCACTCCACGTATCCCATGCCCTAAATGTTAACAACAAGGTCATTGGGGCTCTGACTGTCCTAGATTCTGTAGGAGGCCTATGGCCAGGGAACCCTCCGACCTTCTGGCCATGGCAATTGAAGATTGACGGAGCCTTCGGTCCTTGTCCCTGGCCGTAACGATCAATAGATAGGAGCCCAGGGTGCGGATTCAGGTGGATAGGTGCAAGGTTGCCTTTCTCCTTGACACCGGGGCTACCTTCTCAGTCCTGACAGAATTCTGGGGGCAAACAGTGCCATCCACCTCTCCTATTGTCGGGGAAGGAGGAAAGACCATCTATCCAAAAAAGACTCCCCTATTACTCTGTTCCATAGACAACTTCCCATTCTTTCAGACGTTTCCAGTTATGCCCCAATGTCCAGTTCCTTTGCTTGGCCGAGATATTCTCTCTAAATGCCCTGGCCCAATGTCTCTCCTTGCCACACTTGATCAACAACATCAAGAACAATCAACATCCGGGCTCCTGCATTAGTCAGGCCCCAGAATCAGCCTGTTCATCTTTTCTGGCCCTTTTGGCAGAAGACTGGCCATTCTGCTCTACTTGTGAGGCTGACATGAAATGCCATACTAACCTGGTTGACCTGATTGTATGGGATACCCACACCCCCTCCACCATTTCCTGCCCACCAGTTAACATTCATCTTAACATTCATCTCAAAGATCCTAACACCTTCCCCAATCAGGCTCAATACCCCCTGTCCACAAGCAAGGGGTATCTCCGTCCTGCTCATTCCCCTTACAATACTCCCATACTAGCGGTAAAAAAAAGCCCAATGGGTCCTATCACTTAGTTCAGGACCTACAACTCATCAACACCTCTGTTAGGCCCATACGCCCTGCTGTCTCAGGTCCCCCACACTTCCACCCACTTCTCAGTCATAGATTTAAAGGATGCTTTCTTCTCCATTCCCCTTGCCCCCGAATCACAAGATCTTTTTGCCTTTACCTAGACAGATCCCACCACCAGACATTCTCGACAACTAACCTGGACTGTCCTTCCTCAGGGATTTTGAGATAGTCCACACCTCTTTGGACAAACCTTGGCCTCCGACCTCCAATCTTTTCACCCCCAGTGCCCTGAATCCACCTTCTTGCAATATCGTCCAGCAAATCTCTTTGCCCACCTGCAGGGAGGAAAGCACCCCACCACAGCCTTTAAGGCTGGTGGCCCTCAGGGACTCCTTCCTTAGGCAGATTCCTAAAGTCCTAGTCCTCTCACCTTTAAGACTCGGCCGCTAGAGAGACGCTTACCCTCCCCTTCCTCTGTCTTGCCCTGCCTCTCCCCTCTTTCCAGCCCTGGGAGTATTCGGCCTCTCCAGGAAGGGTCCCGAAAAGCCTTGGCCAAGGTCTCCCACGGTTCTGGCTCCATCCAGGATGAGAGCTTTGACTGTCAGCATTCGGTGACGACCAATCTCTGCAGCTTGAACCTGCCATTTAGGCACTCCTGATTTTTTGGCTCTAGCAGGGACGCCCCTTTTGCCAATAAATCAGTTTCCTCCTTCTCTGCATCCTCTTCCCTTCTCCTTACATGAGTAATGTGTCCTCTCTGCCAGTCAACTCTCCCCTACAGTGTCTCTTGGATCAAATATAGCACCCAGGCCTGGCCCACTCATCCCTTAGACAACCAAAGTAGATGACCCCTTTTTGGGTCCCTGGATCCCTCCATTCTAAGGGATCTCTATAATTACTGTGAGCGTTCAAGATTCTTCTAGCCCTTCCAAAGGGCGCTCAACAGATGACACAGTTCTCCTACTTTCTTGGCCTTAAAGGGGTATCGGGCCTCTCCACAAAAGACCCAAATAGCATGTAAAGAGGTCACATATCACTCAAGGGAAAAGGGCCATTAAAGTAGACAGAAAACAGCTTATTGTATCTATACCTACACCAACGACCAAAGATGACAGTCACTTCCTCCTTCCAGGGTTCTATCCCTCCTTGTCTCTCCTTGAAAATCCTTCCATCTCTTTTTAGTCCTGGTCTCCATTAAACCCTGCCTCCCTCCTCCCATCTTCTGCCTCACATGAAGGGGTTAAAGTGGTGGGGTATGCTGTTGTTTCTCTCTCATCCATCACAGAGGCAAAACCTCTTCCACCCAATACCACCAGCCAACAAGCTGAACTCATAGCTGCCTCAAGGGCATGCGAGCTAGCAGAGGGAAAAACCCTCTCCCTATATACAGATCTCCCATGCAGCCATTTGGAAGAAAGAGGGCTATTGACCACCAGAGGGACGGCAGTCATTAATTCCACACTTATTTCTGGCCTCCTACAAGCCTCCAAGCTGTCTTCCCAACTGGGAATAATCCATTGCAAGGCCCACCAAACTGACTCCTCCCTTACTACCATGGGGAATTCCAAGGCAGATCAAGTGGCTCGATCAGCCGCCCTACAGAGCTTTACTTCCTCTCCGCTACTCTTCATTACCACCGGGGATCGGCCCAAAGATCCCCACCAACTCTTCCAATTTCTTCACTCTCTATTCCATTCTAGTCCCCAGAGTCTCACTACTTTCTTTCACTCCTTTTTCACCCTTTCCTCATGTGATAAGACCCTCCTACAACTAATCACTTCCACTTGTCTGATCTGCCAGAAAACCAATACCAATACTCCATTAAAACCCAAACCTTTCCCTTCTCATCAGGCCCACGGTCGTATACTTTTTCGGGATGAGTTGAAGCCTTTCCCACTTCTAACAAGCGGGCCTCTACGGTAGTTGGTCTGTTGCTTACTCACATAATGCCCCGTTTCAGGATGTCCACTTCTATCCAATCAGACAGTGGCCCAGAATTCACCTTGCAGATAACTCAGGGACTGGCTCATGTGCTATCAATCCCTTGGCATTTCCATTGCCCTTAGCGCCCCCAGGCTTCTGGAAAGATTGAAAGGACCAATGGGTCCCTTAAAGAGACACTCACCAAGCTCACCATGGAATTAAGCCTGGACTGGGTAAAGGTGCTCCCCTTGGCTTTATTGTGCATTAGGCCTTACCAAAGAAGCCTTCTAATCTCTCACCTTTCAAAGTCATGTATGGCCGTCCCCTCCTTCCTTCCAGATTGCCTACAGAACCCCTGTCCATCTCTGAAACCTATGCCCTGCCCCTCCTCTTCCATCTATGCTCTGAACTCTGGCGCTATCAAGACTGACTCCTTCCCGACCCTAGTATCTCTCAAAACCCTACTTCCTTAACACTTTTTTACTATTGTTTACTATTGCCCACCAGGGGAAAAGCCCTCTTTAAAACCAAAATGGAAGGGCCCTGCTCAGGTGATTATGTGCACTCCGTTGGCGGCCAACTCAAGCTGTCTAATAACCAACTTACCCCGTGGATTCACATTTCCAGGCTTAAGCCCGGCGTTCCTACACCTTCTTAGGAGCCAACGATCGTCACCTGTTACTAAGTACTCTTGTCATCCCTCCTCATAGATTCCCTCAAGCTCCACCTCTCCTGGGTCTCCGTTCTTAGCCCAATACCTAATGTTCTCCCTCATTTCTGGCCCCTCTTGGGTCCTCTCTTCTCCCTATGTCTGGAGATTCAAAGCAAGTGACCCTACGGGCCCCCTCCAGCCAGACCCCCTTCTCCTCCTTACTACAGACCCTATCACCACCACCAACTTGCTTGGATCTGGCCGGTAGTGGGACCGTTGTGTGTTGTCCTTCTGACAAACCACTTAGGTGTCCGGAACATGATGACCCCTGAATAAGTGTAAACTACCTTTATCGTAAGAGAGCACTTTACCAGTTGCCTTCTGGGCCTAAGGAGGAACATGTGTGTTTTGTTTACCCTCCCAGTTTTGTAAGAATTTCAAGTATCAGTATTTAAACTTGAGGTGTTTTGCATACAACCTGGAGAGATCTGACTGCTCTCAAAGGGAAATCAATGGGCCATCGTTCTCCCTTGGTCATCTTCATTCAGAGTTTGGGAGAAGCTGCCTTCTTTATTACAAAGCCCGTGCTTTCTTGGTGTGACTGGGGAAAGCTGGGAACAGTGATAAGTGAGAGAAGCAAACTGGTTTGGAAAGCTGGGATATTTCGAGAAAGGTAAAGAGAGAAGCAAGCTGGTTTCAGAGACACCCAGGTAGGAGAGAGTTTGAAGAGCAGCCTTAATAGAGAGGGGAGGGAGCTAGATTGAACTAGGAATGAAGAGTTGAATTGAGGGTGTTAGGTGCAGGACAGGCTGGTCTGCAGGGCATGCCAAACAAAGTTACCTGCAGGATGACCTGGCTTCTCAAACTCTGTGACAGGTTCTTTATCACCTGTTTACTTCAAGCCCAAATGCCCAAGCCCCCGCTCAAGGCTGAACACTTAACCCCCCTTGTGCCAACAAGGCAGCTTGCAGACCCAAAGAGCCCATTAGGTTTGGGCTATAAAAACTTCCTGTTCCTGTTCCTTCCCTTTATCATAAAGTTCATTCAGACTCAGGTGGGTAAAAAATTTCTAATCCAGCTTTTAACTAGCTTCTCCTCAGGAACTACCAACTCCTGGCTACTGATGATACCTCCAGTCCAGACCTATGCCAAATGGACTGACATCATCATGGATCTGTGGTGGCAAGGAACCTTCCTTGATCTGGTTCCTGAAGTTATACCAGTCCTCTCTGCCCTCCTGGGGGGGCTCCTTACTTCCCTCCTCTCTGATTCTCCCACAGCACCCCCATCTCAGCAGGAAACAGCCAGAATGAGTCAACGCCCACTCTCATTTAATAACAAAGGGGAGGAATGTTGGGAGTTGCCCTGGCTCCAAAGAACTTCCCCATCCCCTAAGAAGAGTTGTCCAATGGTGAGCCCTGCTGGCTCACATGATCCTTACCCACCAATTAGAAAGCACCCCATGCCAACTGCAAAACCCTTCAACCTTTAAACTGTCATATATGTCAAACCTCCCCCAGTTCTATAAATAAGCAGAGCTGTTCCTCAATAAACGGGCATTTTCTCCTACGAGGAGCCTTGTTCGTTCTTTCATGGACCTGGCCTGACTGGCACAGCACACTGCCACCTCCTCATCTCTGGTTGCCCTAGAGTCCTGGAGCCCTGGGTTTTTAGCCCCTTGTACCTTTGCTGAAGGACTCGCCAACTTCTCCACTTTCTGTTCCAGATGAAGGAGGAGCGGTTCAGGCAGCTCTTCACCGCCTTCGGCACGCTGACGGACTGCAGCCTCAAGTTCACCAAAGACGGCAAGTTCCGCAAGTTTGGCTTCATCGGCTTCAAGTCCGAGGAGGAGGCCCAGGCTGCGCTGAACCACTTCAACAAGAGCTTTATCGACATGTCCCGGATCACAGTGAGTGGGCCCCTGCCTGCCTGTCCAGAGTGTCACCCACAGCTCCACCTGTCAGCGACACTTGGGTCCCAAGGCTGTCCTTTTTAGGCCCTGAGGCCTTTGGCCTTCCTCAGCGGTTCCCGCTCTTCTGTGTGTAAGACTCTCCTGGAGCCAGTCAGACTGCTGCTGGGCCCGCCCTGGGCCCTGGCTCAGTGCGGGAGTCACGGGGAAGAACAGGCCTTCTGGAGCCTCGGTGGCACCTGTGCTGCCAGCCAGGAGGGCACTTGAGCCACAGGTGTGCGTCCTTCACTGCCCGACAGCAGGCGCTCAGGAGCACCGGTCCCTGTCCTCAGGAGCGCTGGCAGACACAGGTGCTGAGTTCAGGGTGGTCACCAGGTCAGGGACCCTGGGACAACTGAGCAGGACCCACCCTGGCCAGGGAGGGGTCAGGAAAGTTTCCTGGAGGAGGAGATCCCACAAGGGTCACCCACAGGTGTTCATTGACATGATAAAACATCCCCAGCCCTTTGCTGAGAAGGGAAAAGCCAAGATGGAGCAGCATAGAGCCCAAGGTGACACATGGCCTCACCTCTCGCTCTGTGTGGTGTGGGCCTGGTGGCCTGTGGGGTCACCCAGGCTCTGATGGTTCATCTTTGGTGACAGGAGTTGGAGTCACAGCCTTTTGACCTTCATCATAGACTTAAGGGACTGCTGTGGAAGTCCACACAGCCAGGATGTGACCAAATGGCAGGCTCTTTCTTTGGGGAGGATGGTGGGTGACCAGGGCGTCCTTAACTGTCTGGGAGTTGTCACTCCGGGCTCCCAGCAGGACTGGCCCTCATCAGGGTCACCTCTGAGAGTGCGTTGGAGGCTTTGGTCTGGAGAGGTCTGGCTCAGGCTTCATCCTCAGCACACTCCTGGCCCCACAGCCACCCCGTCTCCCGTTACCTGAGAGGTTCTCCCAGACCAGTGGAGCTTGCCTTGTGGTCACTGGTGATCCCAGGAGCACGGGTGTCCCCTGCACCCGCCCTTGCTGACCACTGGCCTACATCATCTCATTCCGTCCTCAGAGCCACCATTTGGCATGGATGGTCCTGAGTCCCCAGTCTCTGTCCCTTAGGGCCTGGGTCACTTGGGGCAAGTTGCTTCACATCTCTGTGCTCCAGTTTTCTGGTCTTGAATTGGGGAGAGCTGTGGCTTCACTGCCCGCTGTCCGGAGGCTCAGCGGGGCACTCGGATGCTGCATGGAACTCCCCAGTAGACGGTAGCTAGTGTGGAGGACAAAGCCAAGGCGGGGTAGTAGTCCTCTGCTTCCACTCTACTAGTGGCAGCTGCCTGTCTGTAAAGCCCAGGTTCTCAGATGCTGAAGGGCGCAACCCTCAGGACTGTGGCTGTCACAGCAGGTGTGACAATCGCCCTTTCTCATGCAGGTAGAGTTTTGCAAGTCCTTTGGGGACCCAACAAAGCCCCGAGCCTGGAGCAAACATGCCCAGAGACCAAGGCAGCCTGAGCAGCCCTCACAAGGCTCCGTCCCCCCGGAAATTAAGAAGGTATGCAGGTGACCGCGCCAGCACCGGGCCTGTGTGGGCAGGTGGTGGCTGTGGAGGGGTCTGCAGTTCCATCTGCCCTCCCCCTCCCATGTGGCCCTCATCCTCTGCCTCTGTTTTTAGGATGACAAGAAGAAAAAGGCCCCACGTGAACTGGAGCAGGTGAGTCTGTCCTGTTGACCGAGAGGGCAGGGGCAGCCGGTCGGAGGGGTGCAGGCTGGTCCAGAAAGCAGAGCCCACATCTCGAGTGTCCTGCCGTGTCCCTGTGGACTCGGGGTCCACCAGAGATGGGGAGGATGCTCGCCCTGCTGGGAGTTTGGAGGGCTAAGCCCCACTGAGTCCCCTCTGCCTCTTCTCCTGTGTCCCTGCTGCCTGCCTCTGGTGCCCCCAGCTGAAGGAAGATACCGAGTTCCAGGAGTTCCTGTCGGTTCACCAGAAGCGGACACAGGTGGCCACTTGGGCAAATGATGCCCTGGACACTGAGCTCCCAAAAGGGAAGAGAAAGCCAACCAGTGACTACCTGAACTTTGACTCCGATTCTGGGCAGGAGAGTGAGGAGGAAGCTGCCGAGGAGGAGCCAGGAGGTGAGGCTTGGGCATTGCGCCTGTGCACCTGTGTCCCTCAGCTGCAGCCCTGTGGCCCACCGACACCTGCTGGCAGGCACTGGCTGCCTCTCCCTCAGACACCAGGCCTGGGGTCTTCCAGACATGGCTCGGGAGCTTTCTAATGGGGGGATGAGGTCACTTGCAGGCAGGTCTGCCGTGACTACTCCTAGTCACTTGCTTGTCGGTTAGCAGTGTTCGCAGATTGCATGCTGCGTGCTATCAGCTGTCATTGTGGTGAGAGGAGAGGAGTAAACAGATGAGCACCCAGGGACACATCATGGGGTCATAGCCGCTACGGAGAAGAAGCAGGAGAGCTTGGGAGGGAGCTGCCAGGGAAGGCCTTGCGGGGTGGGTGAGTCTTTGTCCTCTCAGGCTCAGAGTGCTGGAGCAGTTGGTGGCTGGTGACCGGCTGTAGCACGGGGTGGCAGCTCTGGTTGGGGGTCAGTCGGGCTGGCTGAAGGCAGAGGATATGTACTTAGCGTCACCTGTGTGCCTGGCAGGGTTTCTTTGCTAAGCTGGGATCTGGAGGACTTGTGGGACATGGTGGGACACATAGCCAGGGGCAGAGAGGGGGTCGCAGACCAGGGCACAGCATCAGCGAAGCTGCAGGGCAGACTGGCTCTGGGTGCTAGAGCAGGGAGGATTGGGCCCAAGGAGCTCGCACAGGCCTGGAGCAGAGCGGGTGGGGCTCCATGCTCAGCGTCCAGAACTCACGGGTGGAGGTGTGAGGCTAGAAGGACAGTCGTGACAGCCGAGCAAGCACACTCCTCCTTGCCAGCTGTCTCTGTAGCACCCCTCAAGAGCCAGCATCTCACCAGGTGTCCCCTGTAAGCCTTTCACACCTGTGTGCTTCCCGCAGGGTAGCAGATAGCAGAGGACTAGCCAAGGGCCCAGCACTGGAGCTGGGCTGGGGTGAGGTCCTAATGTTTGGGGTGTTTGCTGCCTAAGTAGATGATCGAGCGTGCCTCCCACCAGGGTGATGTGGGTGGCCCTGTGAGATGATGGGTGGGTACCGTAAAGGGTTCACTGTAGAAACGGTTCTGCTGTGTAAGTGCTTTCTGTGGCACGTGAAGCCCCTTAGTGTACATGACACAATTGGGAAGGTGACTGATGACTGGGAGGGGCCGTCCAGGGGAGAGCCTGGCAGGCGGCAGGGAGCCATGGAGCTGTGTGTGTGGCACGGGAGCTTTGCCCTCTCGCGGTGCCCATCAGAGGGTTTATTGGGGCAGTGGGCACCAGGGCCCTGGTTGTGGTCAGGCCATCCCCCAGGTTTCCAGCCCTGTGCTGCCCAAGTCTCTCTCTGGCTGCTCAGGAAGGTGACCTCCTCCCCGCCCCCTGCCCTCTCAGCAGAGCAAGGCCTGGAAGCTAAGGTGGCTGCCCAGCGGGGGCTGTCGGACATGGAGTACCTGAAGTCCAAGGTGGTGGCAGCTGAGTCCTCTTCCTCAGAGGAGGAGGAAAGTGAGGACGAAGCTGTAAACTGTGATGGAGGCAGTGAGGAAGAGGAGTCCCCTGCCGCTCCCGACCAGCTGGAGCAAGGGAGCCCAGGGACCCTGCCTGGGAGGGGGAGGCCACAGGAGCCCGGAGCCCAGGTATGTGCCTGCAGGAGGGACAGCGGGGGTTGTGGCCCCACGGCTGGGAGTGTGACGAGCCCAGCAGCCCGCCACACACTCCCTGATCCTCTGGGCTCATTGCCTGCTACACGGGAGGGGTGGCCTGCCAGGGCTCTGGGCCCAAGTGAGGTGGTGACGACTGGGTTACTTGGTGTTCAGTCACAAGGCAGGCAGGTATGGGTGGGCTCCTCGTTGATGGACAAACCTGCTGTCACTGGATACTGTCATAGTCGCTCATCCGGCAGTCCCCTGCCTCCATTCTATAGATAAGAAAACTGAGGCCCAGAGAAGGGAAGTTACAGGTCAGGCCACAAGCCTGGGTCTGCCAGGCTCTGAGGTTGAGATTGTAAAGGTGGACGCGACCCTTGAGGACAGCCACCTTGTCTCCCACCTGGAGTCCTGTCCTCCGGACACAGGGCATTGGATGTGCGTGCCTCCCAGTTCCTTTGGTGGAAGCTCCAACAAGAGGAAGGGGCTCCGTCTGCCTCCTCCTCTTCCCCTTGCTCTTCTCCGCCCTCCTTTCTAATGCCCACCCTGTCCCTGTCCAGGGAGGTCAGAGGGCGAGGGGTTCAGGCTCAGCTCTGACCCTGTATGACTGCTAGGTCCCGAGATGCTGCAGCCCCACAGGCCTCTCTGATCCTCATCTGGAAGGGACCTCCTCACAGCACCTGTGTGTCACTGGGCAAGCAGACATCAGTGATAGCAAGGTCTCTGCCAGGGCTCCTCCCATCTCCCCTGGCCTTTGATGGCCTGGGGCATTGCTCGCCCGGCCACGGTGCCCTGAGCCCTGGCTACAGCCCTCAGAGGCAAATGGAGACCCCGCAGCCGCCACCTCCACCTGTGCCTGGACCCTGAGCCCGTGGCGGGCACAGATGCGGCACTCTCGTGCTACCCTGTAGCCTCCACTCCTAGTGCTGCCATGTCCCAGTCTGTCCCCTGCCCCCACTGCCCCAGGGAATCCACTGTGGTTGTTTCTCTTTGTTCAGACAGAGAAACAAGCAAACCAGAAGGAACCCACCACAGCCCATACCGTGAAGCTACGGGGAGCCCCGTTCAGTGTCACAGAGGTAGGTGCTCTGAGGAAGATCACCTACGGGCGCAGACAGGGCTGAGAGGGGAGCTTCTATTGCCTGAGGCCATTAGGGGTAAGAGCGAGAAGGAATTGAAGGCCCAGAGGGCTGACAGATGACGTCTTGGGCATCCTTAAGGAAGGAAATAAGATGGCTGCCTAGAGCTAAAAAAAAAAAAAAAAAAAAAAACGCTAGGGGAGCTTGGGCCAGGGGAAGGCCAAGTGGTCAGTGAGGTCTGTGTTGGGAGCCCTCACTCTGCTCCTGTAGGGGCAGCCGTCTCAGACACAGGTGAGGGCGTAGGTATTGCTACGGCCCTGCTCAACACTATTTCCAGAAACAGGCCGCAGGCCAGTCAGAGCACGCGCTGCAGCTAGCTGGCTCTAGGTGTGCGCCAGCAGAGGCGCCTGTCTTCATTTCCCTCCTGTGATGATCAGGGAAGCTCACTACAGGAAATTCTAAAAGACACAGCTACGTGACAGAACCTGAAAGTCACCTACAACTGGGATGACCACGTGGGTTACCGTCCACACTGAGCTGCAAGCTGGGGTGTAGCCAGGTGGGGTGCCAGGGTGCAGGTAAGGTTACTGCAGGTCTAAGGACTAGAGCTGGAGGTGCCAACTGTCCTTGGCACAGTGGGCAACCCTGCTCAGCATTCCTGTGTCCCACCCAGTGGCAACCACTGGTACTTTGGGGACATTCCTTCTTAGATGTTTTTTCCTGTGCACTGACACTGGTCTGGTTTCTCATTCCCATTTTGGTTTGCAGCGTCCCTGCAAGCAGGAACGCGCTTGCTGCCCACCACTGCCTTGTTGTGTAGTCTTCCTTCCTCAGGAGACGCCTAATACACTTTCCTGATCTCCTAAAGTGGACATGGGAGCTACTTACAATTTATGCTGTTAGAAATACTGAAGCAATTACTTGTGATTAGGGTCAGATTTTTTGGGGGGTGGGGGGTACCAAGATGGAACCCCAAGGCAAATAACCACTGAGCCACATTCTCATCCCTTTTTATGTTTTTTTTTTTTAAGAGAGAGTGAGAGAGGAGAGAGAGAGAGAGAATTTTTTTTCATATTTATTTTTTAATTCTCGGCAGACACAACATCTCTGTTGGTATGTGGTGCTGAGGATCGAACCCGGGCTGCACGCATGCCAGGCGAGCATGCTACCGCTTGAGCCACATCCCCAGCCCCCCTTTTTATGTTTTGAGACAGGGTCTCACTAAGTCTCTGAGGCTGGCTTTGAACTTGTGATCCTCCTACCTCATCCTCCAGAGGCACTGGGATTACTGGCCTGCCCACTGTGCCTGGCCTAATTAACTTTTTTTGAAGAAAAAAATGAACCCTTGCCCTACTCCTCCTGATAAAATCAGGTTCAGATACATCAAGGATTTGAGCTCAAAAAAGTTTCTTTCTAAGCAATTTGTAAAGTTTCGTGGGAAAAAAGGAAAAAAAATGGGTTGATTACCTACCTACCAGCCCAGAGCTCTGGAAGCCAGCAGCTGTCGTGAAGTCACAGTGGTTCATGCCTAACAGAGGCAGGAGTCTAGTGTCTCTAATTTACAGAGATTTTTATGAAGGATTTGTGACCCAACAGAAAAATAACACAAAGAACAGAAGGTTTTCAAAGAACAAGAACTCCGTGTGGCCAGTGCACATGTTTGGATTCTGTCATGATTATCAAAAAACAAAATCAAAACTGGAGTTCACATTTTTCACTTGCCAAAATGGTATGCATCGTTCAAGTTTGGCAATAAACATTTTCTTGCCTTTTAGAGGGCTGCGTGGGGCTGCCCGGCAACCTTACGGACATCCAGGCCTTTGCGGAGCTGGTTCCTGGCCAGGGCTTTGCCCCAGGTGAATCCCGGCACACCAGAGCCTGAATGCGGGAACGTTCTTGCAGCCTTCCTGTTATTATTTATAACTCAACATGTTGATTTACAGTCATTGATAAGAACCAAAACCCACATCAACCCTGAAGCTCCATTTCTGGGGAAGTGGTGTGTCCGTGGTTCTCGGAGGGGAGTGGTCTACCCCTGCACAACATCTGGCCGTGGTCAGAGGTGCTTTTGATGGTGACATCTGCGGGGGGCTGCTGGCCTCTAGTGAACAGAGACCAGGTGTGCTGTGTAAGCCCTGCCAGACACAGGACAGCCCCCTCAACAAAGAATCACTAGCCCAAAAATGTCACCAGTGCCAGGTTAAACCTGGGTTAACTCACAGGGACACATGAAAATGGTGTAAGATGACATATCACAGAAAAGAACATGATGACAGGGAAGACCCCCCCAAGGTGTCACAGCCAGTAGAAAAGGCCAGGTGTGGAGCAGGACATGGCTTCATCCCCAGAGGAACCTAGCTGTGTGTGACCCACCATGCTGGCTTTCCTCTGGGCAGGGGACGGTTTGGAAAGAATCTGGTAATTGCAAACTTGGATGCAGTAATGTGAAAGCTCAGAACTTGGCTGGGCTTCTTCCACTGACCTGGAGTTCCCGGATGTGTCCTTCTGTCCTTCTGTCACCTTGTAGGACAAGCCACGTCAGGGCGGGGCCTCAAGGGCTTCCCCCAGTGCCCAGATGGGAAATGGTTCTGCGGCTTTTGATTTGCAGAAGGAGCCAGGAAGAGTGAGCTGGCCTAGGAGTTAGGAACCAGTTTGGTTTCCTGATTTGTACTGTTTAGTATTTGTTATAATTTCACACCCTGAATGTTCACATATTTTTAAAAATCTGTTTAAATCTCACACATGTCCAGAGAAGGGAGTAGTTAAGAATTGGGGGCCTCCCTACAATGGAACTTTAGGTTTGTCACTGTGATTAACGTAGACAAATATCCATGCTTTCAAGAGAAGTAAGAAAAGCCAGCTTTAACCCCAAGTATTTAAAAAAACAAAAACCAAAAAACAACTTCTTAGGAATAAAGACCAGATGTAATGCCTTAAAACGCTGCTGTTAATGTTATTATTTTATAATTACATTATCCGTTTCTTCTTCAGTTTTTATTTCCCAGTTTTTCTTACTTTATGGTGGAGGAGAGATGAGTGTGACTTAAAGGAAGGAGAAAAACTGTGATCACTTTGTTATCTTTTCTGGTCCAACACTTTGCTTCTTATCTCTTTATCGGGTTGCATGGTTTCTTGGGGGATTGATAAGGGGCAAAACTTGTCCTTGCAGAAAAATGTCCTGGAATTCCTGGCGCCCCTGAAACCAGTGGCCATTCGAATAGTGAGAAATGCGCACGGGAACAAGACAGGTAAGGCCTGGGAGCTGGGTGGATGTGCAGGGGAGGGCTGGCCACATGGTTGGGGAGGTCCCAAGGCAGCCTTGTCCCTTCTCCTTGGGGTCCTCAGTTCTGTGGATGTGGCTAACTGTTCAGGACACAGATCTGTGTCATCCTTGCCTCTGGAGCCTGGCATATAGTGTCAGAATTCTCTCCTCCACTGTTCTAGTAGGTTCCCCTGTTCTGTTCAGGTAGATGCCCGCAGGTCTGGGTTTGCTGGGCTAAGTCCATGGGCGGCTCTGCCAGCGGGCAGTCCCCTACCTCTCTGCACATGCGTGGTGTTGCCCCAGACCACATCTCCCCAGGTATCCGCTCCGGGCTGTGAGCCTCCTCCCTTGGCCTTGGAGCCCTGGGTCTGGCTGCCAAGAGGCAGTGAGCATGGCTGGAAAGAAGGTGGATCTGGGAGAGATGGCCACCTGCCAGCCCAAGGGCTAACTAGGCCAGAAAGCCATAGGAGACCAGTGGCAGAATAGCCACATTTCAGAGAACCATGCTAAGGCTCTGTGGCCACTGGGTGTCTGGACCCTGAGGTTGGGAGTGTCTTGGCAGGAAGAGGCCACCTGGGCAGAGTGGTCAGGTCTGGCTGAGCTGGCACCCATGGAGAAAGGTGCCCCTTCGTCGGGGTGGTCCAGTGCCCTTGCTGTGTCAGGTCTCGTCCCTCCCCAGCTCTCCCGCCCAGCTCACCAGGATGATGGTTCAGGCAGCTGTTACTCCTGGAGCTCAGCAGAGGACAGTGTGAGGGGCAGGGGACAGAGCCCCTGCCCAGGTTCACAGCCCAGCCAGCCACTTAGGAGCCCTGTGACCTGGGACAGGAACTCAGCCTCCTTTCCTCCTCTGCATAAGGGGTCAGACGTGTCGTGCACTTGGGAGGGGTCAGGGTCAGCCCCGGACGGTGTGAGCACTGGGCATGCTCAAGAGTGCAGCTGTTGGTGTTAGTCCTGGTGGAGGGGCCACCAGTTCATGGCGCCTCAGAGACCAGGCAGGGAGCCAGGAGGAAGGTACCTGCCTTGCTGGGGCTCAGGGACAGCATCTTGGAGGCCCTGGTGCTGGAAAGAGCCAGCACCTGAGCATGACACTGTTGAGGGCAGCAAACGACCCAGGTGGAAGTGCAGGTGCGGAAGCTGGGCTGGGCCCTGGGGCTGCAGTGAGATGGGGAGCCTGGGCCCAGTGGAGGCTCGGGGCTTAGGACAGCCTCAGGTTTAGAAAGGCCAGCTGGCCAGTGCAGGGAGGGCCACTGGCAGCCGGAGGCAATGGAGGCTTTTGCTTGTGTGGGCTGGTGGGGGAGGCTGGGGGAGACTGTGGTGGTGTAGACGGGGTGCTGCTCGGCGGCTTCACATGTCGAGGCCCAGTGAGGTTGAGGCTGTGGAGGCCTCTGCACCTGCTTGTTGCTATGTAGTTACGGCCTCTGGAGCTGCAGGCATGGTGGTGTGGAGGTGACCCTCCAGTGCTGGGCTGGGTTACAGCGGCCATCGTGAGCATTTCTTCTCTGCAGAACATGGTCAGGAAAGGGGTGAGGCTGGGAGGGAGGCAGAAGGGGCCTGGTTTTTGCGCCTTCACCCACAATGCCAGTCGGGTGCTGAGTGCTCCTCCAAAGGGTGGTAGGTCGGGGGTCAGCCTGTGCCGTGGCGGCTCCCGAATTCTGCACCTAGCCAGGAGCCCACGTCCTCTGACTCCGAGCGTTGGCAGGGCTGGCAGTTACCTTGTCATGGTCTCCTCTCAGGGTACGTCTTCGTGGATTTCAGCAGCGAAGAGGAGGTGAAGAGAGCCCTGAAGTGCAACCGGGAGTACATGGGTAAGGTGGCGCGGCGCTGCATCCCGGGCTCCCTGGCTCCCGTGTGGGCCCTGGCTTAGGTGCTTGTGCTGAGCATCCCCTCCTGCTACACGCTCTGGGCACTGAGGGTCCAGCAGCAAACAGGCTGCAGAGAGGCAGGCGGTGCTGGAGGAGGTGATGGGCACATGACCCTGGGACAGCACCGGGCAGGCAGGGTACGAGGCGAGGGCCGGGGAGGAGGAGGAAGGTCTTCCCCAGGGTGGCCACCGGGCCTCAGGGGCACGTGCAGCCTGGGGTGAGCAGCAGGCCTGCCTAGGGTGCAGGGTTGGTGGAGGTGCAGCAGGTGCTCCGTTCCTGAGCTGGGACGTGGTCCTCAACCCATCTGTGGCATGGACGCCTAGCAGGGCAGTGTGTGGGGAAGGCAGGGGTCCCCAGGAGTCCTGCCAGCGAGTCAGGCGGAAGGTATTGACTGAGTGCTGGGGTGCAGGCAGAGGCAGGCAACCCCTGAGCCCTTTGGAGGCATGCGAACAGGTAATCATCCAGGGTGGCTGTCACAGGAGCCTTTCTCAAGACAGAGCAGCCAGTAGTGCCTGAGAGTAGGCCAGAGCCCAGAGGGATGTGTCCCTGTGGCTCCCGAGGGCCAAAGCCACGTGGCAGGCCTCACAGGGCCCCAGAGTATACTGTTGGCCATGGCCCTCCTCAGCCAGAGCGTCTGGCGGGCAGCAGTGAGAGGCCTGGGTCACCAGCCAGTCCTCTGGCAAGGTCTGGGCCTCCCTGGAGCCCTGACCCCTCCGCTTGTGCAGGTGGACGCTACATCGAGGTGTTCAGGGAGAAGCAAGTCCCAACAGCCAAGGGGCCCCTGCAGAAGAGCGCACAGCCCTGGCAAGGCCGGACACTCGGGGAGAACGAAGAGGAGGAGGATCTGGCCGACTCCGGAAGACTTTTTGTGCGTAACCTGCCCTACACGAGCACCGAGGAAGACCTGGAGAAACTCTTCTCCACCTATGGTAGGACCTGCTCCTGGGTAGCCCCCGGCCCTGAGCAGCCCCCTCCACCTCCCTCTAGCTCTTGGCCTTGGGCAGTGGCCCCAGCTGGGGTCTCCTCATCTTAGAACAGGGCTTGCTGTCCCTCCCTGCTGCAAATGCAGTGGTATCTTTTGCTCTCTGAACTTGAACTTGGATTTTCTCTTATTTCTTTTTTTTTTTTTTTTAATGGTTCTGGGGATTGGACCAAGGGGCGTTGTACCACTGAGCTGCATCCCAGTCCTTTTCATTTTGTATTTTGAAACGGGGTCTTGGTAAGTCAATGAGGCTGGCCTTGATTCCCTGCCTCAGATTCCCAAGCCGCTGGGATTACAGGCACAGCCACGATGCCCGCAGAGCTGGGATTCTCACTCTCTCTCCAAGCACCGAGCTGGAGAGGTGGAGGCATTTTCCTGGGCTTCCTTGGCTGTTCAGTGTTGGGATCCTGCGGCCGCACAGCCCCCAGTGCCCGCAGTGCTCCTCTGCCTGGGAAGGCTGTCCTTCCTCGTCTTCCATCCAAACGACCTTCAGAGAGGAGGCCACAGCCAGGGCCCTTTGTTCTTGCCTCAGTATTTATTTCTTGGACTGGGAACTTGCAGGCCTGTAGTTGTGCTCCACCACATGGGGCTGAGTCTGGAGGTGCTGTCCGAGCCCCTGTCTCTTGGGAGGCTGACCTGGACGTGGAGCATCAGAGACAGCGTGACGTCCACAGAGGTCCCACACGGGACCTGAAGGTCTGGCCATGCTGTCCTGCTCCCCAGGTCCTCCCACCCACGCTGGTGCCCAGGCTACACAGCAGTGCTACACAGGACAGGAGGGGGATTGTCCATAGTAACCAAATTTAAAAAAAAAAAAAAAAAACATCGAAATGCAGGCCCCTAAATTGAGAGGAACATCCATAGGCTCCAAGTGCCCATTTGGGAAGAGGAAGACCCACAGAGGGGACGCAGTCACACCCTGGTGTTCAGAGTGTCCACTGCAGACAGTGTCCTCTGAGTAGGACAGAGTCACAAACACTTTCGCGGCACTAAGTGTAGCCGGTGCTGGGTAGTAACCACACACTGACTCTTAGACCTTCAAAGCTACCCTTTGCTTGGGGACTGTTGTGCCATTCACAGGCAGGAGGCCTGAGTGAGTGAGGTGACCGGCCCAGGGCAGGCTGCACGTGATGGGGATAGAGCCAGGTGCCCCTCCTACCTAAACTTCTCTTAGTAGGCACAAGGAACTGTGAAATGACGCCCTTGACCTTGGGCCTGGTGGCTAGCACAGGACAGCTGTTCTGTGTTCGTGTGGCCGACCCCTTAGTGCCCGGGCCTTTCTCACCCTGAGCTCAGGCCCAGCTCCAGCTCCAGCAGGCTGACGCCTCCCCTGTCCTCAGGTCCCCTGTCGGAGCTCCACTATCCCATCGACAGCCTGACCAAGAAGCCCAAGGGCTTCGCCTTTGTCACCTTCATGTTCCCTGAGCACGCAGTGAAGGCCTACGCAGCCGTGGACGGACAGGTGTTCCAGGTGAGGTGGCTTGTGGGGACCAGGTCACTGAGCCTGGCAACGGAGAAGGCCAAGCCAGGCGGCTGTATGAGCAGGCGTGCGTCCACGTTCTGGGAACTAGGACCCACGGTGGCCAGCCATGTGGTCGCCTCCAGTGAGCTACTTAAAGGGAAGATGCTGTGAGAGGGGATCTTGCTGGGGTGTGTGGGTGGCCCTGAGGAACCAGGGAGCTGCTGTTCTCCCACTGTCCCCGTGCGGTGTGCCCAGGCCCTGGCCAGGCCACCTCCAGTGTTCCTCCATCCATCTGCTTATGGCATATTGGTCTCGCAGGCACCGGGCCAGACTGTCCCTGTGTGCAGCTCACAGTGTCCTTGTGCAGGGTACACTGGGGGGAGTCGGGAGCCGTGGGGTGCTCACAGAGGGGTACAGTCCCCTTGGCGTGGCTGTATCGGGTGTCCCCAGCCTCAGCTGGACGGAGAGTGACCACGTGGCTTTCTGTCTGCCATCCCCGTCTCCCATCAGGGCTCAGTGGTGAGTCCAGCTGGCTTATGACAGGGGACATGATAGAGGGCGGGGCTCCGCTCACCTCCTGCTCTGTGCCCTCAGGGCAGGATGCTGCACGTTCTGCCATCCACCATCAGGAAGGAAGCCAGTGAGGATGCAGATGTCCCCAGCTCGTCCTACAAGAAGAAGAAGGCGTCCGAGGACAAAGCCCGCAGCTCCAGGTCCTTGTCCGCCCTGCATGGCCTGTGCACCCCTCCAGGCTCTGCCACCCAGGCCCTTTCCCTCTGTGGGGTGGGGCCATCAGGGCCGCAGTGTCCCCACTGCACATCAGGAGAGAAGGACTGTGTCAGCATAGGTTCTGAGGTGTCACCAAGGGCTGGGTCCCTGGCACAGGGCAGATGCCGACACTTGTCAGGGCTTGGGTTTGCGGCCTCACTGCAGGCCGGGTGCTCGCCCAGGTCAGGAGAGCTGGCGGGGGCGGGGAAGGCCGGCGAGGTTCATGGCAGTTTTGGTGTCTGTGAGAGGCCTCTGTTGGTCCCTGCCTGACCCGTTCTGCCTGCCCCTGCCCTTAGCTCCCACAACTGGAACACGCTGTTCATGGGGCCCAATGCCGTGGCCGATGCCATCGCGCAGAAGTACAGTGCCACCAAGAGCCAAGTGTTCGACCACGTGAGTGAGCCCGAGTGTCTTGTGCGCGTTGAGTCCACAGGCTTCCTTCCAAATGCTGTCCACGGTCGCCCTCTGCTGGGGTCGATTCAAGCAAACCCCGGAGTGTTTTCAGCCACTTGGCAAAGGGCGTCCCTTGGTTCTGCCCATTAGCTGCTTTCTCCATTGTCCTTTACCCTCCCTCATGGCACTCGGGTCAGCGCTTTCCGTTGGAGGTAGAAGGCCTTCCCCGCATATAATTGTGAGCGCCCCAGTGGCCACTTGTGTATAAAGAAACAGGCAAAACTAGTCTTAACGAGATACCCTCTTGAACTTGACGTCTAGAGCCTCGTCACTTTGACGTGAGCAATGTAAAAAGCCACACTGTGTTTCCTCCCTTCTTTCCACCAATCCACTGTATTTTGTGGGTAGCACAACCTGGATCTGAACATGCCACACTTCAGGTGCCCAGTCGTGTGGTGGCTTGTGGCTTATAGGCTGGGGTGATTGGCCTGAGTTGGATGGACAGCCAGAGGGGCTCAGGCCCCGCCCATGCCCTCTGAGCACTGGGGCTCAGCAGCACCTGGACAGAGGTCCCACCTTATAGTGCCACCTAGAGGAGGCAGGGGAAGAGAGGAGGGCTTGGGGGAGCTGTGGCAGGAAAGTGGGCGGGTGGGGAGGTGACAGAAACAGGACTGGCTGTAACGGGGTCAAGGTCAGTGCATGCAGAAGCCCCAGGGCTGCAAGAGGAGCCTCACAGAGACCTGCCCACTGAGGGAAGGGAAGAGCCCCAGG
This sequence comes from Ictidomys tridecemlineatus, assembly GCF_052094955.1. Taxonomy (NCBI): domain Eukaryota; kingdom Metazoa; phylum Chordata; class Mammalia; order Rodentia; family Sciuridae; genus Ictidomys; species Ictidomys tridecemlineatus. The sequence continues at coordinate 84,005,086 of NC_135478.1, read as the reverse complement.
GTGGGCGGCGATGCGTGGCTGCGGAGGGCAGAGAGCTGATGTAGTGCCAGACCATGGTCCCCATCTCGGTATGGATGGGTGACAGCACCCTGAATCCCCTCCCCACTGGGCCTGCCTGGCTGGCTATGCCCCGCTTGATGGGCCTGGCCTCCTCTTCTCTCCCCACAGGAGACCAAGGGCAGCGTAGCCGTGCGCGTGGCCCTCGGGGAGACTCAGCTGGTCCAAGATGTGCGACGCTTCCTCATCGACAACGGCGTCAGCCTGGACTCTTTCAGCCAGGTGGGTGCCCGCTGCCCCTCTGTCCCCACCTCTGGGGAGTTGACTGCTGCTGCTCCAGAGCTGGGGACGGCCCAGGGGAGGCTGGGGGTGTGGGCGGGTCCTGTGGTGATTGAAACCAAACCAAGGGCTCAACCTCAGAGTCTCCCCTCCCAAAGACAGGGACAGCCAGCTCCTGGGGTCAGTGGCTGCTCCTGGGGGCATGGGCTCCTTGCCGCTTCTGCTTCCCACGCCTGTGGCCACAGGTGGTCCCGCTGCTTCTGCTTCCCACGCCTGTGGCCGCAGGTGGTCCCCAGTGCCAGGAAGAGCCCTCCATGCTGAGGTGCCGTTCTCGATTACTACCCAGCGCAGGGCGCTTGGGAGGTCCAGTGGGGCAGTGGTCAGTCACTGTCAGGATCTGGTGACTCAGCTGGGGCTGGGATTCGATCCTGGGGTTCTCACCCGGTGCCCTGGGCCTTCGCCCTCAGCGGAGCTGGCTGTTGGCTGTGGAGCCAGTGAGTGGTGCCTCCTGGGTCCTCCCAGGTGCCTGGCCACTGAGCTCCCAGGTGCACACCTTGACTAGAGGCCACCAGGTCAGTGCCAGTGTCCAGCTGAAGAGCCCTGCTGCTGTCCCTCACGTGGCCTCTCCTCCCTGCAGGCAGCAGCAGAACGAAGCAAGACTGTGATTCTGGCCAAGAACCTCCCGGCAGGTACCCTGGCGGCCGAGCTACAAGAGACCTTCGGCCGTTTCGGGAGCCTGGGCCGCGTGCTGCTGCCCGAGGGTGGCGTCACTGCCATCGTGGAGTTCCTGGAGCCCCTGGAGGCCCGCAAGGCCTTCCGACACCTGGCCTATTCCAAGGTAGGCTGCTGGGAGCTGCTGCGGGGAGAGGGCCCGGGAGCTGGTGTGCCCAATGCCCAGCACGGGCTCGGCCTGGCTCCACCTTGGTGCTTGTCCCGCCACCCTCCCTGAGGACGCTACAGGAAGCTCCCTGGGCCCCTGCCCAGCTCCAGCCATCCTTGGCCTTCCTTTCCTGCCTTGACTTGGGTCTCTGGTTGGCTGTGGTGCTGTCCGTGCGTGTGGTGAGCTGTGTGCAGGGCCGTCCGTGTGTGCACACATGTGTATCTGCAGCACAGGGGCCTCTGGGGCTTCATGACAGGTAGCCGTGAGCCAGGTGGCCTAAGACCACACAGTGCACCTGTCGCAGAGCTGGCAGGCAGGCAGGCGTCCAAGAGCAAGGTGTGGCCAGGGCTTCCAGGGGCTCTGGGGAGGACCTGTCCTGCCTTTGCCCACTGCTGGGCTCCCAGCATCCGTCAGCTCCCTGCGCCACTCCCGTCCCTGCCCCGTCTTTACGTGGCCTTCTTCTTGGCCCCAGATACCTCTCCTGGGCTTACAGCCCACCCAGATAACCCCGGACCATCTCGGGTCTTGATGGTACTTGCAGGGGATGCACTGATAGGTCTTGGGGGTCTAGATGGCCATCTTTTGGGGAGCCACCTTTCACCCACCACAGGTCATTTGTCTGCCAGGCCCCTTGGTGCTTTGCAGGCCGTGGTCCCCAGTCACCCGCAGGCAGGCCTTCCTGGACCCTCCAGCCCTGGGGGGTTCCCACCTGGGGCCCTGCCCACTGCACCATCAGGGCTTGGTGAGAGCCTGGCCTGCGAGACCATGGGGTCTCTAGTGGCCAGGCCAGGAGCCGTGCCTGGACTGCAGCTGCCCCTTCCTTCCCCGCTGCTTCAGGAAGGAGTCCCCATCACCAGAGTGGACGATGGCAAAGGCACGTCGGGCACAGCCTCCCCTTTGACTCTGACAAGTGTTTTCTTCACTGACCGCTCCCGTCAGCAGCCTCTACTGAGGCCCAGTGACCCCCAGCTCCTAAGTGGCACTGCCAAATGTCCAACCCCCAGGCTGCTCCCTCTCCCTCCCGAGCACATTTTTTTCTTTTTCTTTTTTTTCCAAGGATTGAATCCAAGGGTGTTTACCCACTGAGCGACATCCGCAGCCCTTTTTTATATTTGACTTTGAGACAGGGTCTCACTAAGTTGCTTAAGGCTTTGCCAAGTTGCAGAGGCTGGCCTCAAACTTGCTAACCTCAAACTTCCTATCCTCCTGCCTCAGCCTCCCAAGCCACTGGGATTAGAGGTGTGCACCACTGTGCCTGGCTGCTAGTTTTTTTTTTCCTGGCCATAATTAATCATTGAGGCTTGAATGCAGTATGAAATTTGAAGTGTCCCAAAGGGTGTAAGTTGACAAGTCTCCCTCCCACCCTGCCCTGTAGCTGCCCAGGGGCCTTCTACTAGCAGTGGCTGTCTCAACCTTTTTTAAGAAACCCCTGGCACACGGGTCGCCTCTGAACGGCAACACGAACGCTCTTGGCTTTGCGACCCGCTGACTTCCCCTGGAGCTGCCCTGTGCCAGCAGTTCCTCCCCTTGTCACATTTCATCCTCTGACTAGAGAAAGCGCACAGGGCACCTGGAACCCACCGCAGGTCAAGGCGACAGAGACGTGGCCTTTGCCTCTCAGCCTGGGCCCGAGTGTTTTCCTCAGGCACCCAGAGCACTTGGGGTTCTGGGCTGCGCGTCTCCTGGCTCCTCTGCCCTGTCGAGCACCCATCTTCTCCACCCTGGGGCGCGTCATCTGCACATGGGACTGAGTCCCTCTCAGCTGTGTCCCGTGACAGGGACCCACAGTGTTGGCACCTTTGCCTCTGCAGTTCCACCACGTCCCCCTGTATCTCGAGTGGGCTCCAGTTGGCGTCTTCTCCAGCACAGCCCCACAGGGGAAAGAGCCCCAAGAAGCATCTACGGAGAAGAACATGGTGGAGCCAGAAACCGGTAAGAACAGGTCAATGTCATGGGAGGGCAGGCGAGGGGTGGGCGGAGAGCCAGGAGCTGTTCAGCCGACCACTGCTTTATTGCTTTGTTCATCCACAGACCAGCAGGTCTCCATCTCTGATTATGTAGGTGTTAAAACATCCCTGAAAAACAGCATCAGAGCCGGGTGATGAGGCCCACGCCTGTCACCCCAGCACCTCAGGAGGCTGAGGCAGGAGGATCCTGAGTTCAAAGGCAGCCTCAGTGAGACCCTGTCTCTAAATACAATACAAAATAGGGCTGGGCTGGGGCTCAGTGGTGAAGTACCCCTGAATGCAGTTCCTGGTACCAAAAAAAAAAAAGATCAGAATCACCAGTGCAACGTAATGTAGCAGATTTTTAGTTTGTCGGCTAACGGTTAAGGGAAGAAAACCTAGATCTCTTCATACCCAGAAGAGCCCATGAAAGCCCAGAGCTCCATAGGGGCTGGGGGGGGGGGTATTCTTGGAGTGGTCAGCGCCCCCTGTGTCCAGCGACTGCCCAGGCAGGAAAGGAAAGACCAATGTGTTCCCAGCCACAGGGGTGCCGGCCCCCTGGGTGCCCCCTCACAGTGGGGCATTGGAGGCAGGATGAGGTTTTCCTTCAGGACTGTGGTGCACACTGCAGGTCATGGCTTGGCCCTGGCCCTCGCCCCGTCAGGATGCCAAAACCTGAGACCCTCCCCGTCCCCCAGCTGCCCCTAGGAGACAGGCAGCTTCCCATGGAACCACGTAGTCTGGAGACCACGACCACATCTTAGAATAGACACCTGGAGGGAGGTTCTGAGGACTGGGTTGTTTGACCCAGATGTTAAGATTTTACCTTCGGCCCATCCCACACACACAGGGCTTCCAGTTGCTCAGTTTACTAAGATAAGGATTTTCCTCTTGAAGATAGACCTTCTCTTGTTTACCATCCTGGTTGTTCTCGTATATTTACAAAAACTTGAAGTGTTTTATGGTTTAAAAAAAAAAAAATAGAGGAGGAGTTGTCTCTGGTCAGCCAGTGTCGGTTGGATTCCGCGGCCTTCTCTGAGCACAGGCCTTCCGCCATGCCCGCGGCTCATGTCCGCTCCCCGTGGGTCTTCAGGACTGGCCATCTTTGCCACGTGAGGTGACCACCTCTCGCGGCTGGCTGCTGCCTGAGTTCGTTCCCACCAGAGGGTCCACTCCACAGCACCTTGCCTTGCTGATCACAGCACCCTGCCCAGTGCCAGGCCCCGGGAGTGCCAGAGGGCAGAGTGGCACCTGCTCCCTGCCTGCTGGCCTGCCCTCCACGTCCTTCCACTCAGGAGCCACTTCAGGGGAACTGGCCACCATGCAGGTGACATGGGCAGTGCCATCCTTGGCTCCTGCTCTGGGACTGGGCCGGCTGCCTCCTCTCAGGCTGTTTCTGACCCTGACAGAGAGTGGTGCCCACGTACCCTCCTGAGGACACGGGAGATGCAGCCTGCTGGCCACTGACCCCCCCACGTGGTGGGAACACCTGTCTAACCAGTGGCTGCTGCCCATGGTGACCAAGACAGGCGTGGCATGACTGTCCCAGCATCTCTCGGCTGGTCACAGGTGGTGTCAGAGGTGGGCCCTGGGGGCATATGGGCTCTAGAGCATGAACAATGGCTTCTTGGCACCTGTGTCTGGACCCTCTCAGAATGCTCCTCTGTCCCTGGTTCCCCAGTTGGTTTTGAGGTCCTGTCCCCTGTCCTCAGGTCGGTGTTGAGTGTCCTGACAGTGTCCAACCATTGGAGGGGCTGGCTTCTGCTCACTGGCTGACAGAGGAGGCCTCAGCCTGTATCTGCTCCAGGACGTGGTGTGATGTCCACCCGTTGGCTCACGTCACCTCCTGGGTCAGCGCCCTGAGCCCATCTTTCTTTTCTGACCACGTTGCCTAACAACCCCCTGTCCTGGTCCCCTGAGCTGTACCCTCTCCCCTGCCACTCTCCACCCCACTCTCTGCCTGTTCCAGATGTCATCTTCCCCAGGATGACAGGAGGGGGACCCGCCATGTCTTGGGCTGGGCAGGGCAGGAGGGCAGCTGTCTCAGCTCTCTGTTCTGGTCTCCAGGGGGGCGGCCATGTTATCTCCCCACCACCAAGACCTGCACCTCCAGATAAAGGGCTCCGGGTTCCGGGGGGAGGGGGGGTCCTGGAAAGCTGCTGGAGACTGATAACAGCTCTGCTGGCGGCTGTGGAAGCCCGGAGGGGGCAGCGCGCACATTCCGCGCCTGATTGTAATGAAGCCGGAGCCCTGGATCTGCCTGTGCGCCTCTGATGGAGGCTCCTGCTGGTGGAGCTCCTGCCCTGCCCCTGCCCTGCACAGTGACCTGGCCCCTCAGCTCCCTTCTTGTGCAGGCTCCTGGTGACAGCAACAGCAGACATCTGCTTGAGCTCAAAGCCACTTATTTTTTCCTTTTCTTCTGTCTCCTGCTTGAGGCCAGGAGCAGAAGTGCTTTGTTCAAAGACCTTCCACTTCGTGCTTGGCCCTGGGCCATCTCTGCACCTCCCTGGACCCCAGTGTGGCCTGCAGTGCGGTTTGGCTTGGTGGCTCAGGAACCACAGGTGGCCAACAGGGCCACTGTTCACAGCATACAGAGGGCAGGGTTGCTGGCCTGCAGGGGAGGGGGGCAGGGCTCCCCGCCAACTTGCCGCTCAGAGTCGGGGACTGCAGTTTCCCCTGGCTCGCAGAGCGGGCGGAAGGGGTGATGTTCACGATTGGAGCATCACTTCTCAGGTGTCACTCAGGTCCAAGTGCTGTCGCGGTGGCCTCTGTATTAGTGCTGACGATCATCCTGCGAGCAGGCACTTGGGGCTGGCCTCATTCATATGTGGAGAAAGGAAACCCAGAGGTTAGTGACCTCCCAAAGCCAAGCCCATGGAGAGAGCCAGGATGTGCCCCAAGGCTCTGAGCCAGTCCTGTGGTGACACGGGTGACTGGGTCAGATTGGGTCCTACCTTCAGTGAGCTCCCCTTGAAGTTGAAGACCCAGGTGCAACTAGTAAGGAAAGTGGTTTCAGGATAGGCTAGGGGCTCTGGAAAGAGGACTCCAGGGGGCCATGGTGGCTACTTGAACGAGTATGCCCAGGAAGAGCAGGATGTTTGGGCTGGTACCTGGCAAGCAGGAACTAGGCCTGGAAGGACAGAGGGAGCGAGTGCAAAGGCCCTGTGGTCGGCATAGGTGTGGCAGGCTTGGCGATCGGTAGAGGCCAAATGAGGTCAATATAGAGTGGGGCAGAGGAGATGGGTCAGGGATGAGGTTCAAGGAGCAGGACTGAGGGGCCACTGTCAAGGAAGCCACTCTGTTGTCCAGTGGCAGGTGATGGTAGCCAGGCATGAGAGTGAAGTAGTGGACACTTGTATTTAACAGCTCAGCATAGTGCAGGGGTATGTTAATGAGTGTCTGTGTGTGTGTGCACGTGCATGTGTGTGAGTGTGTGCTTCTACTCCAAGTTATAGGAAAGGGGGCGAAGGCAGCGCAGCTCCACCATCAGCCCAGGCTGTGCAGGTAGTGACAGCAGGGTGTGGTCAGTGCGGCTCACTGTGCTTTCTTCCCTGCTTGCCTTGCCAGCCCGTGCCACCCCGCCTCCTCTCTGGGTCCCAACTCCTCTCTAGGCCCCGCCTATGCTGTCTCTAGGCCCCGCCTCCTCCTTTCTAAGCCCCCTTTTTCAGCAGATCTCTAAAGACTGAGGTGCTCTTGTAGCTCTTCCAGGCTCTGGGGCAGTTCCATGGGCAGGGATGTCATTGTGGGCATGAAGGTTCAGGGAGGAAGTGGACATCCCTGGAACTGGCTGGGCCTGTGTTGGAAAAGGCCAGGCATGTGGAGGCTGGCCTTCATCTCCCACCAGCTGCTCTTCCCAGGGCCAGGCAGGGGTGTTTGTCCACTTTTTGGAAGGTGGTGGAGGCCCAGGCCAGGTGAGCCGTACTGGCCCAGGGGGCAGACAACAGCCAACCTCAGAGTCCCCTCCTGGGCTGGGGCTGAGGGCAGCTGTCCTGCCAGGGGAAGGACCATTCCCGAGTGTCCCTTCCTGAGGTACTGACTGACCCCAGCCTGCATCTCAGCTCTGTCACTAAACCCTAGCATCACGCCCCGAGCGGTGCCTGTGACCATCTCGCTGAGCTCTTAGAAGCCAACCAGCTGCTGCTCCTGGGCCAGGCCTCAGGAGGAGTCTACTCGGCCGTGCCGAGGGCCCTGGGCTCCTCAGGTTGTCCCTGTGAGGCTCCCAGTGCCTGGAACCAGGCAGGCCCCTGGGACAGAGGGGGAAGGGTCGTGAGTCTTTGCCGAGGTCTCTGAGCAGAGAAGGCACCAGCTGCTGCCTAGTACAGAAGCCATGTGCCATTGGGTGGCCAAGATCACACACAGGGTTTCCTATGTTATTCTGAACTTTACACTTCTCTTGGAAAGTCTGAGCCTCAGCCGTACTGAGTTGACCTCTCCAGGTGGCACAAGCTGGCAATTGCCAAGAAGGGCAGTGGTGACAGGCCCAGGTGACAGCCACCCAGAATCTGGTGCTGTGGTGACCAGCAGCCGTTCTGGAGTCTGACCCTGCTTCTGCGCGTGCATCTGCGCGAGCTCACGGGTGTTCTCGTCAGCACAGGACAGATCTGACTGGGATCACGCTGTGCCTTCTCGATTGTCTTGATTTTTAGGTCACAGGCATCTTCCATGTCCTTCAGCATCCTCAGCAACATGGTTTTAAATGATGACATATTATCCCAGCCTCTGGTGGCCTTAGTAGTGTCCTATTTGTGACTATGTAGTGGCCCTCCTGTTTTTCACAATCACAAAGTACTCTGAATTCCTCGCATATGGATGAAACCCCTCTTATGCACGTGTATGATCAAGGGATATTTTAAACCCACTTTCAAGAGGTTTTAGAATCCTCTGAGTTTCCCATTCTGTAATTCTTGAAAAGCTTCAAGATGCAGTTTAGTTTGAAAGTTCATTAGGTGCTGTTTTTTAAAGTAAAAATGGCGTCTTGATTAGGTTCATGGTTCAAAAACATACTTTCCATAACAGTATATTTTGAAGTTCAAGTTAGGGTGGCCTAGTCCTATCTAGAGCTCCATAGTTTTGGATTTGCGTTTCATATTCTCTTTAAAACGGGCGGGAGCCAAGTGCGGTGGTGCCTGTGACCCCAGTGGCTTGAGAGGCTGAGGCAGGAGGATCTCAAGTTCAAAGCCAGCCTCAGCAACTTAGTGAGGCCCTGAGCAATTCAGTGAGACTTTGTCTCTAAATGAAATACAAAAAAACGTGTTGGGGATGTGGCTCAGTGGTCGAGTACCCCTGAGTTCAATCCCCAGTATCCACAAAGTAATAAAATGAAACGGGGCAGACACAGGACATTGTTTCCTCTCGCGCTCTCGTTGCTGAAACTGGCATAGTCCCTCCTGCAGTGCCCACGGAGCACTACCCCTTGGTCCAGCAGGTCCTGTGCTCTGGCCCTGGCTCTGCTGGGCAGACGTGGCTCACTGGGCTGTTTGTTTGTTGTTGGGGTCAGTGGCTGATGGTGAGGCCCCAGACGGTGAGAAGCCAGTGGAGGAAGGAGCAGAGGCCCCCACAGCCAAGACGGAAGAAGAGGAGGAGGCGGACGAGGAAGAGGACGACGAGGAGAGCCTTCCAGGGTGCACTCTGTTCATTAAAAACCTCAACTTCAGCACCACAGAGGAGACACTGCAGCAAGTGAGTGTCTGCCGGGCGAGGGCGGAAGCGGGTGGTGGGCAGCTCCCATCTGCAGATGCAGAAGCTATGTCCGTTGTGCTGTAGGCACAGCGCAGGGGGCAGGATGCCAGCCCTTCTGCATGCCGCCCTGGCAAACCACACCTGGCACAGGGCAGACGCTCCCCAGATTCCCTTTAAGGAACGGCTGGCAGCCGGCTTACAGCCAGGAACTTGTCCTGGAAAGGATGTCAGCCAGAGGACGGAGATAATTGGTTCTGTTCCTTTCAAAAGGTCCTTTGAGCTGTGAAATCTGTGGAGGGTTAAGCAGTGTCCACCAGGTCAGCCTCCTGCTGTGACTGCCCCTGGGCCAGTTAGGAGGTCAGCCATGGCGGCAGAGAGGCCAGGCCTAAGCAGGCAGCATCAGAGGGGCCTCAGTCCGCCTCTCAGCCACCGACATCCACGCCTGGCTTGGCCTCTAGAGGTGCAGCTAGCAGTGTCTCAGGCAGGTGGTCTTGAATCTCTTGGGCCAGCTGTGGTCCTTGTGGTGCCACGGTCACTCCCGGCGTGGTGTGGGACATCAGGGATCAGTGCTTCTCAGAGATGCGCAAACAGCAGCTCCACCATCCTCAGGTGGAGGAGCTGAAGGCCCAGCCAGGACCATCTAGTTCAGATTGGAGACTGAGCTTCAGAGAGGCTGCTTCACTGTCCTGAGGTCACACAGCTCATTAGAAGCACACCCAGTGCACAGGACTCCTGTCCTAGCACCTGAGTGTAGAGCCGTGATTGGGGTCAGTCCTTTCGGGTCTGAATCCTGGCCTCACTCCTACCAGTGGGCGACTCCTGCAGTCTGTCTGTGCCTAGGTCATGAGACATGAGTAGAAGCTTCCCGTTGGGTGGTTTGAAGGTCTGACTGGGACAGTGAGACCCTGCAGTACAGGGCCCCATGCTTGACGCACCTGCCTGCTGCGAGTGTGTGCGTTGGGGTCCCCACTCCTCCTGGTCCCTGTCGCTTGCCTGGTGCACAGTACTGAGCGCCTGCCTGTCTTTGGTCCTCAAGATGCAGGCAGAGCCACATGGGGCTGGCCCCAGCCGGGCCCCAGGTAGACAGAGAAGGGAAAGGGAAATACAGGGTGGGATGTGACTTAGAGGGTTTTTGTTGTTGTTTGTTTTTTGTTTTTTTTTGAAAATTATTTTGGCTTTAAGCACTGAGGGCAGTGAGGTCAGGCCTGGCGTCAGTAGGCTCCAAGTGTCCAGACTGACACCCGGCTTCTGCAGTGAACCCCTCAATGGCTCCGTGCCTCAGTTCTTCCTTCTGTAAGTGAAGCAAGAACCAGCCTAGCTGTCGCCTCGGGAGGCCTGGGGGACTGGCCATCACTCACCCCCTCAGAGCGACCCAGGTCTCCACAAGGCAAACTTGGGAGGACAGTGTTGGGCAGGGCTGCGTGGTGCCTCAGAGCCTGACTGGCAGCCGAGGTCCCCAGGGCCTCAGCCACCCACCTGAATGTGCCTTTGGGGTCACTGGATGGGTGGGTGGTGTGGGAGCCTGGCACAGGCCAGCGCACCGGGAGCAGCACCTGGTGGCAGTCTGCATGCCCCCTGGTCCCCGTTCCCATAAGGAGCTGCGCCTGCGCGGGTGGTGGAAGGGCCTGGAAGTATAGAGGCTGCGTGTTCCTCTTTCCAGGTGTTCTCCAAAGTGGGGGCCGTGAGGAGCTGCTCCGTCTCCAGGAAGAAGAACAAAGCAGGTACCCCGTTCTTGTGGAAGGACGCGGTTCTGGGAGACCACACCTGGGGGGGTGGGCCAGGCTTGTGCAGAACAGCCCCTCCTCTCCTGGAGACCCCTTCTGTGCTGTTGGAGAGGTCCCGGGCCCAGGCTCTGAGTCAGAGCCTTTGCAGGCCCTCAGGAGGGCCACGCCTGGGGCCTTCATTGGAAAAGACAGCCTGCCTTAGGGTTCTGGAGGCCAGAAGCCCAAGGCCAGTTGTTGGCAGCAGTGGCTCCTTCCGAGGGCTGGGCGGGGAGGGGCGGCCTGTCCAGCTCTCCCTGGCTGTGATGGCATCCCTGTGCCCACAGGGGGTTTCCTGCATAGGCCTGTCCTGGGTTCGATCCACACACACCTTTTAAAGGGCACCGGTCCCTCTGGCTTAGGGCCCACCCCAGTGACCTCCATTGACTGAATTATTGATGCAAAGAGCTGGTCTCAAGTGAGATTCTGACACCTGGGGTCAGGCCTCCAGTGCAAGACCCAGGGGCCCACGGCTCCGCCCCTGTTGTCCCTGTTCTTGAGCACTTCAGACCAGTTTGGGACAGGAGGAAGGGCAGCTAAGTGCCACATTAGTGGTAGGAGGGTCGAGGCCTGGGGATTCCAGGAGGGGAGTCTTCTCAGAAGGTCAAGGGGCAGTGGGACCCCCACCACCTCATGGTGTGACACACACACACACACACACACACAGTCAGAGCAGATGCCCCTGGGATGGGCTGCTAGCGCTCTTGCCCTCCCACCTCGGAGGGGGGAGCCAGGTGGAGCCATGGCTCTTGGGCCTCCCCAGGGGGACTTTCTGAGACCTGGAGCCAGATTGGAGGGTCCGGAATCCCCACCAGGAGGCAGCCCTGGGTGCCTGACAGCGTGTGGGCTCATCCCATGCACTAGGTGCGGCGGGGCTGTCCTGGTGGAGGGCCCCCTGGTCACCACGGTGGTAATCCCAGTCAGTCCTGCTCCCTCCCTGAGGCGGGACTCTATGATGAAGTTGATCCTCACGTCAATCATTGGTTAATTAACAGTCCTGAGCCTCAGGTGGCGGGCTCAGCGGGAAGGCTAGTCAGAAGGTGGGCCTGGAGAGGAGCCATGGAGGGGAGCGGAGGTCCTGGGCTCACTCTGTGCCCCCCTGGCTGGGGACTCCCCCTCTTTCAGGGGTGCTGCTTTCCATGGGATTTGGATTTGTGGAGTACCGGAAGCCGGAGCAAGCCCAGAGAGCCCTCAAACAGCTGCAGGTAAGTGGGGCTCCAAGCCGCGGTCCACAGGGGCCTTGGCAGGCGGCTCGGGCTATTGGCCTCTGCTGCTGGGATATTGTGGGCGCTCATGTCCTGCTGGCCCGTCCTTCAGGGTTCTCTGGGGACCACGCCCAAGAGAATAAAGAGCCTCTCACCCTCCACCGTCACTGTCCTTCATCTGTTCCACTCACACTCCTTCCCTGCGGGCCTGGTTTCTGCCAGGCACCGGGCTAGGCTCGGGGAGACCTTCTTTCTGGGGGGAGACAGGCAGTGGGGCCATGAACAAAAACAAAAGACCAGATTGTGACAAAAGCTTGGATATGAGGGATGGGGACATGCTCAGTTGCTAGAGTGCTTGCCTCGCATGCTCAAGGCCCTGGGTTCAATTCCCAGCACCACACACAAAAGGCTTGGATAAAAATAACTTGAGAAGTGGGGCTACCTAAGGTCGTGTGGGCGAAGGGGGCCTCTCTGAGGAGCAGATGGTTGAGCTAACCTACTGACATGAAGTCAACTGCACAGAGACTTGGAGGGAAAGTTGTGTAGGAGCCAAGAACAGTAAGTGCAAAGGGCCTGTGGCAGGGACTCTGAGGTTAGAGTAGGCAGAGTGTGTAGTTGGGTCAGGTGAGGTGAGAGGTGTCCAGGACTAGGTTCACAGGCCCACTTAAAGGACTGGAATCCAACCTGAAGGCTGATCAAGACTCTGGAGGGTTTGGAGCACACAGACAGGGGTCTTGTTTGTCATCTAGGACGATCTCCAGCTACTGTATGCAGATGGGATGAGAAGAAGGGGAGCAGGCAACCCTGCGGTCACTAGAGCTCTGTAGCCTGGACCAGGGTGGGGGCAGCAAAGGTGGTGGAAGGGGCTGAGAGAATTTGGACAGATCCACATCCTGTGCCACTGCCTGGGCCCAAGTCCTGGGGTAAATGGAACCCTAAGCAGGAGGAGGGAGCTGTGGCCGCAGGGAGCACATGGCTTGGGATCTCTGCCACCCCCTGGGGAGCCGCTCTCGCTTGCAGTGACCACAGCTCCTTCGCTGAGGCCCACGTGCCAGGGCCGGGGATCCGGAACAGCACTTCCTGGCCCTTGTCCTGCTCCTTGTTTCGCGCCTCAGACCCGGGTCCTTCTTCCTCTCGCAGTTCCTGAGGTTCTGCTCGGCTCCATGGCCCACAGATGCACACTGCTCGGCCCCAGCCGTGAACACACGTGTGTACCTGGCCACCAGGGATCATGTCCACAGAGCTGTGTGGGCTGTTTTCCTGGGAGACTTGAGGACTTGCAGGGTGGTCTTGCTCAGGCGCCAGCTCTGCCTTCAGGGATGAAAGCCTCACTGCTTCAGGTGCAGGCGCTGGGGCTGGGTTCTCAGGGCTGTGGACACAGCAAGCAGATAGGCCCTGTGGCCTTGAGTGCTGTAAAGGTCAGGGTTGCCACTCGGCGCGGGAGACATCATGAGCCTGGGTCTCTGTGGCCACCAGCTGCTGAGCCATTTTGGAGAGGCCCCTCTGTGCCTGCTGTCCCCACCCCTCTGCCAGGGAGCAGGCAGTCTCCCACCCTCTAGCCACGGCCCTGCTTTGGGGACAGGCAAGGACATGGTGAGCAGTGAGGACAGGGGATGAGCTGTGCTGTCTCCTCTCCAGGGTCACATCGTGGACGGCCACAAGGTGGAAGTGCGGATCTCAGAACGAGCCACCAAGTGAGTATTCAGCACCTCCCCTTTCCTATGACGCCCCTGTTCTTTCTGTCCCTGGAGCTAGCCCCCCAAGGGTGTCTCAGCCCTTCCACATCCCACATCCCTTCCACGTCCCATGTCCCTTCCTCCTCCCCGCCCCCCCCCCCGCCCTCTAGGGTTCTTCCTGATAGGGGTTGAGGGTCTTCGCCACATCTGCTCCCTGCTGAGCTGGGACAGTGCTGGTGACTTGGGGGATGTTTCATGCACCTTCTTTGAACCCCGGGGATTATGCATCGCTGGAGGTTGGCTGAACCTCTCTGGAGGCCGTGGCCCTCGCCCTTCTGCACTCTGGGTCGGCCTTCCTCGGGCTGGACAGCGGTGCCAGAGAGGCCTCAGCTGGTGGCAGGTGGAGACAGACGGGTAGGCCCAGCAACCCAGGTGTCCGGAGTGGGAGGTCTGCTCCTGGGCTTCCTGAGCATATGTCCTAGTGAGCCAGCGTGCTCTGTGGCTCCTAACGAGGGGGCACGTGTCATGTGCCCCTGCGAGCCTTTATCATCAGTGTCAGTGTCACCCACCTGCCTCCAGTGTAAAATCTCCTGCTGCCAGCAGTCTGGAGCTGGGGAAGGCATTTTTTTGGTGATTTCCAGCAAGTTGGTCGTTTATTGTGGACGCCTGTGCTGGGCCTCCTTAGCCAGAGGAGGGTTGGGTCTGGCCCAGGAGGCTCGCAGCGTTCCTGAGGGGAACATGGGAGCCTAGACCTGGAGCCCAGAGCCTCAGGTTCTTATCCAGGGACCCGCTACATGGGTAGGGGACTTGGCCTGTAGAGTACAATGTGATACCCCCAGGTGGCGCCTCCAGCACGCGCCTTGCCTGTGAGCACCCAGCCGGGTGGCCATCCACCCAGTGCCTCGTCCCCAGGGCCAGCCCAAGGCAGCCTTGCCAGCTGCTGCAGCCTGGCGGATGTTCACAGTCATTTTTTTTCTAAGCTGTGTTGAGCCCTGTTCCCCAGATGCTGTCGGCCCTAGGTGGCATTTGCTTGTGGGATTTGCATCCTGGGGACACTGCTGCTAGAACCTCCTGCCTTGGAGGTGCCCCGAGTCCTGTGTCTGGCCTGGAGTCATTTGCCACGCGTGGCGGATGGCGAAGTGCACTGGTCATCCCTTGCTGCATGACGGACCCTAGGACCCGCAGCTTCTGCAGTGTCAGGTTCTGTAGTCAGGGCTCGGCAGCCCCGCTGGATTCTGGCTCAGGTCTCCGCTGGGGCTGCAGTAGGTGCCACCTGGGTCGCAGACCCTGGAAGGCCCACTAGCACTCAGGACTCGGCCTCTGAGGTGGTCCACACAGGACCATGGACGGGGCCTAGGCCCTCACTGGGGTTTCTGCCCTGGACGGCTCAAGTGTTCTTCCAACATGGTAGCCGTCTTCCCCAGGGCGAGGCCCAGGAGAAAGCTGGAGGGTTGGCCAAGGTGACCTGTACCCGCCCCTTCTCTCTAGGCCAGCCCTGACCTCTGCCCGGAAGAAGCAGCTTCCCCGGAAGCAGACCTCATCCAAGATCCTGGTGCGGAACATCCCCTTCCAGGCTGACCGCAGGGAGATCCGCGAGCTCTTCAGGTGAGTGGCGCCGCAGGAGGGTCGTGGCTGGCTGAGCAGGGCGGCCGCCGGCTGGGCTGTCCCCGCGAGCTAGCACTGTGAGGTTCAGAGGTCATCTTCTGGATTTCCTTGATTCACGTCCTGTGACCTCGGAAAAGTCAAAACATCCTTCCTCGGGTGGCAAGGGGGCAAGCCAGTGGCCCCCTGGCTACCCAGCAGCTGCAGGAGGCAGGTCAACATCGCTGGTGACCCCAGGCAACTCTGCTGAGGCTTTGCCCGGAGCTGGGTCACCAGATACCGGCCTCTTGACCAGAGCTCTCAAGGTGTCCTCCTGTCTAGCCGGGAGTGGATCCCTGGGCTCAGTGGGTCCTCACAGGATGCCCACCCGAAAGGCAGCAGACCACCTGCCTCCTGCTAGCACGGAGACAGCGGCCAGGTGGATGGGGGCTGAGGGGACGGTGGTGGCCCACACTGATGCCACACTGGAGTCTGAATTTCAGACCCGGTCCTGTCGCATTTGGAAGGAGGACCCGGCCGTCCAGTCTTATGGGGATCTAGCAGCTGGCTCCATGCTGCACAGAGCAGAGCCATCTGCGAGAGTGACCACTGTACACCCTGCACCCAGACTTGGCTGGGGTCTATGAGCGCTTGGGGTCTGTCTGCACCATAAGGGTGACCGTGGCGCATGCGTCTGCGTGTCTCCACCGCTTCCGCTTCTTGAAGAGTCCAATTTAAGACCCGCCAGATCAGCACAGGCTGCTGAGAACAACATGTGTTGATCAGAAAATAATGTCCCTGGGAAACAACAGTTCCTCTTGGCTCCGTGGTACATCTAGGTGACACTTATCCAGGGGAACAAAGGCGGGGTGGCAAGGGCGGAAGGACTTCTTTGATCTCAAGCTCCACGCCTATTGTAGGAGACCAGGACTTAGTGTCCCCTGAACATAATTACAGGGTCCTCTCCCTGCATTGTCCTAGCAGAGTTTCCAAGACCTGGGAACCAGCCCTTCCCTCTCCCTGCTCCCTCTCCTGGCCTCCTGGGTGGCACTGGCTGATGGTTTGAGACAGTTCTGAGTGGCGGACAGCAGGGGTCGCTGTGAGCCTGCTCAAGGACTGAGACTCCTCCAGGGAAGCCCCAGATCTCAGACAAAGCCACCAGCCAGCAAAGGTCACCTGCCAGGCGAGGACCTCAGGGCTGGGGGACAGTCTGGTGCTCTGCGTCAGGCTGGTTCTGCAGGCTGCCCTCCCAGGTGTAGGAAGAACCACCAGTCCCCGTGTGGCATGCTCTCGGTATTGTGTCTGTGCCCAGTGCCATCTGTGCACCTGTCCCCCTGTGCCACATGCAGCCCTGTGAGGGAGGAGCCACCGTCCCCTACACCTGCAGGGAGACTGGAGACGAGGAGGGCAGTCCTGCCTGGGACCCCACCACCAGGATGGCTGAGGGTTTCAGCTGGCCTGACCCAGAGCCGGGCTGGGAAGGCTCCTCTCTGCCACCCTTTGTCTTCCTCCCGGGTCTGGAAGGGCCTGTCGTCCCCTGGTTGGTCTGAGTGGGGACACTGTGCCTCCGCCAGCCTGTCGTTTTTACCAGGTGTCGTGTGGGGCACCATGTGCCTCTGTTTCAGGCAGCCCCAGGCCCTCCATGGCCCAGAGCCTGTGGAGACTCGGGAGGGAGCCCGCACAGCAGGCTCCCCAGCCCCAAAGGCCTGGGCTGGGCCCCCCAGGGCTCTGCCCTCTGCACTTGACCACGCTGTGCTCCCACCCGTGAGTAGTCCAGCCGTGGTGATGCCCAGACGGGCGCCAGAGGCCCTGCAGACCCTCACTTCCTTGGGGCATTGTGGGCGGCTCAGGGACTGCTGTGGGAAGCTCAGAGTCCACACACCATGGAGCAGGCTGGGCAGAGCGGCCCCACCCCCTGCCCGGCCACTGGCTTCCTGGGCCTCGGTTTCTCCTGGCTTCAGACCTTGCAGAGCTCACGACGCAGGCGCCGTGGTTCCCGATGGTGCAGGGGCGACCTGGTGGTCCTGCGTGCTGGGCCATGCTAGGGGACTGGGCTGTTTCCGTCCTCGGGTCCCATGGTCATCAGAGCCTGCAGGTTGTCCTCAGCCCCATTTCCCAGTGGGGAAACCAGCTCCTGAGCCCGAGCCCTGCCCCCTCAGTCCTCAGGCACCTCAGACTGTCACCCTGCTCCTTCCCTCACTGCATGGCTGCCCTCCTGGGAGCTGTTCAGAGGTTGAGATGAGATCAGGCACCTGGCAGGAGCAGCTGGCGGGAGGACCTGCCAACAGTGTCATCCAAGGCAGAGCCATCGGTGGCAGGACCGAGTCCTTCCCACTTGCCTCCCTCTCTAGTCACGTCCCACCCTCATAGCCTCCCAAGCTGCCTTGGGCCAGGTTCTAGGGAACCTGCCCTCATTTCTGTTGCCCCTGCCACCCGTTCAAAGGCACTGTGGTCACAGCTGGGGCCCCAGACTCTGCAGGGCCCCAGCGCACGGTGGCTCGAGCAGACTCCACCCCACAGCCAGAGCAGGGCAGAAGGGGCTTCGGCCCCCCAGCAGGTGCCCAGAGACCTACATTGCTTCAGATTCCTAAATGATAAAGTAGGTTTGGTCCTGACGTCCCTGTCTGGTCCGCCATGTGCCCTTCCCTAGTCTCCACCTGAAAGTCCCCCAAGCGGAGAGGGTGTGGGTTGGGGGCATGCAGGGCAGGCTCTGGGGCCTCTGCCCTTGGGCACCAGCCCCTGTGCGCAGAGCTGAAGGACTCGCTGGACAGGTCTTGCTTCTGCCCATGTTTCACATGATGGCCTTCCATACCAGGGCACTTGTGGGGACGGTGCTGGGACAGAGGTGGCCAGGACTGAGGGCACTTGGGAGGCCTCGGGGCTGGGCTGGGCATGCCCCACACTCTTGTTCATTGTCCCTGCAGCCCAGTGTGCTAGGAGTGCTGTTGGATACGGTTCTGGCCGAGGCCCTGGTGCCAGCAAAGGTCTCTAGAGGCCTCATCCCCCTGTGACAGTGGCCTTCCTTAGGGTGGCCTTGCTTTGAGTCCTGGTTTCTGGAAGGCAGTGGTCTCCCTCTTCTAGGAAGGAGGTTCTGTGATACAACTGGCCCCTGGGCAGGTGACCGCCCGGCCACACAGGCCATGGTCAGGGTTCTGCTCCGGCCGTCGTAGAATTCTTCATTGTTGAATGGGGGCCTGGCCGTGCACCAGGCTCCATAGGTCCCTTGGTCACCTCTGCCTTGGCCCTGGAAGGATCGTGGCTCCCAGCCCCGCCGCTCCCTCTGCCCTGGGCAGTGTTTCCAACTCTCAGGGCCTTGGTCTCCTATCTGAAGAGGAAGGGGGAGCATTCCTAGAGCAGGAGGCAGAGACCCGGCCATGGGCCGCCGCCTGCAGGCCAGCCCCAGAGCCAGAGCCTCCTGGCTACAGGTGGCTGCCCTCGAGGAGCAGCTTGCTGTGGGCATCTGGGAGGGGGCAGCATTCTCGGTGGGGTTGTGGGTGCTATAGACTGTTCCGCATTGGAAGGGCCAGGTGACAGCTGCTGTCCTCCCCGTGTTCTTCCCTGTCATTTTACAGATGTGGAGGCTGAGGCCTGGGCACTCTGGGATCCCCGGGCACCAGCTGGTCACTATAGGACCACAGCAGGAGCCCAGGTACCTGGGCTTTTCTGTACCCCTGTAGTCCCTTAACAAGGGTAAATAAGAAAGTAGGTTTGGTCCAGACGTCCCTGTCTGGTCCGCCGTGTCTAAGTCCTTTAGCCTCGATTTCTCTTGAACTGGCTCCTCTCGCTGCCCATCCTCTTGGGAGGAGCCACAGAACACAGGGCTCTTGGGTCATACAGCGCCCCACAGAGGCCAGGCATTGGGTTCCCAAGACCTGTGGTCCCTCTTAGGAAGCACTGTCCTGAGGTGGGCATGGCTGGGCCCTCCGTGTTGTCACCTGACACAGCTGCAGGGGGCGCAGGTGCGGGTGCCAGTCAGTGTGCGTTCTGCACGGGTGTAGACAGTGTCTACCCCGACGCTACGTGTCCCCGTGCCTTACACACCCCATCCCCAGGAACAGCTTTGCTGTGGCTGATCTCCAGCTTCTTGCCTGCGTCTGTGTGGTTCATAAGTGGGTCATCTCTCGTCTGAGGGGCCCTCGGCCCTGCCCCAGGGGTTCCTCTCTGGTCTCTATTGCTAGCATTTTGGCCTCTCACGTTTCTGGCTATTTCAGAGCGAGAACAGATGACGGGGGCAAGTGTGCCTGGCCCATGTGCGGGTCTTGGTCGCACCTTTGGCTCAGGTGTCGCCAGGCAGGTGTGGGAAGGGGAGCAGTCCTAGGGGTGCAGGGTCAGGCTGGCCCAGGTGTGGGGGGCACGGCTTTATCACTCATGGTTCTCGGCTCAGCCTCTGTGAGGGCCAATGACTCACGAGGTTTCCAGACATGGACCCTGCGTCGGGTCTGTGGAACGCTTGCAGGCCCTTCGCCCGGTTTTTAGGGTTCGATTTTTTTGGTTCATTTTCCTTTGGATCTTCTCATTACCGAAGTGATTTACGTGTCCTCGGTCCCAGTCCCTGGGATGTAGGCCATGGCTCCCGTACTGTGGGCAGCTTCTGCCACCAGGCGTCCTTTGATGAGGAGGCTCTTCATTTTAACGTCGTCACTGTCATTTCATCTCCTGGTTGGCAGGCCCTGGCCTCCTCCCAACTGCAGACCCCAGGCCCTTCCCATGTGGCTGCACTATCCGTCCAAAGTGGATCCTGGTGAGTGGCAGAGCTAAGGTCAGAGGCAATTCTTTTCCATGTGGCAGTCACTCGGCCCAACGTCATTTTCTCCCAGGTCACCTTCCCTACCCTGCAGCACTATCGGTGACGGGGGTCATGTGGCTGCAGGAGGGTGTCACGTGGCTGCAGGTGCAGGCCTGCATCCTGCCTCTGTTCTGGGGCTCTGCGGTAGCTGGCGCCTGGCATCGTCCTCATGGTGGCCACGGCATCAGTGACCCTTTGCACTTCCCGCCATCCTTCAGCCTCACCCCTCAGGTCAGCGAGAGCGCTGGAGGATGGCCCCTGAGAGCCTCAGTCGCTGTTCGAGCTGATTGTGGCCTTGGCTGGTGGCAGCTGTGTACAGGGGTGCCAGGCACTTTGAGGGCACATTTGCAGATGGCTTCAGCCAGGCTGTGGTGGGGAGAGGAACCGGGGTGATGCTATGTCCTGTGCAGTCAGCAGAATGAAGTGCCACAAGTGGATGGGACAGCCCCAGGGAGGCGTCAGCCTAGCAGAACATGAGCTGCTCAGTCCCTGTCCCCACATCCGCCCTCTTCCTATTGTAAGACCCCAGACAGCACCAGCCATGGTTACGGTGCCAGGGCTGCGCTCTGCACCATGTGCCTGTGTCTGGGCTGCTGGTCGCCTCCGCCAGAACCACCGTGTCCCCCGGAGCACTGCCGATGCTCCTCGTCCTCACTGGTGCATCGTGCCTGTGTGATAGGCCCTGTGTGCGCAGCCCCTGCCCTGCTCTTGCCGCGGCCCCTGGGGTGTATGCTCAGGATTCCACGTGCTCTCCCATGGAACCTGGGGACCCAGGGCCCACGGGTCAGGTGGCCTCCCAACTCCTCAGCCCTGAGAAAGGCTCTGTCCTCACCACTCCACATGCCAGGTGGCACCTATCCAGCCCCCTGAACATGTCTGTCTTTAGCCGTCCCCTTAGGCTCAGCTGGACACAGAGCTTACCAAGGCCAGGCCACGATGCTGACCACGCGCTGCTTACTGGGAGCTCAGCCCTGCCGGCCCACAGCACCCCTCCACCCAGACAGGATGGCCACCGGGAAGGGAAGCGCATTGCAGGGCAGCCACACAGTGCCTCTAAGGACAGGGTCCAGGACAGAGGGACGAGTCCATGCCCAGCATGTTTTTATTTGGAAGGAGACCGGGAGTTCAGGCTGCCCCAGTTCCCATTAGCCAGCTGTGCAGTGCAGCTGGGCAGAATCCCACACCTCGCCTCCCTCCTGGCCACCATGCCAGGGCCGGCTCCTCATGCAGGGGGAACAGAGACTGACCAGGTGGCATCCGTGGAGAGGACCTGGTCTGGAACGCAGCCAAAGGTGTCTGGGGGGCTTCCCAGCTGACTCGGCAGAAGCTGCCTGGAGCCAGCTTGGCACTGGGGAGTGACACACACATTCCTGCCCTGCAATGTCTGGGACACAAGTCAGTGGGGATGGGAACATGCCTGGGACGTGCCAGAGCTGGGTCCTCGCATGGTGCTGGTGGGAATTGAAATTGGCACAACCACTCAGGAAGGGAGTGACCATGTCCAACCGCAGGACCTGGGATTGCTGTCTCGGAGTCGGTGCCAGAGAAGTGATCCCTGGCATGCCCACGGAGACAAGGGGCATGTCATCCAGTCAACAAGTGGGTAATGATCATGGCCACCCGTACACGGGAACCAAGAGGCACTGACAGCTCGTCAAGCCTGGAAGCTGGTGAGCGAGAGCCACACAGACCCAGCTGCATGGTCTCGTTTAAAGAAAAGTCTAGAGCAGGCAGTCCTGGAGCTCAGACGTGGCTCAGTGGTGCTCCGAGCTGGACAGATGACACTGGGGGACAGCTGAGGGTCCAGGGTTGGTTTGGAGGTGGTGGGCTGTGGTGCTGGCCACGCACTCTGGAAGCTCGCGGACACCCTGTGTGCGTGGGCTGTACGAGGGGCGGCTCCTGCCTCAGGAGTAGTGGTGCCCGGAGAGGAAGCAGGGACACGCTCCCGTGTCCACAGCAGCCCAGAGTCAGAAGCAACCCAGGTGACTTGTCAGGAGCGCGGCTAAAGACACAGGTGCTGCTCAGCCAGGGAGGAACAGCCCTTGTGCCCCATGGCAGCCTGGGGGTTCCCCGAGAATCACCCAGAGTAGAAGCACCCATCCCAGCCGGGGGCGTGCTGGAGGGTCCTTCGGCTACGGCTCTGTAAGTGACTGGAGAGAAGAGGGACAGATCCGGGGGTGCCAGGGCAGGGAGGCACCTGTTGATGATGACCTGTCTGCGCCAGGCCGACTGTGGGAAGGCTTCGTGGGCTGAGGGGCCACCCCACAGGGCGCCTGCAGGACTGAGGGTTTGGGATTGTGGGGGCGCTGGCCACTTTCCATTGTTCGGTTATGCTGTGGTCTTGTCCCCTCCAGAAGCTGGGAGGGGTCTTCTACAGCTCCTGTAAGTCTGTGGTCACCCAAGAGTACAGGCTTCAGGCCAGGGGCCCTGGGGCATGCCATGTCCCAGTGACCTGAGAGGCTGAGGCAGGGAGACTGTGAATTTGAGGCCATCCTGGGCAACAAACGTGGTGAGACCCCGACTCAAAATAGAAAAGTAGGAAAGGGCTGGGGAGGGAGCCTGGTGGCAGCGTGCCCCAGGGTTGATCCCCAGTGTCACCAAAAGAAGGTTAGAAAAGTTAATGGCCCAGACTGTAAGATTGCAGGTGAGCTGCTCGGCAGGGAGGACAGGGCAGCGGGGGACAGCTGTCTGCTGGGGATGCCGAGGAGGCGTCCCCCACGTGAGGGGCCAGGCGCTGCCCCCACGGAGCAGGTTGCATGGGTTTGGGGAAGGGAGGACTCTCGGCTCCCAGGGCAGCACAGGTGCTTAGCTCTAGGTCAGGAGGACATGCGTCTGCCACCAGAGTTGGCCGGGGGACTGATGCCAGAGGGCAGATCACCCCACCCGCCCACATGGGCACGAAAACAGCCTGCACAGGTTGTCACCTCGACACCGACTCACCACGCGGGGAAGTAGCAGGCCAACCTCAGTGTGAGCGAGTTGCCCCCGGGACCTGGTGTCACCTGGTGGGTGTGCGTGGGCCTGGGGCAGCAGAGCAGTGGCAGGACACTGAGCTCTGCCTGGGCTCAGTGTGAGGACAGTACGTGTGGCTGTTCCCAGGCCTCTCCAGAGGTCTGCCACAGGTCTGTTCCGCGTCCCTCCAGACCCTGGCCCAGGTCACAGGGTGGGCACACCCATTTAGGATGCAGGACACAGCCCTGAGGAGTTGGGGACACGCTGAGTGACCACTCCTTCCATGGAGGGGCTCAAGTGACTCTATTTCAGGGTCTTTGCGCTGCTTTTTAATGATCCTGCCTCTGCCTACGGACGTGCCCACCAAGGTCAGGGGTGGCACAGTCCCTGCTGCCCAGCCATGACAAGCACCGCTTGTTGAGGGCGGATACCCGGGTCATCTGAGTCACCATTTCTCTTGCTGTCCTTGTCCTTCAGTCATCAAACGCTGGCTGTTGACTTGGAAGGAAGCCAGTGTGATTTTCCCAGTGACTTGTGCACCAGCCAAGCAAGGCAGGAGGCGGAATTCTGGCCCAGCTCTACCCTGCCTCTACTGTGTGTCCCCAGGCAGAAATATGACCTCTTTGGGCCTGTTCATTGAGTGAATAGGAAAGGGTTGAGCTAGGCCAGCCATGAGCCTAGCTTCTGCCTCCTAAACCAGCAAAACGACCACTCGTGGCTGCCTGGAATCCTGTGTTGGGGACTCCTGAGGCTTTTCCCACTGCAACAGGAGGTGGTATTGTAATTGGTCAGTGATGTCTTCACGACCACGGGAGCCACATCTTAGGGGAGCAGCCCCAGTATTGGCCTAGGAATATGGTTATTTCCCTGCGGTGAGGCTGTTTCCTCCTGCAGACTGACTTCGGGGGGCAAGTCCAACAGGGCCGGTGCAGAACCTGGCTCCCCTCCTGGAAAAACAGGTTCCGGACCCCAGGAATGGAGAAGGACGGTAGCCATTGGTCCCCTTCTCCCTTGGAGAACTGGCAGCGTCTCTCCGTGTAGCCGACGTTCCCTAGACTCCATGCCTAGACTGATTCCAGGTGGGCGGCAGACGCTCAGACAGCGGAAGGGCACCCTGGGTGATGCGCAGTCCCCAGGGCTGGGGTGGCATGTGTACCTGCCCTTCTTTCCGGCTCCAGCTCCTGCGGCTTCCGCACCTGCCCCCTCCCCGTTCCAGTACAAGGCCTCTGCCTTGTCCGGCTGCTGGCAGCTCGTTGCTGGAGCGGATCATTGTGGCCTGTCCCTACCTCCTGGGTGCTGGAAGGCAGCAGCACTTAGGACAGCGGGCAGAGGTCTCTATGGCAGTAGCGTGGTCTCCCCTACATCTTCGAGGTTCCCAGGGCAAGGCGATCTCCACCCTCGGCCTCTTACCCACAGAGGAACTCCTCGCTGAGTCGGGTTCACCGAGCATCTCTAACACAGTGGCTGGGCTAGCGCAAGGTCACAGGAGCAGGAGAGACTCCAGGAAGGGAAGGGGCCATCTTGGTGGGCACGGGGTGCAGCTCACCTCGACAAGACTCCAAGGGCCGGGCAGGTGGTCGGCACCACTTAGTCCTCCCTGGGGACTGTGGTGTCGTGAGCGACCGAGTCTGGCTACCGTGAAGTCCGAGGTGGCAGAGCACAGCTTGTTGCTCCCGCTTCTAGAAGGCACCAGGGCTGAGCCTTGCCACCCCACAGTGAGGCCGTGTGACCCCAGGAGAGTCACCGTGCTTCCCTGTCCCTCCGGGAGGGAGCTCCACTCGAGCTGGGGCACCTCCTGTGGCAACGGCCGGCTCAGCGAGCAGTGTGGAAAGAGCCCTTTAAAGGAAAGGACCGTCGGGGGTCGGCCCCACGGTGACAGTGTCAATATTCTTGTCATGGCGTTACTCACTCATGGACAAATGTGGAACTCGGAGTCCACTGGCAGCCTGAGCTCTGGGTTCTTTGAGGACTATAATTGCAAAACACATTTTCAAGTTAAATATAAACAGAATTTAAAATCAATAAAATTCAAATTAACGGCATTATTTTAGCGTGACAGACGATGTTGTTCTGCAGAAGCTCAACTCAGGGTGTGGGCTGTGGTATCGGGAAGGTGGCCTTGGGTCCAGGTCCATCCTCTGGTGGGGGCTTTTCATGGGTGACACCAACGGGGGGCTGTGCGTGGGGAAGCGAGCCCTGGGGGAGGTAGTGCCACCAGCCGGAGGCTTTCTGGCCAGGGCGGCATGACCGGGCACCTGTCTTCTCAGTCTTGGCCCATTGCGGGTCCACACTACCATCTTGATCCCTTAAAATACAAGTCAGTGCTTGGCAGCTCTTGCAAGTGGGCAGCAACTACCTTTGGGATTGGGGGTGAGGTGCTCCGTTGTCCACTGTCTGGTTGATCTTGTTGCGAGCTGATCCCACTTAAGACAGGCTCCATGTGCTTGGCTGGCCCACCATGCTCTCCAGGTCAGTGTACCTCTGACTTGGCCATGCTCGCGCGTTTCCAGCGCTGCTCTGTCTTTTTTTTTTTTTTTTTTTTTTAATATTTATTTTTTAGTTTTCGGAGACCCAACATCTTTGTTGCTATGTGGTGCTGAGGATCGAACCTGGGGCCGCACGCATGCCAGGCGAGTGTGCTACTGCTTGAGCCACATCCCCAGCCCCCGCTGCTCTGTGTTCACAGTGGCAGGGGCCCTGAAGCCCAAGGTGCTGGGACGTCCCCCTCCTCCCCAAGCCCAACAGAGACACTGAAATCTCACAATGTGGTCTTAACACACACACGTGTATGCATGTTAAAAACTGGACTGTGTAAAGAAACATGGAGAACTTTAAATTGACCTACCATAAATAGCAAATCCCCAGCCCCACCCACCATGACCTTCACACACATGTCATCAAAGTGCGCCAATGTGTCTGAGAGGCAGCAGGCCCTAATTAGAGAAGCTGTGCTATTAGGCTGGCTCTACCTTAGTCCAGATTCTGGGTCCAAGATGCTTGTTAGGTCCACTTAGACCTGTAGATCTTTTTTGCCGCCAAGCCCACTTGTGGTTGAAACGCTGCCGGTCCTGATGCAGTTCACCTATTGGAATTGGTCAAATTGCTCATTGGCCATAAAGGTTAAAGGAAGCTTCTGGCGCTCTTTAGCATGTCCTGTCAAGTCTGTTTGCCTGCAATGGGATGTGGCCAGGGGCTCTGGTAGTGCAATCACAGGAGTCGAAGGAAGAGGTTGCTCACTGGAGAGAGGAGCTGTTAAAGCTGCAGGCTTTGTGCTAAATCAAACACCAGCTGTTAGCTGGTGATTCCGTGCTGTCATCTGTGGGAGTGGCAGCCTCCGGAATTGTGCAGTGATCAACCCACATGACCAAACACGGCAGCCCTGGGAGTTCGTCAGATCAGTGGTTTTGAATCTTGCCTCCTGCAGCTGTCACAGGCAGACAAGTCTTGAAACACTGACTCTCGGTGTCTGCATCTGTAAAGCGGCGCCCCCAGTAAGTGCTTGCAGGATGCAATAAGGTCATAAAAAAATGAAAAAAAAAAAAGAGAGTAAAAATTAAGTGGTTCGCCATTAGCTGTTTCTGTGGTTCTCAAACTCAGTGCCCCGGCACCTTGGGTGCAGAGGACCAGACTGCCACGCAGCAGGCGCTTCAGATGCTGGAAACAGCCACATCTCTCCAGGTGCTGTGACTGCCATGCACCACAGGTGTTTCTCTGGCTGAGGGACACCACAGGAGGCTGCCCTGATGCCAAGAGTACCTCCACGCACGGAGCAGGCGTGGGGCCTCGGCCTAGTGCTGGACGCACATCAGTGCTCCGTGAACAGGGGAGGACATCCCTGCTGCTGCCGGGTCCCCATCCTGGTTGGTGGCCAGGTTCCTCCTGTTCCTCCTACCTGCCCTTCACCTCCCTTCTCTTGTAAAAGCATCTCCAACATGTCAGAAGTAGGATTTCCGGCAGGCTTCCTGCAGGTGCCTCCGGGTGTCGGGAACCTCCCTGTCAGGAGGCCACAGGCTGTTCTGTGACTTGCTGAAATGCTCACACTGAGTGCCAGGGCGGGATGCGGCTCCTCCCCTGCAGGGGCCACAGCCTGAGTGGCCTAAGCCTGTGAGGCAGACAGTCCCTGCCATGACACCCTCAGCCCCTTAGCGCTGCACGTGGTTGGCCCGTCTCCTGGAGGCCCCTGGCCTTCCTTGCACCGGGTGAGCTGCGAAGCCCATTCCACGGAGGCGGTGGCCCAGGCCCACGATCTAGCTGTTTGGATTCCCCGTCTCCTTCTGCCGCCTGGGCCACCTTGGGAATGTTCCATCCGGCAGGTGCGGGCTCTGGAACACGCCTTGTGCGGCTGAGCTGCAGAAACAGCACTTTAGCTCAACCCGATCGTGACTGCGCCCTGTACTGAAGCCCTGCCATGCTCCTGGCCCACACAGGTTCTCTCACTCTGCTTTCTCCCTCTCTCCACATACCCCCGTGGACATGCAGGTGTGAACATGGAGAGCTGTGGACAGGGTCACGTAGGAAGCTGAAGACACACGTATCTGCATGTGTACGTCTGTCTGTCTGTCTGGTGGTGGAAGAGGGGGCATGAGAAGGGTGGGGGCTCCAGGTTGGGTGCAGGTGGGATTCCCAGTGCCAATCATCAAGGCTGAGCTGACCTCCCCCGTGCTCTGGTTCTGCTATGTGTACCAAGCAGCCCCTTGAGAACTCTGTGACTAGAGAGAGGCCCTGTCTGCACTGTCCAGTATAGTGGGCCACTGGCCCCTTATGCCTCGTGAGCATTTGAAATGTGGCAACTATGCCTGAGGAACTGAGTTTTAATTTAGTTTGAATTTAAAGAGTCTCTCTACTGCTCTGTGTATTGCTATAACAAAATACCCAAGGCTGGAGAACTTGATAAAGTAAAGAGGTTTATGTGGCTCATGATTCTGGTGGCTATAGGGCCCAAATAGCATGTGCCAGCCAGCATGCTGGTGAGAGCCATCTGGCTACGTCCCAGCGTGGCAGAGGGTGGAGAGGGCACTGTCAGGAGGCACACACATGTGAGAGGACGCAAGAGCGTGGGGGAGGAGCCAGGCTTTCTCTTGCATCAACCTGCTCTCCAGGACAGTGATCTGCTCCCAAGACCCCCATCCCACAGACCTGCCTCCGCCCTTCCCCAGGGTGGTTGTGACCTGATCACCTGCACTCAGTCCCTCCTCACAGTCCCAACCTTTCAGTACTGTGACCTTATGACCAAGCACCCAGCACCTGAACCTTGGGGGACAAGCTACCCTGACCCATAGCCAAGGCCACAGGGCAAGGGCTGCCCTCAGCACAGATCAAGCTCCTTTGAACCGCCCGTATGTTCTGATCTGTCACCTGCTTCTAGAGTTTTGTCCTTGAGTAAGACGTGGCCACCTTTTTCACATGCAGGGATCTTGCCTGAAGGGCTCTTTGTGACAGGGAAGGGGACGCCATAAGTGCTCGACCGCGGAGGCAGAGGGGCTGAGTAACTCAGGTGGGGCGACAGGAGGGGAGAGGCTTTCATCCAGCAGAGGGGACAGGACAGGAACCCGGGTGGTGGAGGTGCCCACCAGGTGAGCACACCTGCATGCACCTGGGGGAATGAGGCCAGCAGGAAGCGTTCCCCAGTGACAGCCCACATGGGCCCCTTCGCCTGCCCTGTACTGCTCCTCTAGCAGCTGCCCCCCAGCAAGGACACGAGTGTGCACCAGAAGGAGAGCATTTCTTCCCGGCAGGACAGCTGTGTGTCACCTGAGCATGGTGGCCAGGGCGGGCCTGTGTCCTGAACTCTGTGGTGCAGACTCAGACCCAGTGGCTGGCTCTCAGCCCTGCTCCACGCCTGGAGTCCTCTCCCCAGGCCTGCAGCCCAGCCTCTAGCTCCAAGCCTGCCCTTTTTTACACAGCCAGGACGGACCGCGCTGACAGGACTTGGCCCAGCACTTTCTGTCATTCCAGGGCTCTCTGGCTCACGGCAGTGCCTCGAGTCTTTCCCTGTTAGCAAGTCAGTTTTGCTCTTTAGAACCCTTTCTGCTGCTCCTGGAACTAGTCTCATGCTGGAGAGTTTGGGAAGTTGAACAAGGACCAACAACGCTCCCAGCCTCAGCAGGCGAAGCCCCAGCTTCCCACCCACCTGCTTCCCATGGGGAGCAGGGATAGTGTCACCACCTCACAGATGGGAGACAGCGCTGGGAGAGGGAGGTGACTCGCCGGATGTCTCGGAGATTTCCTAGCTGGTGAGGTGAGAGCCCGGCCTATGCCAGGCTGCACTCTGCATTCCTGCTCTGGCTCAGGAACGGGGGTCTCCACGCAGCTGACTGCTCCCATGGCCGCAGGCCGCAGGCTGCAAGGGGCTCTGGCCCTTCCCCTGCAGCACTGGACTGCCAGCTCGGCTCTGGAGTGAGCTGCTCTGGCCCGCAGCGTCCTTTAGGGGAGCTCACTGTGTAAAAGTAGACTCAGTGACGTAGGCCCAGTCACTCAGCATGCACATTGTCACAGGCAAACCAGATAAGCTGAATGTTGACCCAACCCACAGATGGAGGGGCCGAGGCTGCCTGCAGGGAGGCCAGGGGGGAGGAAGAGGGAGGCCTTTGAAGAGATGTAGCCCCAGGAGCCTGGGATGGTTGCGCTCTATGGCCTGAAATGTGCAGGACATCACTTTGTGGCTTTCCACCCCAGCCTGAGCCACCACCTTGGCTCAGCAGCACCTCTAGCCCTGAGCCATCTGCGTATCAGAGGAGAAAAGCACCAGTGGATATTTTTAGTGTCCCTTAACCTGGATGGGCACTGTGTGCACGTGTGGAGTGCGCACTGCTGTTTGCAGGGGACTGTGCCCTCCCTCCCTCTCCAGCGGACACTCCTGGCCCAGCCATGACGTTGAGCCTGAGTCCCCGCCGCCTCCAGCCCAGCCCTCTGTATCCACCACGGAGGTGTGCTGATGCGCTAGCTCAGTGCTCCCGGGGCTGCTTTGTGCCTTTGGGAACACGGTGAGTTAGTGTGGACCTCCCTGTGGGAGAAACAGCCCAAGACTCTGGAAAAGAGTTGGCTTGACAGGGAACAGCCAGCAGCCAGCAGTGGGCAGTAGGAGGGGCAGGCGGGGCCAGGGTGTCCTGGGCAGGGCCTCCCACGCTGGCCCTCAGGGGCCACCACTGCTGTTTCGTGGCAAACGTTTATCTCAGCAGCTGCATCCTGGGATGGCCACAT
The DNA here is from genome assembly GCF_052094955.1 of Ictidomys tridecemlineatus. Classification (NCBI taxonomy): domain Eukaryota; kingdom Metazoa; phylum Chordata; class Mammalia; order Rodentia; family Sciuridae; genus Ictidomys; species Ictidomys tridecemlineatus. Next base: position 83,975,145 of record NC_135478.1, on the reverse strand, counting down.
CCCTTGGGGGACGACCTCAGACCGGCCCCCAAGTCCTGGCGTCCCCTCCAAGGGACATGGCATCTTCCTGGCAGAGTAGTCCTGTCTGGCCAGTTGGTCTGTGGGTTTTCAACCTGTGTCCCCAGGGTTGCTGCAGCCTCTCTGCGCATCCCCGAGGTCCCCACTGCACCCAGAGCCAGAGGGCTGCAGGACGGCGCGGCCACTCAGGAGGAGCCGCTCATTTGTATCTCATTTTCGAGTTATTATCGAGCTGCCGCTTGTGAGAGTGTTTTGACAGCAGCTGTCAGCAAGGTGCAAGCGGCTGCCATCGCCTCCGATTGGCTGAAGACACCTATGGCAGCCAGAGGAATAATGGCCAGGCCAGCCTGCCGCCAGGGGAAGGAGGCGGGAGGGAAAGAAAACAGCTCAGGCCGCCTAGCCCCGTGTCATTAGCATTTTTCTGACTCCAGCTTGAGAAGGCAGCCGGAAAAGACTGGGATTGTGTCTTGTGTTTTATTTAATTTATTTTATTTGAGGTTTCGGGCAGCCGGGGAGGTGGGAGGAGAGAGGATCCATCCAAACAACCGTTTAGGCTTGTCAGAGTTCATTTATTGAATTAGCGAGGTGACCACTCAGGGCTCCCAGCTGCCTGGCTGCTGCCCCCAGGGCAGGAGCTGGGCGTTGGCGAAGGAGCTGGGATGCAGAAGTGGGTGCTCAGGCCAGGGAAGCAGGATGCAGGAGCGGGGCGTTCCCATCAGTGATGCCCCTCCCTCTCTCTCCCTCCCTCCCTCTCATTCCCTTTCTCCCTCTCCCCCCCTTCTTAACTGAAGTGCAGAGGGACACACTTGCTCCCTCCTTCCCTGAAGATTCTTCTCTATTCATAACATAAATCTTCCCTGTGCGTTTTGCCAGATGCGGTGCCACTGTGCGCCCAGGCAGGGGCCTGTGGGGCACTGGAAATTGCTGCCTTTCACCTAAGAGGCTTAAAATTCGTTGTTTGGTTTGTTTCATTTTGTTTTAAGTATGAAAAAAAACTTCAGCGACACCAGAAGGCAGGTACCTGGTGATGGGGGCACACTCTGTCTCGACCGAGGGCCCGTGGAGGTGCTTTGCCATGCACACACAGCCGTAGAATGTTGGCACGGCATCAGGAGACCATGTGTCGATCTTGTTTCCACTCAGAAGGTCCCCGGCAGCAGCTCCGTCCCCCAGCCATCTGAAGCCCCTCTGCCTGGGAGGGCTGGGCCTGGTCTTCCTTCCTGTCAGTACCAGAGAGCTAAAGGGGGACACAATCAACCGGGTGGTCAGCCGGGCCACTTGTCGGGGGACATGTGGTGACGATTGGGGTTGTCTTGGTTTGAGGGGTGGATACTGGCCTCTAGGCAGGAGCCAGGGGTGCTGCTGAATGTCCGTCGACATGCAGGACAGCTGAGGTTGGCACTCGAGTCTGTGGGAAGGGGCTTTGTTAGCGGAGGGGACAGCTTTGAGGCTCCGAGGTTCCGAGTGGGGTGCCGATGGCATGGGCCATCTAGGGCATCTGGGGGGAACGCTGCTGCCCAGTAAACCCAGGAGTATTCCTGGTCATTGCAACAACCAAAACTGGCCCCACAGGTCCCCCCCGGGCAGTGCCACCCTGTAAGACCTGCCACCTTTATTTATTTTTTCCTCCAGGGAGACTGTTTTAAATGCCAGGCCGAGTTCCCAGGCATCCCTTATTATGTGTAAGTGAAAGCCCCCTCAAGTGGAATCTTACCTCCACTTAAGAGACAGAGAAGAGAAGCTTACAGAGGTGACGTCCCTGTTGGTGGCTGATCCCCCGGGGAGCCCTTGTTTCCTTATCTGTCATGGGGACCCGATGCCAGTCCTGCAGTTCCACACATGTCTCGTGTGCAAGTGAAGGAGGTCTGACCAGGGGAGGTGTTGGCACGAGGAAGTTGTGACGGTGTCGTACCTGGAAGAGCTCAAACCCTCGTGCGTAGTGAAAAGCTGTGGTCACCTTCCGTGGGCTTAGCTGCCATGGTGTCGGGGACTTGGTAGATTGAGGCTCAGTGTGGGCTGATATCTGGGGTTACAGAGCGGAGGCAGATGTCCTTGGACTGACGCGGTGGGCGCTGCTTGTCGTGTCACTGAACACGCTGGGGACATGACATGGTTGCAAACCCAGTCTTCTGTCACGGTCGGGTCTTACAGCAGGCCTCCAGCCTGACAGGGTTGCCAGAGGTTCTCCCCCCACCCATATTTGTCACCTGTCCCTGTCAGGGAGAGTCCCGTCTCCATGGCACGTCCTCTGTGCACTGCCCTGCTCCGCCCTGGTGTGCAGATATTCTCAGAACTGGTCAGCCGTGGGCAGTGAACTTGGGAAGCTGGGTTTCTTGGCCCTTTGTACACACGCCTCTTGTAAAATCCTCAGTTCCCAACAAAGACACGAGGCTGCGGGTTCCATTGAGAGTGGTGACCTGTCCTTTAAACCGTCACGTCTCAGCACCATGCCTGGCACTTAGTAGGTGGGCAGGGAAAATGAGTGCCGTGGTATGGATCTGAAGTGGCCCCAAGGGCCCCTGTGTTACAGGCGAGGTCCCCAAGCCATGGCCCCAGGTGAGGAGGTGGTGGAAACCCTGAGGGGTAGGGCCTCGGGTGTGTGCCCTCCAAGGCGCCGTGGCACCCTGCCTCCCTGTGGGATGAGTGCCTTTGTCCACCACGTGTGTCACCCAGAAGCCTCCGACTGAAGCCTCCCAACCTGGGAGCCAAAGTGAACCACTCCCTCTGCACTGGTCGCTCCCAAGGGCACCCCTGCTTGACCTGGCTATGCTCCTCGGTGGCTCTCCTGAGTCCCCCCAAGCCTGCGTCTTGTTCAGGATGCACCACGGCCAGGACCCTTCCCTCCTCCAGGTCCCGTCTGAGATGCCTGGGCCTACAGGGGAACCTCCCAGCCTCCCGGGAGCCTGCCCCTCCTTCCGCCTCATAAAGGCCAGTTTGAGAAGCGGACTTATAATCTCCCCGTGGAAGGAGAAGCAGAGGGTTCTGAAAAAGCTGCTTCTGTGAGCGCTGGCCAGGCATGCCCAGGACCCAGCTGGACCAGAGCTGGTGACCTGCGTCCTGGGAGGCCAGAGGCTCAAACCAGACAGACCTGGGTCCAGATCCCTGCTCAGCCCTGCTGGGCGCATGGCCCTGTTGGCTGCCGGCCTGGGGTGCTTTGTCTCCTGGGTGACGTGGGGGCACCCGACCCTCCTGGTGGTGGAGGACTGAGGTCAGGATCAGTCAGGCTGTTGAGACGCTGGCTCTGCCATCTCCAGTGCTGACCTCAGGCACACTTGTGCCTGCCTCGTGCATCTGTCGTGAGAGCCGAGGTGAGTCTCAGCCCAGTGACATGGGGACCAGAGGGGTTGTTCCTTCCCGTTTTTTTTAAGTCAGTTTTATTATGTGTTTGCTAAACTGAGAGTGGCTTCGCTGAACAGGAAAGGGACCTTCTGCCCGCCCTCCTGCAGCAACGCAGCTGGCCGGCCCGGCAGGCGCCCCTCCTGGTGGCCCTCTCTCCTGGGGCGCTGCCTGAGCTGGACAGCACCCCCTCCTATGCTGGCTCCATCCAGAACAGCAACGCGGTCACCATTTGGTGGCTTTTACAGCCTCAGGAGCCTCATTGACCCCCAGGTACATGACACCCTGGGAGGGTGAGGCCGAGGGGCCTGGCGAGGCTCTCTGTGGGCCTCCCTAAGTGCCCACCTCTCCCCAGTGCCCCCTAAGTACCCGATTAGGGGAAAGTGACCGCTCAGGAGTGAGGAGCTGAGGCCACCTGGGTTCCAGGGTTCCTCGAGCAGGATCAGGACACAGGGTGTTGGGCAGGCGGGCGGGGTCGGTGCATTTCCCCGGGGTCCAGTGGGAGCGAGCAGCAAGAAGATGAGCTAGGATGGGGTGGACATGGTTTCTGCAAGGCCAGGAGAGAATGCTCCGCTTCGTGGCCACATGGCCTCTGTCCCAGATGCTCTGCCACCGCCGCCCAGAGCAGCCACAGACAGAAAGAGGCCTTTGTAAAATTTTATGTGCCTGGCATACTGAGTGGGACAACTTGGCCTCGGTTTGCCAGCCCTGGTCTGAGAGCGGCTCGCTCCTTCTCACTCCTCCTTGTGTGAGATGGTAGTCACCACTGTGGTGCTGACCGTGTGAGCAGAGGAGCTGGGCCAGGCAGAGCCCAGGAGATGCCGCCCCCTGCCACGTGGGTACCCGCCCCACCCCCTTCAGTGGCCCACGCGCCTGCCCGTGTTCCCTCTGGGCCAGTTGTGCTGAGCGCATCCAGAGCGTGGACACCACGGTCCTCCTCCCAGATGGGCAGGCCGAGGCCGAGCGAGACAAGGTGGCTGGCTGTCCCTCCTGTAGGCCACTGGCCCGGTGTGTTCCCAGCCAGTGGTGTCAGGCTGGGCCCCACTGCCAGAGCAGTGCCTCCCATGGAGGTCCCAGGCACCACATCTGGGCCAGAGCTTCTGTCCAGGGTGCTCGAGCCCCACCAGGGCCATGAGGGACCCGCTCGCTGCTGACCTTCCCTGCGCTCCACCTCAGTACCTTGGTCTCCATACCCCAAGCCCTACCTGGCCCCAAGTGGGTTTTCTGTCAAAAACGAGGCCCCACCTGTGTAGCCATGGCCACCCTGGCCATCCAGGGGGTGCCCTCTCCTCCTCTTCCAGCCCCTGGGGTCCCAGGGCCGCACTCCTCTGTCCCACGACCCAGACTGCCACAGGCCGGGTGGAAGAGCCCTTTGCTTTCTGCTCTGCTGACCGTGCAGCCCCAGACCCTGTTTTCCTCTGGGGTCATTGAATTCAGTCCTGCGTCGGTTGGTTTGGCCACAAACAAATGGCCCACCCCACAAATCCATCTCCACCTCTCCACACACCTTAGGCCTGGCCAGCCATCCCCAGCCCTGCTTGTTTTATTGTTGTTTTCCTTCCCAGACTTTCAAAAATAACATTTGTCCCCACCAGGGAGGGCTGCCCTCCGCCCGCCGCCTTGGCAGGCTCAGCAGCATGAATCACGCTGCGCGCCGCCCGGAGAGCCCCCAGGAGGGCCTCCAGGCCTTCCCTGACCGCTCAGCAGCAGGCTGGCTCTCTGGAAGCTCAAGGGTCACAGCCTCCCAGGCACCTGAGACAGCCCCCAGTCTGCATCCCACGGGGCTGGAAAAGCAGCCACCCCTGTCCTGGGACTTCCCCCCAAGATCCGGAGGCCGTGAGTCTTTCCCAGCCGTAAGCAGAGCCTGGGGGGCTGCATGCTCTCCTAACGGCAGCCATTGGCAGGAGCCAGCTCCTCAGAGGCTGCCTCCGTGTGTCCTCCTCTCCTCTCCCACCTCCGCCACCGCTTGCCTGGCAGCTCCCAGTGGCTGGCAGCTCCCACCAGACCAAGGCGTGAGTTCAAGGACAGAAAGCAGTGACTTGCTCACTGGCACAAAGTAGGGAGCCAGGGACTTCTCCAGCCCCGACCTTGGAGGAGACCCCTTGGTGCCTCCCCAAGAGGCTCTGGGCCCCACGGAGGCAGGAGACAGCACACCCAGCGCAGCGTGCCAGGCACAGCGCCCCCTCCCTGCGCCCCACGCCTGTCTCTGGCCTTGAGGACCTGGGCCTGAGGGACCAGGAAAGACCAGCAGCCTTCGGTCGCTCTGTCCATCCATGCTGACAGGTGTTCTCAACGCACCTGCCGCGTGCCAGGCACCGTGGGCTCTGTTTTGGGCACTGGCCCTGCAGTAGCCCAGGGGAGATGTACGATGGGTGATAGGGCGAGGGCATCAAGGGAGAAGCAGAGAGGACAGCGTAGACAATGTCCTGTGCTGGTGGCTGCCTGAGGGGGTGACCTCTGCCTATGCTCCTCAGTTCGAGTCTCCCAGCCTGGGGCAGGGGTGTGGCCCTGGCTCTGGCACAGGCAGCCCTGCTGTCCCCACCGTGTCTCATCTCCCACCACTGAAGGACACATTCCCCCATGAGTGACTTGTCACTTCTGCTGCTAGGCCTCAGTCCCCACTGACAACAGCAACCGTTCAGTGGAAATCTCCCTAGTGTGCTCAGTGCCCTTCCTGCCTGTGCAGAGACACCTGGCCAGGCTGCAGGACAGGCGCGTTGAGGTGGCCCCTGCGTCCCTGGACTGATGTCCCTGGGCTGCCAGGCTTTCCCAGGTACCTTCATATTGTGTTTTGGGGTTAGTTTTCTTTTCTTTTTTTTTTTTTTTTTTTTTTTTTGGGTCTAATTTAGTGGTCAGCAGTCTCCAGCTTATGTGCCAATCACCTGGTTTTACAAATGGAGTTTTATTGGCACACGGCCAGGTCCATTCATGTACATAGTGCCTCTGGCCACTGTCCTGCTGCGGTGGCAGCGCTGAGCAGTTGCAAAGCCAAAACTCTCTGCAGTCTCACTCTTTATGGAAAAGCGTGTGCCTCAGTCTTCTAGTGGCTGCCGGTCACCCCTTCTTGAAGCTTTCCACCGCCTGCCATATTAACCTGCCTCAGGGACCAGGAACTGGGCTTTCGCCTGGGGTGGGCAGGGTCAGGGCTTCCCTGCAAGGGACAGGCAAAAGTTGGTGTGGGACTTGGTGTGGGGTCACCCTTTCTGTCCTTCCGGGTTACTTTGCTCCCAGGGGTGGCAATGGCCACACATGGGCAGGCAGTGGGAGCTCATGAGATGACAGTATGACTTCCTTGCTCCACGGCCTGCCCCCTGGGTTCTGGGAAGCCCTGCAGACTGGTCTGGATGCTGGGGTGTCATTTGCTGTGCTGCAGAGAGGACAGCACCTCAGCAGGTGCGTGCTGCTGTCAGGACTCCCTGGGCTCCCAGGTGCCTTCCTCCTGAAGAGGAAGTGCAAGGTGGTGTCAGTGCCTGCCCACACGTGTCCTTCAAGATCCCTGCAATGCATACCTGTGATCCCAGTGCCTTGGGAGGCTGGGGCAGGAGGATCACAAGTTCAAAGCCAGCCTCAGCACTTAGCGAGGCCCTAGCAGCTCAGTGAGACCCTGTTTCTAAATAAAACTCCAAAGGGCTAGGGCTTGGCTCAGTGGTGGAGGGCCCCAGGGTTCAACCCTGGTACCAAAAAAACAAACTCTACAACGCTCTGTATGCTTCCTAGAGTGCTCTCGGCCTCTGTAGCTCTGGTTGCTTCCCTTCCCATCCTCCTCACTCATCTACAGGCCAGCTGGACTCCCTGGTTGGGAAGACCCATGCCCTTAGCTAGAGTCAGGACGGGCCGTGCCTAGTTCAGGGGTGAGGCCCACGGGGAGCAGCGTGGTACCATAGTGACGTGAGGTCCACGTTCAAGTTTTGTGCATTGAAATGGATCCCAAAGAGGAGAAATGGAGGAGCCCTTTGTCTTTGTGCCAGGCAGAGAGTGGGAGCCCAGCAGAGCTTGCCGATTCCTGGAGGCAGTGTGGCCGTCCTAATCCAGCCTTCCGGGGGAGCCTGGCTGAGGCTGAGATGTGGGGGCCGGGGGCAGGCGCCCCGCTGTTTGGGCCAAACTGGACGGTCTCCATGCAGCCACCTGCTGATCTGGGGGGAGCTCACCCCATTTCTCCTGCCACCCACCACATGGTTCCACATTTCTGGGACGTGCTTCGTGGCAGCAACCCCCAGGACAGTCTAATGCGTGTCGGGACCTTCGGGTGTGGGGGTGTGGAGCGGCCTTGGGCCCAGGGGCTCAGCCCTCAGAGGTTCTCCCAGGGGCAGCAGAGACAGGGGATGGGCCAAGCAGCGGGAAGCACAATGGAGACAGTTGTAGCCACAGCTGGTGACATCTCAGTCTTTCGTGGTCCCTGGGATTGTCCTGGAGGTGCCATGCATAGTGGAGACAACAGGAAGTGGCCCATCTGCCACGATGAGGCCCCAAGCTGGTTAAGCTAACAAGAAAGGGGCCAAGTTTTCTCACCTTTCCTTGTCATCTCTGTCCTTCCTCCTCCCAGACACTTGTGGTGGGTAACAACACCAAAGGGCGCCGGGGTGTTTCTGAACGGCCACCTCTGCCGGCCACGTTCTTGCAACGGCCCCATTAGCCTGAACCATCCGCTTTAATTTCTTGTGATGGGATCAGCCCTGCTGGAGGCACCCGAAGATGGGCAGTGCAGGGGACAGCGTGGGTCTCACTGACTCAAGCTACAGAGGTGAACCAACAAGATAGGGCGCCCAGGGGTCTCCGTCTGCCCTAGGAAAAGCAAGGGAGCTGGAGCTGTTCCCAGACCTGGCTCAGCCCTGAGTTGGGCCACGGTGTGCCTCCTGGAGACAGTTCCTACTAATCATAGGACATGTGTGTGAGATGAAGAGCTGTCCCCTCTGCAGCAGGCCAGATATCACGTCGCTGCATTGGCCCTCTTGAGCCGTGTCCCTCTTCTATCTCAGCTCCTCCCCTGGAGGTCACCAGGAAAGGTCACCTGTGCCCAGCAGAAGGACCTGGGAGGTGTCACTTGCTCGGCACCAGGACCTTTCCAGGGTTAAGGGCATTAGTCACAACAGTGCCCACTAACATGACTCCTGACAGGGGACAGAGGCTGGGCGCAGTGAGGTGACAATTCCCCTTTCACAGGTGATTGAAACTGAGCCTCTGAGGGGTGGCAGCAGCTGGGTTGCCTGCAGACTCTGGGGATTTTGGTGCTGCCGGGACTCGCCCCTCAGGGTCAGAACCAGACTCCTGCAAAAGCCACCCACACCAAGACCTGTTTGCATGTTGTGCGTGCCTGCCAGAATGGCCATCTATCTTCTTCCTACCTCCCACGTGCCCCAAGCTGGGTCCCAGGGCCTGTGGTACCCTGAGAGGTGTTGGGAGTTCTGGGCAGTGGGGCTCTGCGGCCAGCCGAGCTTGAGGAGAGCTGCGTCTCCTCTCGCTGCTCCAGGGGGACCCTAGCTGCTCACAGCCAGAAGGACTGATGAGGGCGGCAGGGACATGCGCAGAGCCTGACGTCAGCCATGCTGACCGCTTCCCAGGTGGTCAGCCAACTCTCTTCAGGGAGGGCCTGAGAAGCACTGGTTTAAAAGATTTTGATTTTCAAAACCCACTGTTTACACTCGTCTTCACAGAAAGGCAGCGCTCGGCTTCAGCAGACAGTGCTCAGCCTTCACTGCTGCTGGACCCTCTGCCCGGGCTGGGCTCTTCCCCTGGAGTACAGGATGTGGCGCGCCGGAGTCACCACCCAGCAGCCTGCACCTGGCAGACCTATTAAGCAGCCTAAGCTGTGGCTTTTCTATGCACCAAATGGGCCCCGGCCTCCCTCCCGATGGCTGGGGACGGCTTGAGAGTGTGCTTGGGTACACCTGGCACGGTGCCTACCCAACATGTGCCCTCAGGGAGCCAAAGGGCAGCTCCAGAAAAGGTCCTCAGCAGAGCCAGTCGGCAGCAGGGGAGGGTATTAGGGTTTCCATTTCTGTTCAGGTTTTTATCTCATCCTTTAAATCTGCTAATTCTAAACATTTAAAGATGTGAGTAGACAGGGAGCCAGCTGCACGCACACGGGACGTTTGTGAAAGCGTCTGCCTTGGGGAGCCACGCGCCCTGAGCAGCCTCACCGGGAGGGCACCCAGCCGCGCGGGAAACGGAGGCCACTGGCTCTCAGCCAACCCCACAGGGCCCCCCATTGTCCTTGCCAGCACAGAGCTTGGTGCCGGCTCACTGGGTTTGCTCTGGGGTATTTGCCAGGTGCATGCAGGGTCCACAGACCCCAGACCACACTGTCCCTGCTGTGCGAGCCAGGCCCGGCCACAGAGGTGTGAGCGCCGTGCAGAAGGTCTCTGTGGCAGGGCCCTGCGTGTCCTCATGGAGCTTAGAACCCCTGAGAAGCCACATGAGAATGGAACTTGGTCATGGAGGTGGCAGGTAGCTTCTTGTGTTTGGTGACACCGTGTTTTGATGGCATGGTTCTTGGTGACCTTCTGAGGTCTCTCCAGAAGGAGGCTGGGTTGCAGGCGGCTTCTGAAAAGGGGCTGCTCCAGAGCCCCTGTGGCCCCTGCCCATCCTGGAGAAGCAGTGGCCCTTGAGGCTGGCCCTCAGTTGGGGCCTGTTGCCACCCCAGAGCTGCTGATGCAGAGCAGCAGGGTTGGAGTGGCACGTCTCAGATGAGCTCCTGGGTACTGTTCATGCTGTTGGCTTGTCCCCTGCATGTCCCTGCCCTGTCCCCCTCGGCTCACCTCATCTTCCCTCAGGCCTTGGAGCCTAGGCCTTGGAGCCTCGACCTTGGACAAGGCCAGCCTCTCGCTGCTCTGGCACAACCCAGTGTCCTTCCACACTCTGTTCTTTCTCTGTTGTCCCTGGGGCTGGGGTCTGAACCCAGGGGCTCTGTACTAGGGAGCTGAGCTACATCCCAACCCTTTGTATTTTAGGGTCTCTCTCCAAGTTGTTTGGGGCCTCACTAAGTTGCTATGGCTGGCCTCAAACTTGTGATTCTTCTGCCTCAGCTTCCGAGTCACTGGGATCACAGGCATGCACCACTGTGCACATCTGTCTTTCTCTTGACCCAGAACTGCCCCAGGGTCACCCAACTGGTGCTGGACAGAGCCAAGCAAGGAGCCTCGCCTTCCAGTGCCAGGTCCCCTCCACCAGAGCCTCAGTCTGTCTGAAACACGGCCCCGGCTCCGATTCAGAGATGCTGTTTCACTCTCACCCCTGGGACTTCTCATCTAGAAAACAAGAGGGTCACGCTTGCCTGGCAAGGACTCCGGGAAAGGCTATTGAGGGAAGCTGAACACTGTCCTCTGCGCCGCTCTCTCACTTTCCCAGAAACCAGGCCGTTTTCAGCCTCCAAGAAGCAAAGGTGAGAGGGAACATGGCTGAAGGTGGCCAGGTGGCCCTGTGCAGAGCTCTTCCTGGCACGAGCAGTGGGTGAAGGAGGACTGAGCCTCACAGGGGCTCTTCCCAGGAGGGGGCAAGCAGGACCAGGGCAGGGGCCGCCTCTTTAACGGGGCTGTCAGCGGCCCTGTGCACACCTGGCCAGGGCTGTGTGCATGGGCCACATCCTCTGCCACCAGACGGGCACGGTTCTCAGCTCCTGGTGAAAGCTCGAGGGGGCCCCTTTATTCTTGCTGCGATTTGCTCTGACTGGAGGAGTAAAGGCAGGCACTTTGGGGAAGTCCTGGTAGCAGCTTGTGGGTCACATCCGTGAGAGAGCATCCTCCTTGGCACAGGTCTGGACAGCCTGCCCCCTAGTGTGACCCTGCCTGCTCCATAGCGCGTGGCCTGATGAGGCGATGCACAGAGAACGGGGACCCGATGCTTTGGGAGAACCCCAGGCCCGGCTCCATGACAAGGAAAGTCCGAGAGTATCTGAGAGCCGGGTAGCCCCGGGTGCCACGGCCACAGCAGTAGAGGAGCCCTGCCGTCAGCGAGGTCCTCTCTATGGCAAAAGGAGGGGGAAATTCGCTCAGGCAGCCATCACACATGACAAGGTGGCTGGCGGGATGGAGGCAGCTTGGAGTGGCAACGAGCTGTCCCTGGGGTGCCCCTGCAAGGAGGCCCCAGTCACGTGCAGAGCAGGTCAAGGGCCCCGAGGAGGAGGATCACCGTGGTCCTCGCAGTGAGAGGGGAGGGAGCAAGGTGGCAGAGAAGAAGGCAGGGCACTTCAGGTACCACCGCATCCCAAGAGACAAGTTCGAGATCACCAAGGGTGCAGGAGGCCTGGGAGCCGGGCAGCCTGAGTGGTGACTGGCCCAAGTGTAGGAGGCCCAGGTAGCACAGCCCTTGGAGTCCATGGTGGGGATGAGGGCGGCAGAAGCTACCTGCTGGGGTGAAGGGGTGGGTTTGCCTCCAGGTGTCCCATTGGCCTGTCTCCCTGCCTGCCCCAACCAGGCCCCAAGCCGCATAGGGGCTCCGTAAGGAAAGGGGGCCCCAAGACAGGACGCTGCCAAGGGCCAGCTTACCGCTTCCATTACCCAGGGGAGCTTTCTATTGACTCACGAGTTCTCGGGGACAGGGAGTGGCCAGCAAGGGTCAGGAACCCTCCACTCCAGACCCTGGCAGTGGGATTGGGGGCACCCGGGTCCTCGAGCGTGTCTGGCCAGCAGCTCTCCCCCAGATGCAGGGTCCCTGGGGACCAGTCTAGGCAGTGACCCTCCGTTGACTTTGTCCTGGCACCTGGCACGCTTGGGCAGCATCTATAAACCTAAGGAGCAGGTGCACGGGCCCGGGGACAGCCACTCACCTTGGGCCCAGCTCTGCTCACTGCTGCACGTGGTCCTCGGGTGAGTCTGCACCCCTGAGACCAGTGGCAGCTCCCTGGTGATGTGGCTTCCTTCTGCCTTAGTTCTCTCCACCTGGAAATGGGCATGGTGCCACACTCAGGGGGGTCTAGTGCATAGCCACCGGGCACTGGCCCACACAGGGCTCAGGGGACAAGCCGGGCAGCCTGCGTGGTCGTGTCTGCCTCTGGTGTGCTGGGAGATGGCGGCCATGGCATACTTGAAGGGCTTTTAATGCCTGGAGGTCTGGCTGGGGTTTCTCCCCTGCGGCCTGTTCCTTACCCCACCTCCCTGCCCTGCCTTGGGTGGACCAGACTTGTTCCGCAGCAGTGCCTTGGCGCAGGTGGGGAGCGGGCACCCGCAACCCACGTGGCTCGCACTCAGCTGGCTCAGGTTCTGCCAGCAGATCCAGCGGGAGATCAGGACGCCTGTCCTGAGTCAGGGCCCAGGCTCCTTAGGATGCGCCCCTGCTCAGTGCCACATGCACGCGGGGAGAGGCAGTTGGGCCTGCCTGGCACCTGCCTGCTTGGCCTTCAGCAGCAGCAGAGCAGGGAAAGATGGTACAGCGGCTCTGAGGGCCCCCTCTTCCTGGTGCCTCCTTCCCAGCCCCTCGTTCCCTGGGGAGGGCACAGGTGATTCGGCCCTCTTCACTGGCACCTGGGCTGCAGGGCAGGTCAGGGCTGCAGCTTGCAGAGGGGAACCCACACCACTATGGCAGGGCACACATGCCTGTGTGGGCCTCGGGGCCTGTGTGCAAACACGTTATGCACAGCAGCTTTTTACCAGGCCCGGGCCCCTCCCACCCCACACACCCCACAAGAAATTAGGAACGTGGCAACAAACTCCAGTTGTCGCAGACCCACGAACCGCCACCAATCACGCGTCCCCGGCATGGCGGAGGGGGTGGTGTGCGCGTGGGGGAGTAATTGGTGAACCTGAGGTGAATGAAATAATTGGAAAAGTGAGGTGTGAGTTTGTTACCGAAGTGCGAGCGCAGAGGAGGGCTGGGGGAGGGAGGCCGTGTTTAAAGGCCCGGCCTGTCCTCTTCATTCACAGCTTCGGATACAGTAATTGCTATTTTGTGGTTTCTATTATCTTCACAGTGGGGAGCAGGCTGGCTGGGGAGGAGGCCGGGGGGGCCCTGCCAGGTCCCTCCCCCTGGGACCTGGCCCTGCCCAGCCTGTCCCCAGTGGTGGCCTTGGCCCTGGGAGGCAGGTTCCTGCAGAACTTCCTTCTAAAGCTCCTTCCGAGGGCTTGGGACCTGGCGTCAGGCCAGAGCCTCAGAATGGCCTGTGTTCGCGTCCCACTTCTCTCCCCAGAGCTAAAGGTGCCTCATCGATTTTTCTCCCTGACCTTTCTTCTCTCTTTTTAATTCTCTTTCGATATCTCTGTGATCATTAGCATTGGCCTTAGGATATCCCACATGGTCACACAAGTGCCCAGGGCCATTTGCTATCCCTGCGTTGTTCCAGGACAGGAGCGGTCCTGGGCTGCGGATCCCAGGTCCTAAGGATTTGGCCAACAGCCTTCTCTCTGGCCCTTGGTGTTTTTTGAAAACCAATAGGTAGTGTCACTCTTGTCTCCAGTTGCCCTTACCCTTGAAGATGGTATGTTTCAAAGACCAGCCCTGGCAGGCACTCCTTGATGGCTGGCACCGTGGCAGCAATGATGACATGCTGAAGCCTCAGTACATTTGGTGCTGAAGCCAGACATTTCTGGAAGTGTCTGCAGATTTCAAAAAGTTCCTTCTAAGATCTAACTTCAATCCTCCAGCTCTACCTTAGCCCGCTCCCTCTCGTCCTGTTAGTAGAAGAAAGAACCTGCTCACCAGAGCCACGTCCCTGAAGCTGCCAGGGTTTTCAGACACAGCTTCCATTGGCCTGCAGAGGGCCGTCTGGAAGCCCCAGGCCAGGGCTCCCTGAGGCCCCAGCTGAGTTCTATGGTGGACCCAGAGTGTTCCTCTGTCACAGTTCCCCCTGCCGAGCTCTGCAGCACCTCTTCCACTGGCCTCAGAAGCCTAGCTCTGCCAGCCTGTTCTCTCCACCTCTCACCCTCTCCAGACCCCCGGCTGCTTGCCATGCACAGGGCGTCCAGCTGCCACTGGGCTGCAGGGGGGCGGCGAGCGCCGCAGGCTCCCTCCTCCGCCCTCCCTTCTCCTTCTCTCCCTCTCTCCCTCTCCCTCCGTCTCTCCCTCAGTCTCTCTCTCTCTCTCCCACCTCTCCCTCTCTCTTTCCCTCTCCCTTCCCCCATTGCTCCCCTCTCCCCCTCCCTCTCTCTGTCCCTCCTCTCTCCCCTTCCCTTCCCCTGCCTATCTCCCTCCTTCCTTCCTCCCCCCTCTCCCCCTCTGTATATCCCCCACTCCCCCCCTCTCTCTCTCTCTCTCTCTCTCTCTCTCTCTCTCTCTCTCTCACACACACACACACACACACACACACACACACACACACACACACACTCACAGTCTGGCTCATCAGAAACGAAGGCTGAGAGACCTGGGCAGAGGTTGAGGCTGCACAGGGCAGAAGGCTGTGGGCCCCGCGGGCACAAGTCGGGGTTGGCACCAGAGGGCTGAAGGCTCAGGCTGTCCCCCCTCTTGCCCCCTGGTGTTGGGCAATCTCTGAACTGTGGGGGGCTTTCCTAGCCCCCTCGTGGGCCTCCTGCTCATGTCAACCTGGCCAGGTCGGCTCCTGACAGTGGCTGGCAGGGTGGCCACACTGTCTGGCCCAGAGTCCAGGCCTGGACGCTCGTTCTCCAGTTCTGCCACCCTGGGGACGGGCTGCTGATGAGCATGTCTGCACGTGCCCCTCGTCCCCTGTCTGGGAGGGGAGGCTGCTCTCGCCTGTTGGCTGGCTCAGGTTGTCTCCAGGTGTCCCTGCGGAGCTTGCTGCAGATGCTATGTTTCCCACCATGCAGGGCTGACCTCCAGCCCTGGGGAGGCCGAAGACAGGTGTCCACCCTACAGCAAGCCCTGGCCTTGCAGGTGGCTTCCAGTCATGTCTTGGGGACATCAGAAAGGGCTGCTGTGAGCTAATGGGGACTATGGCTGGGTTGAGGGACCGGGCCCTCCAGTGCTGGACCCGCAGGCTTGCCCACAGACCCCAGTCCTGTGGCCACCACACATGTCATCCCTGGGGTCCCTGTGCCTCTCTGAAGAACTGGAGCCAGAGGGTCAGGTATCTGAAGGGGCCCAGCAGAGAACTCCTTACCAGCCCCATGCAAGGCACAGACCTGAGAGGCCGCCTGGCTGTCATGGGATACGTTGGCCTTTAGGTGGCAGGATAAAGCAGGTTTTGGGGACTGCACTGCTTGTTCTCCAGACTCACCTTCTTGTCCCACTTGCCTGGCCTGTGTCCCCAGCCCTCGCCCCCTCCAGAGGGACAGGAACCTCCTCACAGCGGGAAGATGGACAGGCTTCATTCTGGCTCCTCCTGTCCCCGGGAGGCTGGCCTCGTGTCCAGTGCCATTCCTCGTCTGCACAGAGGAGATGCCAGGAGGGGCCGGGCTCCGGGGAGCTGCGAGGAGACGTGCGGATTCATTTTGAGGCCTCATAAGGCAGCATCTGCATGCTGTCCTGCCGGCAGAAATCGGGCTGGCAGATGCCTGGTCATGCCGGCGGCCGCGGGTTAACACCTCAGATTCAGCTTATGTCGTTTGAGAAGGGCTGACAGCCTTCCCTGTGTTGGTCCCTGGTCGGTCTTTGGCCCTGAAGCATCCTGGACCGTTGGGGGCATGTGGGAGCCGGGGGCCGCGGGTGTGTGTAGATTTTCAAATGCGCCAGCCCTCTCTGCAGAGCCACGCGTTAAATATTTATCGGCAGCAATTTGTGCGTCTGTAGTTGATAAACGGACACTAGGAGGGGGCTGGGGGTGGGCAGGCGAGGAGAGGGCCAGGGAGACCCCGAGGAAGCTTGGTCCTTTTGTCCTGCATCTCTGGGGGGAGCAGGCCTCAGGGTTGGCGTGTCACCTGTGTGATCCCTGCGACAGGAGGGCCGTGTTCTCAGCAGATCGCTGCCTGGCTTTGGCTCACAGATATCAAAGGACAGCTCAGGGGAGGGGACGTGGTGTGGAGGAAGGAGCTTTGTGTCGATCCAGCGCAAGCTCTGAAGGCACCTCCTAGGTGCCAGTCCTGGGAGCCGCTGCTCCTGCTCACCTGCTCAGCCTGGGGCTCCCGTGCAGCCAGCTGGACCTGGACGTGGACCAGGCCCCACACCCAGAACCCGGGGCCTCTCTGGCCTGGCTACCCGAGCACAAGCCTGGGTCCCCCCGGGACTGGCTTCCCCGTCAGGAAGGGGAGGACGGGGCGCCCCAGCCGGCAGCTTCTTGGAGTGGAGCTGAAAATGACCTCCCCGTGTGAGCCACCCTGGGCCTGATGGGTGTGCCGCGTTTGCCTGGGCGCACGTGTGACCGTCCTCCAGCCACCCCGCCCTCTGCAGGCCCCTGTGCTCAGATCCCACCTGCTTCTGTCCACAGCACCTTTGGAGAGCTGAAGACGGTCCGCTTGCCCAAGAAGATGACCGGGACAGGCACGCACAGGGGCTTCGGCTTCGTGGACTTCCTCACAAAGCAGGATGCCAAGGTGAGACCCTGGGGAAGGCTCGAGGCCTCTTCAGTGCAGCGCACGCCACTCCCGAGCTTGTGTCCCTTTTCCTGACCGTGCTAATTCATGCTGCACTTCGGGAGGGAACGCTCTGGGTTTGCGTCTGTGACATGGGACAGGGCTGCTCCCTTGAACCCATACAGGAGCCTGGGCTGCGCATTTCCCAGGCCTCTGCACACCAGAGAGGGCTCTGCCATCTAGTTGTCCCCAAGATGGGCAATGTGCTGTGTGGAAAGGTGCTCAGAGAGAAGAGCAGAAGGTGCCAGGGGCGGCCCGTGGGGACACGTCTCCCCGTCAAGTTCACGCCCCAGCCAGGCTGTGGCTGGTGCTGGTTGTGCGTGGGAGGCAGCCCCGGTGGGCCCACATGCACACTGTGCGCGTCACTGTGGCCGTCCCACCAGGCTTGGTTGGCTGGTCAGAGGTTTGTGGTGCCGAGGACTCGACCCAGGGCCTCGCACGGGCTAGCAGGGCTCTGCCGCTGAGCCCAGCCCTGGCCTTCTGAAGTGGGGCCTCTGCTCCGAATTTGGGTACAAGTTGTCCCTGCTGTGGGTGCCGGGTTCTCACCTGCCACCAGCAGGCGTCCCCGCTGTGTCCTTGATCACTGTACCCTCAGCCTCGAGCTCCAGAAGAAAGGTGCCTGCAGGGCCATGGCCATGGACTTCTCTCTGGGAGCTCTGGCCTCAGACCCCTCGAGGTGAAGGGAAGCCGCAGGGAGGCTGTGCTGGTGGCCCTGTGCCCTCCGCCCTGGCGGGGAGTCTTTCAAGAAAGCAGGAACTTCTTGAATGCACCGCGGCATCACAAGGGTCCCAGTGAGGGGTCAGCTGGCATGGAGCCCAAGGTGCAGCTCCAGATCAGCCCCTGTAGGCCCTGGGAACACCCCGGAGGGTCCTGCCAGCCTTTATCCCCAAGTCTTGCACCAGGTGCCTGGGCTGTGACCATGCTCCTCTAGACGTATGCTCCTCCCTCCTGGGCTGGCGGTCTTTCCATGCCTCCCATCAGGGTCTGAGGTGCAGCCCTGCAGGCAGCAGGCCAGGGACAGCACGGGAGGCCGCAGAGGGCAGTTGTGCGGCCCGGCGGGATCACCGATGGCCGCACCCACCCTGCCTGAGGGCTGTGGGTGGGTTTCCTCCGTGGAGCCCAGCACTGGGCATAGGTGTGGCTCTACCGGCTGCTGGTACCAGGCGATTGGGCCTGGGAAACACCCCAGCAGGCTGTGGCCAGCACGGGAAGTTGACACACAAACCAGGAGGCCAGACTGCCAGTCAGTATCCCAGTGCTACGTCGCCGTCATGTGAACATGGGCCAGCGGCCGGCTTTGCGCCTCCTTCCCCTGTGGCGTGGTGGCAGTTCCTTGCAGAGTGGCCTGGGGCCTGGGTGCCGGGTGTTCCAGGAACAGGCCAGCCCAGCCTCCTGTTGGCCATGAGGGTGATGCAGGGGTGGCTACAACAGGATGACCCAGGGAGAGGCATGGGGAAGGGCAGGGAGCAAGACGCCCCCTTCTAGCCTGAGCTGGGGTCACCGTGACACGGCACTCGGGTCTGAAGGTGGCGGCTGCTCCCCACCATCCCTTCCCTGCCTCCATTCCTGGTTCCTGGAAGAAGGAGGGAGGCCCCCTGGCCCTTGGGGATGCCTTGTCCCACCCTCTCCTCCGCCAGTAGCTGCTTCTGACCTCCATGGGCCTGTAGCCCTTCCCTCCCTGCGCTGGCACAGGCCCTCACCATCCCAACAGCTAATGAGCCACTTCCAGAAAGTACCAGCCACAGGTCTTAAGAGACAGCCCCTCTGTCTGCCTCGTGGGGACAGCCACCTCACTCCTCCGTCCTCCCGGCCTGTCTGCAGCCCAGGCAGACACCCCACCCCGACCCAGGGACAGTGCTCTATAGTGGGCGAGTGACTCCTGCTCTGGATGCTCCGAACATCAGGCCAGCTCACGGGCATAGGCCTGAGGAAGGGCCCTCGGAGCCAGGTATCCTGTCACCTCCCGAGAGCAGCCTCCTGGCCCTGCCCGGGCCACACTGTCTGAGCTACCACCCAGCAGAAGCCCTGGGGCCAGTCCTGCTGCAGAAGCCCCGCCAGTGTGTAGGCCCTGACTGCATGCCCTCTGCAGCTTGCACGGCTTGGGTGCCCTTCGTGAGGGGCAGCAGGTGGTCACTGGGCATCTGCCACTTCTTATGTCAAGAGGCTGGTCCCAAGCGATCCTCCGACAGGGGGAGAGGATCAGAGAAGAGGGAAGGGAAGGACAAGCCAGGCCTTTCTTTCTTCCTCCATTACAGGCTCAGGGGACAGGGGCTTCTAAGAGGAATCCCAGTGGCCATTAGTGACCACTCAGCCAATGGGGACCTGGCTGGGAGCCCCAGTACAAGTGGGCACGTGGGCTGGAGCCGAGGCCATGGAGCTCTCAGGCTTGTCGGGGACCAGGGGTCAGCTCCAGGTCAGGGCTCCCATAGCAGCTGCCCGTCCACTCACCTGCCCCAGGCAAGTCCCACGGCGTCCCTTCCCCTCCACATCAGTCTCCACAGTGGCCCTGAGCAGGGGCTGCCTTTGTCATCCTTAAACAAGGAAAGGACTCTGGGTCCTCTGTCCCTTCTCCAGAGACCCAGTCCCACTTCATACACGAGGCGACTCAGATCTGTTGGCCCCTCCCCCATCAGGCATGCCCCAGACTGGACAGAACCCTGGGGAGGGGCCCCCTGAAGGCTGCAGGGGCAGAGCTCAGAGCACCCAGGCAGCTGGGAAAGACGGGGACAGACAGGCACCTGTGGGTGCCACCTCGGCACGAGACATGGCCCCTCACGCAGGGCACCTGGGACCCCAGGGGCGTCTCTCAGCAGCTCCCTCCTCCCCTGGGTCCTGCCCCGACTCCTGGGAGCGCGAGCCAAGCTCAGCCGCCCCGTGGAGCCTAGGGGCCGATGGGCAGCCCAGCCCCAGCCCACTGCTTGATCCCCTGGCACGGGCAGGCCCGGGCCATCCACCCTTGTCACAGGCTTGGTGACCAGAGCCCTTCCCGCAGGAAGCGGATGGCGAGCTGGCAGATCCTCCCAGCCTAGGACATCTTAGGAGCCCTGATGTCCCCAGGGGTGAATGCCAGTCCCCCGACAACACTGGTGTCAGCTAGACCTCCAGGTGTGAAGACCCAGCGTTTTTAAAGATCCTCCCCACGTCATGCCAGGGAGCAGGACACGGGGGCTGAGGGGCCGAGGGGGCATCACAGGATGCCCAGGACCCACCCGGACCTGAATGCAGGGGCCTCCCCAGGTCCTGGGCCACTGCTGCCCCCAGGCACGGGGAGGTCTCTAATGGAAAACACTGGCAGGCTTCCAGAGTCCTACATTTAGCAGGATAGGCTGGATACCACAAGCGTTTTAATCCTAGCAGGACTCGGGACGGGGCAGGAGGCCTCTGTGCCTGGAGACGCGAAGGCCCCGAGGCCTGCGTCCTGCTCACAGGCCCACAGCCAGGGCTCGCCAGCTGAGCACAATGGTCCCTCCCGCCTCGTATGTGGGGTCCCCTAACCCAGTGCCACCTCTTAGGGACACCTTGACAGAGAACAGAGGCTATCCCTGGGAGCATCTCTAAGAACAGCCTCTCCAGCCCCCAGAGAAGGGGTGGCATTCCTCATGCCTCCCTGCAGAGGCTCAACCTCCCTGCCTCCCCCTGGCCAAGCCTGAGGCCAGCCCAGGAACCAACCCACATGTACTAGGGCTCCCAGCCAGGTCCCCATTGGCTGAGTGGCCACCAGTGGCCACTGGGATTCCTCTTAGAAGCCCCCGTCCCCCAAGCGGTCATGGAGGAAGGAAGAAAGGGCCACGGGGAGGGCAGCCTGGGGAAGAGCGAGCTGCTCGCGGTTCCTCCTCCTCCCCGGCCGCGCCTTTGTACTTCTGCGGCTGCAGCTGTTTTTATTTGCCGCCGCTGCTGTTGTTTTAAAAGGTCTATTTTCACATGGAATGTTATCCAATTAGCAGAGCAATGTGTCGGCTTAAATAAACACGCGGGGGAGCCGAGCGCCATGGCGGCGGGCGCTGGCAGCCGCCTCTTCTCACTGTGGAAGACAGCGCGGCCGACTGTGGGGTCCTCCAGCTGGCGGCTCCCGCGCTCTCACCGTCCCCCCCCCAGCCAAGGGTGGGCACCGAGGGAGCCACAGGGGGCAGGCGTGGTGCCTGCCCCCGTCCAAGGGAGCTTGGAGCAGGCTTCTCCCAGCCCTGGTCACCTTGGAGTCCACTGTGGGAGGGAGATGGTTTGGGAGCCACAGGCTGGGGCCGGGCCTGTGGGTATCTGTCTCAGAAGCGCACTCTGCCACATGGTGTCATTTCTCAGAAGGGCCCATAGTCACTCTTTGTTGTGCACAGACCCCACAAACCAGGTGATATTTCTCCCTCCACGCAGCCCAGAAGCAGTTGGCAGGGTTTCAGGGTTGCTGAGAGGTGGCTCTCAGGACCTGGCGTGTGGGACACAGGGAATGGGTCTGTCCCGGAGCACCTACCATACTCACTGTGGGGGGCGACATTAGAACATCCCCCAGAAGTCGGTGGCCCTGGGCTGATCCTTAGCCAGCTCAGGGGCAGGTCACTGCTGGCTGGAGGCACGTTGGAGTGGCCTATGTTCGCTCAGGCTCTGCCAGGACAGCTCCCCAGGGAGCCGGAGGGGCCTGGAGGGCACCCTGGGCATCAGGACAGGATCCATGTTCGGCTCTGCCCAGGAGCCAGGCAGCCCTCGCAGACCTGTGGGACTGAAGTCCTGCTAAGGGCGTGCAGCAGGCTTTTGTTGCTGGGAGGAGGAGAGTGTCCCCAGGGAGGCTGTGGGAAGGTCAGGCCCGCAGCGCTGGCAGCTTCCGGGGCCTCCTGCTCTTCAAGGTGGCCGTAGTCCATCTGCACCGTCACCCCACACCACTGACGTCGTGGGGTTTGGACAAGGTGGCGGGAGACTTGGTTCCCCAGACCTGTGGGCCGTGCCCCACTCAGAGGACAGCCAAGGCCAGGATTTCTGGGCAGCTGTGGTCAGTGTGCCCAGGGGCTGCCGTTTTCCCAGGGCTCAAGTTGCTGCCTAGAGAGGAGCCCCACCTGCCCTCCAGGAGCTCAGGCGCCCAGGGAGTCAGGGTCCAGGATCAAGGTCAGAGCACACAAGCACGCACATGGCTGTAGTTCAAAGGCAGACAGGTGTGTGGGCCCAGTAGGGCTGAGGGACTCACCAGGGACCAGTGACAGTGGAGAACTGTCACCTCACTTAGGCAAAGGACGCTTGGAAGAAAGGTGAGGGCCAGAGGGAAGGAGTGCCCACCTCGTCCCACCTCTGAGCTGGGCCCCCATCACTTCACCTGAGCAGAAACCCGCGTGTATGAGCCCTGCTGTGGGGCCCAGGAGTCACCTCCTATGGGGGGGGAGGGTAGTTGGGAATGGCCAGCATCCGCTGTCAGAAAGCCACAGAAAGGGGCTCCCAGGGACAGGGTGGCCCCCCGTGGCCTTCTCTTTGCCGACAACTACAGACTCAGAGCTCCATCCTGGACCTTAGTCTTGCCCAGCAAACCAGCAGGGGCTCGGTCTCTCAATCCTGCAGCATGGGTCACAGTCCCTGTCCACAGTCGCACACGTTGGGTGCAGTGCCAGACCAGGGCTATGTGTCCAGTCAGGGTCCCAGACTCGCTCCCCAGTCCTGACGTGCTCCTGGCCTGTCCCATCTTGGCGGGCTGAGAGGCGAGGCTGCAAGGGAGCCAGCAAGAGACCCTCAGTGAGGAGAAGCCACGGTCCCTCTGGGTATTTATTTTCTGCGCACAGTGCACCACTGAGGTGGCAGGGACATAGCACCTACTCTGCAGGGGTGAAGGCCAGGCCTGGGAGCAGCTGCCGGGAGGAGGCCAGGTGTGCTGGGCGCTGGGCGGGCTTCTGCTACAGCCTGTGAGAGAAGGGTGGGGCCTTCCTGGTCCGCGGCAGGCGGCAGGTGTGTGCGTGGGGGCGGCTTCCAGGGCTTGAGCCAGGGGTGGGATGTGGAGCCACTGAAACCCAAGGAAGGAGGAAGCCAGCCTGTGTGGGCCCTGCGTGGGCCCGGCCCCTTCGTCCCTCCTTCACTGCGACGGAAGGACAGAGTCCTCTCTGAGCTGGGGCCGAGTGCTCGTAGTTCCTCAAAGCCAGGAGATGGTGACACCAGGAGAGCGTCAGCCCAGGGCGGGAGGCAGCCCAAGGGGTCCTCAGTGGGGCTGAGCCACAGGAGCCCCGAGCCCTGCAAGGGACCAAGGCTGCTGGGCACAGGCCACCCTCAGCTGACCCTAGGAAGGTAGGGACGGGGCCGTGGCCCAGTGGGCTCAGCCTAGGAGGAAGCAGCTGGCAGACCTGGCCTGTCACAGGGGACCTGCACTCCCTGGCCCTGCCTGGCACCTTCCTGTGCCTCGGTGTCCCCTGGAGCCTAGGCTGTCTTCTTCCTCCGTGCCCCCCCCACCCCTGCAAGCTGCCACCCAACACGTTCTCATTATGCTTCTTCAATGAAGCCCAGTCACTCTGGATTATCCAAGGCCAGATTTAGCCTGGAATCAGTGTCCTCCCCGCTGCCTGCAACATTTTGAGGCCACCAGATTCCAGCCACCAAGGCCGTGGGCACCCAGGAATGCAGCCTTACTTCCCATTAACCTGCGGGGATGGAACTGGAGGATGATTCTGCTATTTTTGGAGAGCCACATACTGTGTGGTAACTGTCACACAGAGCTGTTTGTCAACCTACCATTGCCCCTGCTCTGTGGTGGGAGTGAAAAGTCCAACGCACAACAACAGCGGCCTGCAGCAGGACCCTCCCCATTCACTGCTGCTGCGTTTCCTTTCCACGGGCAGAAGCTGAGACTCAGGGACGTTAAGCAGTTTGCCCAACATCACACAGTGAACAGGGATTTGAACCCAGCTAACCAGCCACAGAGCCCATCCCAGGGCTCACCCCTCTGTGAGCCTGAAAGCCTTTCAAAGAGAGGCCATTATTAAGTGCCGGAGGAGCTCAGAGGGGATGGAAACAGTCAGGGGCAACGTCAGAGAGCCGGGAGACAGTTTAGGGACCCACACCAATCCTCTAGGCCCAGGAGTGAGAACTGTTTCCCAGGGTAAGGCGCGCACACGGGAGGCCACAGGAGGCAGAGGCTGGGCCTATTGGGCTGCCTCCCCGGCTTCCTCGCCTTCTTCCAGGTTGAGGCCGAGAATCCAGCAGATGCTGCTCTCGGCCGCCCCCACCCCCATATCCCGGACGCGCTCCTCAGCGATGCTGGCACCAGGATGGCACCGCCACCATGCCAGGCTCCCCATCAGCTTTCTCCCCCCTCCAAGCCCCGCTCCCCCACCAGGCCGTTTCTCTTCCTCGCCAGCTGAGAGCGTGTGTGTTTAGAGCTCGGAATGGGCCATTTCGGCTCCGAGTCCAGATGCATTTTTATATCCGCCTGGAAAAAGCGCAGAGGCTCTGCTGGCTGCCAGGAGGGTTTTAAAATTAAAGTTAAAAAAAAGGGAAGACGCAGTTCCCCGCACCTGGCCCTCTTCAGAACCGCACGATCCTTCCATTGGCCACTTGTGCTCAGGGCTACGTTCTGCCCCTCCCATCCCTCCCTCTCCTGGGTGGGCACTGGGTATCCTGGGTGAGTTCTGCCCTCAGCCCCTTCACAGAGGTGACCAGGTAACCAGGGCAGGGCAAGGTCCGGTGGTGTCGCCACTTGCTTCCTGGGACTGTGGGACGAGGTGCCTGCCCCAGGCAGCTCCACCAACCTCAGGGCACCCTCTGTGGGCCCCAGAGGCTGTGCGTCCACAGTGGAGGTCAGCAGGGCCGGTCCTTGGAGGACCTCCACAACATCCACAGTGCCTGGCGTCCTCGGCTTGTGGCCTCGTCACTCAGTCTGCCTCCATGCAGCGGACCCCTGGTGGCACAGCTCCTGCCGGATGAGCACCCACCCTCCTCCACTGTCCCCTCACCGGGCTGCCTCCTCCTAGTTCAGTCACCTGAGCCCTGGGGTGGCCCCGACACAGGTCAACTGTCCAGACTCCTCGTGGGTGAGAGCCAAGGCCTTCCCGGCTTCCAGGCGTCTCGGCTCAGGGGAGCAGGAGGGACAGAACCCGCTCCTCGTCGGGTCCCAGGGCTGCTGTCCAGGACCCAGTGCAGAGCACTGGCCCCTCTCACTCTCCAACCCTGTCGGGGACACCTGGGCCTGGGCCTCTTCAAACCCAGCACCTCCCTTATCTCTGCTGAGAAAAGGGTGAGGTGACATCAGGGGCACAGAGAACTGGCCCTGGGACCACCCCTGTGAGCCCCACCCTGTCCTGGGACTGTTCACGTCACCTCTTCTGTCTCCCCCGAGCCCCGCACTGGCTCACACTGATGATCCCATCCAAAGACAGGGATTCGATCGCCCGGAGCATGAAGCTGTGGCTCACGCCTGCAGTCCCAGCAGCTCTGGAGGCTGAGGCAGGAGAATCACAAGTTCACAGCCAGCCTCACAATTTAGCGAGGCCCTGAGCAACTTAATGAGACCCTGTCTCACAATAAAAAGTCAACAGGGCCGAGGCTCAGTGGTGAAGCACCCCTAGGTTCAGTTCCCAGGACCCAAAAAGCAGAAACCCTATAGGAAGCCTTCCTGACACGGTCTTGCACGTAAAGACAGGGAACTAGGCCGAGTGTGGAGGTCCGAACAGCAAGGAGGGAGAGGAGGAGCGTGTGCCAGGCCCCCAGCTGCAGGGCCAGGGCTGGGCATGGGCAGCGGAAGGGCAGGGGACTCACAAGGAGTCAGCAGAAACCACAGGGGACTTACTGAAGAACAATGTGGAAGACAGGGCCACTAGGGCCAGCAAAGAAGAGTGGCACCAAGTGACACAAGGCTGCACAGTTGTCATGCGGGGGGAAGATGGAGCTGGGCTTCATGTGGCTGATGGGCGGGGGGCAGGGAGCCTGCTAATGGAGCACCTTATGCGTAGGGTACGTAACACAGGAGCGAGGCCCTAGCCAGGCGGCCCACGCAGGCTGTGATGGTGCTCCCGCCCTCGCAGTGTCCCTGTAAACGACGACTCATGGACAGACCGGCCCCAAGCCCTGCATCATCAGGCCTCAGTCTCAAGCACTGCCTTGTCTCTTGTCCCTTGCAGAGAGCCTTCAATGCCCTGTGTCACAGCACCCACTTGTACGGCCGAAGGCTGGTCCTGGAGTGGGCAGACTCCGAGGTGACCCTGCAGGCCCTGCGACGGAAGACGGCCGAGCACTTCCACGGTAGGAGGGCGTGGGGACTGGGCCTCAACTGGGGCTTCCTGGAAGGCAGGAGGGGCTGGGCCCCAAGAGAACGACCAAGGCCCCCCGCACCCAGTGCCGGGCAGCACCCTCCTGTCTTCGTGGCAGGAGGCTGGCCCCTGGAGGCCTCCCTTTTCTTTCGGGTGCCTTCGCTTTGGGGCCAGGTGACAGAGGACAGGTGCCAGCTCTCTTTCCCCTTCTGGTCTGTTGAATGGGTCATCTGGCAGGGAGTACAGACTCTCTCCTGTCTGCCTGGGGAGCCAGGCTCCAGGATGGGGCCAGGACAGTCCCTCCTGTGGCCGACCATGGTGCTGAGGTGCCTGCAGTCTTCCTCCTTGTTCTGGGGCACGTGCCTTCCTGTGTCTCTGCCTGTCGTTCAGGCCCATCCTGGGGGGCAGCTGAGGGCCAAGGGGACCTGGAGCCAGGAGCAGTTATTTGCTGCTGGCCAGGGAAGCTGGGGCTGGAGAGCAGGGCCTCTGACGGCCCGCTGGACCCCAGAATGTCCTCGGAACCCAGCGGCAGCCGGAGGCCTCGGGTGTGGCCCACCTGCCAGGCCTACAGAGGTCGCCCTGCCCGACCCTGGCTGCCCTGCTCCACTGCTCCACTATACTGTTTCCCAGACCGGGCAGGGCCTGACTGTGCCGCTCTGTCCTCTGTACCATGGTGTCTTGCCCCTTGGTCCCTCTTTATCCTGGACGCCTGACCTCCCCGTCCCTCTTGTCTCTTGCCCTGTTGTGGTGGCCTCTGTGGTTCATTGTCCTCACGGAACCCACACCGCCCGTGTGGGGCTGTTGTGCCCATCTTTGTGGGTCTCGGGTTCCCCTCTGGGTCACTGATGCAGGCCAGGCCATCGCCAAGGCTGGGGACATTTGAGCCAGGGCGAATGTGAAACCAGAGACAGAGGCCAGCACATAACCTCGATCTCAGTAAGTCCCCAAGTCCTGACGTGCAGAAAAGGAACGCGTCCCTATCGACAGGCATTGACAGGCCCGAATGCACCGTTGGCAAATGTTTGTGTAAGGGACTGTCCCTCCCCTGCCCCCACTACTGCCCTGGTGGGAGAGAAGCCCGGTTAGTAAGCTGAGCCCCACGGATAGCCCCCTCCCCAGTGGGAGGCTCTGCCGGAAGCACCCCTAGGATCAGCCCTGGGGATTTCTTAGCCATAGGGGCCGATCACAGCCCTGCCGTGAACCCTGCGGGATGCGGTCCCCGCCCTCCACGGCCTCTGAAGTGGGCGAGCTCAGCCCATTTTGCAGATGGGAAAACTAGAGTCACCCACCCACGAGGTGACTGTGACCCCTGGGACCTTCAGTTCCCCGCCCGACTAGGGCACTGGGGTCCCAGGCGCAGGCCACCGCCAGGCAGGGTGTATGCTGTGTGGAGCCTGGTGACAGCCCTCCCCTCTCGGGCCCCAGAGGCACCCGCGGCAGCTGGCCTGTCCGTACGGGGCCGCAGGCCTCTGCCCTCCCGGCAGGGCCATGTTCCCTCTGTGCCCTTTCCTGTGGGGAAAAGTACCCAGCTCATTGTGTCAAAATCACATTGTTCAGAGCCTGCAGGCTCTGGGCAGGCAGGATCCATGCCCAGTTCCCTCCCTGGCCCTGGCTTTGGCCTGAGGTCTGCCAGGAAGGTACTCGGAGCTCAGGGGGAGGCTGCCGAGCAGAGGCTGCACAGAGGACTCCCGTGGAGGGAGCGGAAGGCAGGCATCATCGCCGCGCCGCAGGGCTTGGCAGTGGGCGCAGCACTGACACTGGGGCCGGCGAGCAGTCCTCAGGGACAGTGGGTGGCCAGAGCAGACGAGTGGGGTCCTCACTGCAGCCCATGCGGCCAGCCTGAGGCACCCAAGTCTGCCCTGCCCTGGGCTTCCGTTTCTCAGCCTGGGTGGTGTTGTGGGGACAGAAAACCTGAGGGCCCGGAGCATGCAGCCCCTCCTGACCAGCCTCCCTGGTCCCCAAGGAGCCCAGGTGAAGGCCAGCACCTGATTGGCAAGCTGTGTGATGCTCGTGGTCACTGCTGGGCAACTGGCCTGTCGGGCCTGACGTGGGCCTGGGGGCTGGCTGTGTGCCTCCGCGGGCATCAGCCCTCACAACCGTGGTGTTTCCCGTGTGAGGTGGGGAAGCCAAGGCACAGAGAGGGCAAGTCACTTGCTCAGGGTCCCCAGCAGCTGATGGCAGTCAGGGTTCAAGCCTCGCTTTGAGCCACCTGCTAACTGAGCCTTTGTCACAGGTCCTCATGCCTGTCCCCTGACCCGGCGTGCTCATCTTTGCTGTCTGTGTAAGGGCGTAGGTGGCCCTTGCCGGGGGCTTGGAGGGGAGGGTGAGGATGCTCAGCTGCACTGTTCCCCTCATGGCCCCACCTCCCGCCCGGCCAGGCTGACTGTGGGCAGAAGGCGAGACGCGGGAGGAGTCCTGCATCCTCGCCTGGAGGGTAGCGGGGTAGACGGCAGGGAGTGGTGCCCAGGCTGGCACTCCACCTGGTCACCTGCGTGGAGCCAGCAGCCGAGCTTGGCGCATCGTAGGAGCTCCATATGCAGCAGGACTGGTCAGGTGGAGTAGTCACTGTCCTGCCTCGTCATCAGCTTGGGGGACCCAGAGCTCAGACCAGGCTGCCTGTGGGTGACCAGGGGGCCAGTTTCCACCCGACCCGCCCTTCTAGGGATACCCCGCCTCGCCACCATCCCTGTCCCCGCACGTGTGGGAGCCCCCCTCGCATCTGTGAAGTCCAACAGCAGGGGCGGGTCCTGGAGGTCACTTTGAAAGGTGCCCCGCGGAGGCCAAGACCTTGACCTGGACAGCAGAGCTAAGGGAAGGGACAGCCCCGGACGTACCCCCCGTCCTGCCCCCTCTCCCCTGTCCTTCTTCCCTCCCCGGCCTCTCACCCACTGGGTGAAGTGCGGCTCTTCAGACCTCAGGGGCGGGAGCAGGGGTGGGGGCAGGGAGGCAGTCAGAGGAGAGCCCGCCCCCGCTGCGTCCTTTTCTTCCCAAGTGTGTCCCAAGCCAGCAGGGTCGCGGCATCGAGAAGCTTCCAGGGCCTCCCTCCACGGGCCGCGGTACCTGCAAGATAACATAATGGGGGGGACACCCCAGCTGGGGAGGCAAACAGGCTTTTATTGGGCCAGGAGTGAGGCTGGGCCTCCGCCCGAGTTGTCTTACTCCAACTGGGGAGACCAATGGGCTGTGGTCAGCACTGTGCCTTTCCCCTCCAGAGCCAGGAACGAGCGCAGACATGACCCATGTGGCAAGTGGCCAGTGCCTCCCCGCCCGCCCGAACAGGCTGGGCCAGCCAGGCTGGAGACACAGTGCTTCCCTGAGGCACTGGGGAGGCTGTCTTGGCCAGGCCTTGGCCTCCAGCACAGAGCCAGGGAGGGGACTCCCACACCAGCCTCATCGTCCCCCAGCATCCCAGTCTGCCCTCCCTCTGGGGATGAGGCCCTGTCTGTGAGCCTGTGGGCCCTGTGTCCAGCACAGCTCCCATGCTGCAGGGCTGCTGGCGTGGGGTGGACGGGCAACAGGCCAGCGCGGGGCGACCAAGTCCAGCACTGGCGTGTGCTGGCACCACCCACTAATGCCTCCCTCGTGCCAGGGGCACCCAGCCCGGGCTCCCTCGGCCTCGCAGCTGGCACTGGAGCTGTTTGAGCTGAAGCCATGTGCTCCTGCCTATTCCTTGAAGCTGCACCGACCTGAACACAGGCGGCCATCGGACGTTCTGTTTCCGTTCGCTCTCATCCTGGGTATTGAACCCAGAGCTCTGTGTACCACTCAGCTGCGTCCCCAGCGCTTCCCATTGCTCTCTGGAGATGGGGTCTCTCGGCCTCTTGTCCAGGCTGGTCTCGACCTTACAGTCCTGCCTCCGCCTCCCAAGGCACTGGGATTACTGGCATGCACGTGTGACTTCTTAGTAGAGGCCTTTGTCAAGGACCTACTGTGTGCAGAGAGGAACCCACAGCGGTTTTACATTTTGCATCTCAGATGTGAGCCTCACAACTCCCTAGAGAGAGGTGCTGTTCCAGTTTTACATAGGTGCGAACTGAGGCCCAGAGAGGTCTCCCGGCTTGCTTGAGGGCACACAGCTCTGGACCCAGTGGAGCAGATAACCCTTCTCAGCATGCCTTAAATTCCAAGTGCCCTGCTCTGGCAAACCCAGGCTCCCAGTCCAGTAGGGAAGCAGTTGAGAGTTTGGCTCCCCTTCCAATAGTTTTATTGGAAGGCAGCCCTGCACATCAGTGCTCTCAACTGCAGGGGCAGTGAGCAGTTGTGGCAGAGACCTGTTGCCCACGAAGCCTCGGGTCCTCGCTGCCTGGCCCCTCACTGGAAGTTTGCAGTCCCGAGGCTTTGCGGGCTGGCTGCCCTTGCTTTATCCAAAGGCCCCTGGTGGCCAATTCCTCCTAAAATGACCGTCCTTCCTCCACGTATAATTCTGGAACCTCCTACCTGCCTCCCCTGCCCTGTCCTGCCCAGCCCCAGGCCCCTGGCTCTACCCACCTGGTTGTCCCGGTACTTGTGGGCACAGAGCTGACCCTGGAGCAGGACAGAGAGATGTGATTACCATAGTTACCAAGTCCTGTGCAGGAGATAGAAAGGGTAGATGGCATGATTCACTCTGTTCCCTAGGGGGCTTACAGAAACCTTCCAGGGAGGCACCATTTATCTGATTGGAAGGGACCAGGCAGCAGAGATCTGGGGGCAAGAAGCATGCCAGGCAGAGGGAACCACAGGTGCAAAGGCCCTGAGGCAGGAACCTGTTCAGAGCAGGCCTTAGTAGCTGGAGAGCAGGCCCAGCATGGGAAGTGGTAGGAAGGGCCTGGCTTTCATTCAGGATGCAGTGGGAAGGTCTGAGAAGGGAGGCGCGTACCAGGGCCAGGCTCACACGGTCAGACCTCCTCCTCGCTGCTGTGTGGGGTGGTGTTAGAGAGGCACAGGGTGCAGGTCGGAGTGAGGACAGTAACCAAAGCAGCGCCGGGGGTCAGGAGAAGCAGGTGGACTGTGCGTTTCTGGAGAAGGTAGTATCACTGACAGGCTCCTAGGGCAAGAGGGAGAGCAAAGGCCATGCCCAGGTCTTGGCTCCGGGTCCCCCAGCACCATGGGCCCACGAGAGGAGCCCCTGGGAAGCTGGAAAGAACAGGTGTGTGGTGGGTTTCTGAGCCAGCTGGGTTCCAGGCACCTGTTTGGTCACCTTGGGTATCACCAGAGACATGCGAGTCGGAACTCACAGGAAGTCGGGGCTGAGGGATGAATGTGGAGCCGACAGCATGGAGGGGACATGTGGAGCCTAGCGGCTCCCGTAAGCCCTCCCAGATCCAGACACCCACAGGACAGCACGCTTTCAGAAGACCAGGACCAAGAGAGCCTGGTGTTCTCACGCCAGCCCTCGCAGATAGGCCTCCTTGATCTTGACCATGGAGACATAATCATCAGGCTTTAAAATCATGGTCAGGAAATTTCTAGCAAGTATGTGAAGTCACAGGATTTATTATTCAAAAGATCCCTGTGTCGTGGCTCACCCAGCCACCTCAGGCTTCCTGAGAGCCGCCGCTTTCAGGCCTTGGCGCGGCCCCGCAGGAGGAGGGCAGAGGGGACCCTCCCAGGCAAGGAGGGCGAGACCAGCAGGAGACCTGGGCTGTCCCCACTCCTGTGGCCACCGCGGCCGCTGGAGGCAGAATCAGGAAAATCAGAGAGGAATTGTTTGGGTTGAGGCAGCGCCTAGGCAAGGTGTCTGGCTGGCCGTGGGGACTCTGGGGGCCCAGAGGCCAGCTGGAGCAGGTGCGCATAGCCACCCACCCCCAGCCCTGAGCCTCGCTGGGTGGTGTTTGGGAAATATTTCCAGGCGCTTCTGCAGTATCCTGGGCACGCTCCGCCCTCCCCCGGGAGCTCCTGTCCGTGCAGCGAGGTGCCTGCTCCCAATCCAGCTAAATTGTTATTGACTTGTGTTCTCTGCGCTCCGCAAACATTTCACTCAGCCGTCGCCAGTGAGGCCAGGGTCCCTGCTAGGGCTAACGGGGAAGCCAGCTGTGCCGGGCCATCTCTTCTGCTCCTCCTCATCGATCACAGAATTAAACTGACAGGAGGACTGCGGGCGGCCGGGAGGGGCAGGGGCCCGGCCAGGATTGGACGGGGGTTTGGGAGCCTGGGGACCAGAACGCTGGAAACGGGGTGAGAAGGAGGTTTGGCCCCTGGGGGTGGGGGACAGGGATCTGGACTGTAAGCTGGCCAGGCCAGGAGGGACAAAAACCACGGAAAACGGGTTTTATGACTACATAGTGACCTTCCGGATCAGGAGCTGCCGGATGGTCCCAGCCGAGGGCCCCCACAAATCTGAATCTCACCTACAGGTAGGAAAGCCAGAAAGACTTTGAATTAATGACCAGTATTTTACTCTTGAGAGATTTGGCCTGAAAACCAAGATTCTGGCCTGTATTGGAAAATCGAATCTAGCCACCTGCTCCCCCATAGGGCACTCGGCCTGCAGAGGGGCCCCCCATTGGTGGAAAGTGTGAGCCTCCCCTTGGCCTCAGTCCTCAGTCCTCCCTGCAGCCGCTCCAGGCTGTCTGACTCCACCACCCCACCACCTGGCCCCCAAGGAGATCTGCCATCTCCTGCCCCCACCCAGGGCCTACAGGGGCAGCGGACATTGACCCCAGCTGATGAGCCCTGAGCCCTGAAGAACCTCAAGGCCTGAGCAGGTGGTGGGTGCCCTCCAGCCTCTCCTGGCCCACTTTCCTTGCCCCTGCACAAGCGCCCGTCACAGGGAAGCTCTCAGCCCTGTCGCTCTTGCGAATGCCCAGGGGACCAAGCCCGAAGGCCCCAGGCTTGGCCCGCGTCCCTTGCCCTGCCTCGGGATAAGCTCTTGGTGATCCAGGCTGGGCGCCTCCACCCACCCTTGAGCACCGGTCTCTTGGTGGCCAGTCCAGTGACCCAAACCCCTGCTTCCCAGGATGTCCCAAGCAAGCTCACCAGGCCATGCTAGGCCGAGGAGCCAGAGCCCCTCACACCCAGGTAGCAATGGCCGTGCTTGTGACCTCGTGACCCCCGTTGCCCACCCCCAGGATCAGGACACAGGCAGCCTGGCTCCCCGCTGACTCCACCCCATGCAGGTGCAGCCACCACCTGGTCTGTCCTGCACCTTTCCTGTGGTGTCCCCTTTCCTGAGGGAGTCAGGCTGGTGCAGCCAGCCATAGGGCACATCCTTGGGCTTGGTGGGGGAGAAGGGCCTGTGGTCACATGACTTCCCCAGAGCCTAGAGCACTGCCTCCTTATCTGAAAAGTGGTCGGTCGCCAGCTCATGGGATTTCTACAGGAAAGTCACACAGAGCCTGCGGGTACCTGGGGGGCTTGGTCCTGTTCTGCACCCTGCAGCCTTAATTTGGGCAGCTGGGTCCCTTGCTGGGTGCTGCATAACCCCTAAGTGGCCTTGCAGGTCCCCTTGGTTTTACATTTAACATTTCCTCAGCACCTCCTGGAGCTGCCCTGGCCTCAGGGCCTTTCCACCTGTCATTGAGTCCTCTGTGGGAAGTGTTGTTACGGGTCCATCACTGCAGGAGTCATGCAGGTGGGGCAGAAAAGATAGGGACCACCAGGGGGCAGAGCTCAGCTGCCCTCCGCCAGCTCCCTGATCCCCTGCATGGCCCCAGGCTAGTGGTTCCACTTGCTCCTTGCCCTGTCCCCAGCATGAGCCTGGTACTCAGCAAGTGCTCAATAATAAATGCCTGCCATGGCTGACTAAAGGGGATCCAGGAGGCCCAGGAGACCAGCAGAGCAGGTGCTGTCCCCTGAACAGACGGGAACCTGCTCCTACTCCAGGAGCCCCTGAAGGACCCGCCTAGGGGGGCTGCAGGGTTGAACCAGAGAGGGACCCGGCAGAGCACCGCACTGAGGGTTGGCCAGCCAGCCTCCTGACCAGACAGCATGGGTGCCTGGCCCATGGCACCACACCTCGTGTCCTGGTGCCCAGTTTCCCCAGGGGCGGGGATTGCAGGCTGCCGGTAGCCCCCATAGTCAGGATGGCAGGCCCCTGAGTCTGAGGACTGGGGTGCATGTCCCAGCCTGGAGTCTGGCCCCGCCACCTCCCCTACCTTGCCCCCTGGGGCTGGTACAGCATAGGAACCCTGCTGGACCAGGGCTGCGGGGGGGGGGGGGAAGGAGCTGACGCACAGAGGGGACTGTCCCTGCCACTACTGCCGGGCTCAGGCCAAGAGAACAGAAGACACTGGGGAGGTGAAGTCGGTGCCCACTGCTGCAGCTCTGGGACCCCTGGCCAGACTTGGCCAGGAGACAAGGCCTCGGGCACCCTCTGCCACCGGCAGCCATGAGCGTGGGCGGCAGCCGCAGCCTGTGTCATCACCTTCCATTTCCTGGTGCCCATTACCTGCCCACAGATCCAATCTCAGAGGCCATTGTGCACCTCGGAGGCTGGTGATCAGCAGGGCCCCAGCCTTGAGCAGCGGCAGGGAGGGGGAGGAGGCCGCCAGTCCCGCATCCTGTCCCCAGTCCCTCTCCTTGGCCAACTGTGATGATGCAGCCGCTGGGCCCTCCTCCGCCTCCCCATGGGCAGCTCAGCTTGTCCCCACCTGAGCCCACTCGCTCACCCCAGGGAACTCGGGAGCCCACCCAGTGCCAGGAGCTGGCTGGGGATGCAGAGGTGCACAGGACAAAGGAGGCTGTTGCCTTGGTGGGTGGGCTGGGCAGGGTGGGCAGGGAGCTGGGCAAGGGCTCCAGGTGGGCACCTTTCACAGCCTGGGCCAGCTCAGTCGATGCCCAGAGGACGTGGGGTCTCTTAGGTGACAGGTGCCTGGGGCACATGTTCAGAGGAGTCCCAAGAGGTTGGGGTTCCCAGAGAGAAGGTGACAGGGGCTTAAGTGTGGAGTGGACAGGAAGGGCCATGTCCCCTTTAGTGATGGACAGTAAGACGGGGCGATGTCTCAGTCAGGTCCCCCTGGGACCCCAGAAGGGCACCGAGACTTCCACCCTGGGCCAAGGACTGTGACACCATCCTCGGGTTGTCCCCAGGCCAGTGTGGAAGGAGGCCAGGGCTCTGGGGGGACGAGGCACCTGCAGACTCCAGAGGAGGAGGAGGAGTGGGAGCACATGAGGTTCTTCAGGCTGCCTCTGTACAAAGAAAGCCTTAAATTGAGTGAGGCTGCCCCTAATGAGTGGTTAGACTAGCAGAAGGACTAACAGAGTAGGAACCCCAGAGCCCAGCTTCCCTGCCCTGTTTCCTAACTGGAGGGCCAGGGAACCAGCACCCCTGATCCGACTGCTGTGGTCTCCTGGCTCTTCTCTGGCCAGCACCAGAGTCGTGAGAAGCAGAGAGGACGTGACTTACGTGTGACTCGAGGTCAGGTCCACGATCTGCCACTTCCTAGCTGGACAGCCTTAGGCCTCCCGTCTGGTTCATTCCACCCCCTGCACACCTACTGTGGGCCGTTGAGAGGAGCAGGGCCGTGGCACGCAGTAGGTGCTCCATCAGGGGGAGCCTACATCAAAGCCCAAGCCAGATGTCCCCGCTTCTCCAAAGCCGCTCCTCATCGTCACTCTACACCACCCCTGGGGTCCCTGGGTTCTGCAGCTGTGCACCCCGCGTTTATTGAGCTCCTACTGTGTGCCAGCCACTTCCTACTCCATTGGTGTCTGGCCTCCAGTCAGAGGAGTGGCTTCTGCTCATCTCCTCAGCCCTGGCGTGTGCTTGGCTCCCTGAGACCTGGGGGAGGGGAGGGAAGGAGGCCCGCGGGGGACAGGGGACTGGGAAGGTGGAGGCTGGAGAGGCTGGGGCCAGAGGCCGCCTGCCCTTCCCTCTCCTCACTCCGCCTCCCCTCTCCCCTCCGTCCCTCCCCATGTCCCCTGCCTCGCCTCCCCTGCTCCTCCCTGTGCATGTCCCCTCCTCCTCTCTGTCCTCCTGGACCTGCGTCTCCCCGCCCCCGCGTCCTCCTTTCGCGCCATCTGGGCTCCCACAGAGCCCCCAAAGAAGAAGCGGTCTGTGGTGTTGGACGGGATCCTGGAGCAGCTGGAGGACAGTGACCGTGACGGCGAGGAGCAGACACTTCAGCTGTGAGCTGGCACAGAGGTAGGTGGTCAGGGGCCGGGCAGGGACAGCGCCCCCACCCCTGTGCGCCCGACCTCACAGGTCCAGGGTAGAGGGGGACGAAGCCTCGGCCCAGGGCCTGATGCCCACACCTGGGCATCCTGGTGGCAGGTGCCTTGCGGGTGACACTGAGCCCATAGCTACACTGTGCCCCGGGAGCAGGGGCAGGAGCAGCCATGCAGGGGTCACAGCCACACGAAGCCAGGACCCTGCACCCCCAGCTCAGTTGGGAGGACCCCTCCTAGTTTCCTCACCCCCATGACCCCAATGCCACCTCGTTCCCTGGTGGTGGCCCATGAAAGGGTCAGCCACAGGCTGAACAGGTAGGAGCCTCTGTCCTTCCTCCCACCAGGGCTGCCGTGTGAGAATCCCCACCTGTGTCTGTCCAGTGAGCAGTTAGACTAGCAGAAGGACTAACAGAGAAGGCAGCCCAGAGCTGTCCACGTCCGTGGGACCAGGAACCCCGGATTCCTCCAGGGACACCTCCGAGCAGCTACTAAGGCCTCGGGCTCCACGCCGAGCCTGTCACCAACGCCAGCATCGTCCACTCCCAAGCAGGGCTGTGGACACATCACAAACCTCACTCCTGGCCAGCAGCGACCCCAGGCTTTGCCCAGAGCTGGGCACCTGTGTGTAGCGCACCCGCTCCCGCTGCAGCCCGAGGGGTGCTCCCATGGTGGGGCCGCACCAGCCCTGGCCAGCGGGCGAGACGCTGCCCAGCAGAGACAGCCAGGCCGCAGCCTGCACCTGAGTCCCAGCAGCCACCCCAGCCCGCGACCACAGGCCCAGGCACCCTGGAGCCACGGTCGTTGCTCTGTCATTGGGGGTGACTATGGTCAGCGAGCCGAGGAGTAAAGCTCAGGACGTTCCCGCGCTTCCGTCTGCTTCCTAACCGGTACCACTGGGCGGGGACCCGGGTGAGCCGAGGGCCCCTCGGGCTCTCGTCAGCTCGCTCTGTACGTTTGTGGGGACGAGGTTCCGGTCCTTGTCCAGTGTCCAAGGTGGCCTGGGTCTTGAACAGGGCGCTCAGCTGCTTTCGGGCACGGGCTCCGCTCAGTGGCCTGACTCGACCCTGGGTGTAGCGTGGACACTGAACCCAGGGTGGCTCCTACCCAGCGCCACCATCGCCTTGTCCCCTCCTCGCTGCTGAAGCAGGACGATGGGGACGGCAGCCCCGTCGTGGAGGCCAGAGAGTGCCGGGCGCCTGTCCGGGATCCCAGTGCGAGTGAGGGCTGCTGGCAGGACGCAGGCCAGGCCTGAGTGACCCCGAGACAGAAACAGAGCAAGGAGAGCGCGGCCCCGACCAGGCCTGCTCAGAGCCGCGGGGGCAGTGGGCATGCTGGACACTGTCCTTGGCCTGGCCCAGGCCCTGCCTCCCGGCCTCACTCTGCCAGTGGGGACAGACCCCTAGACAAACAGGAAGTCCCTCCCCACGGAGGCCCCAGGCTGCCTGGCCCCTGGTCTTCCATCATCCACGAAGACCCCCCCTGCAGGCGGCCAGTGTGACCTGCTGGCACCGCGCTCTGGACCAGGCCAACCCAGTCTGACCTCCCTGGCCTCCCCCCACAAGTGAGGTCACCTCCTGCCCAGGCCCTGCCTGGGGTCCCTATCCACCCGCGTTGTTCCTGTCCCCCCTGAGCCCGTCTAGATACCACCTGCATGGATAGCCCCTCCCACCCAGCCTCAGCCCCCACCTCTGTCCCCGGGCCTGGTTCCTGAGCCACAGCTCTCTATGCCGGGGACAGCCTTGATTCTGAACAGGGGCCCGAGTGACCCTGGGCCCGGGCCCTGAAACACGTGCTCCGGCAATTAGGAAGCCCCGGATGGTTGTGGCTTTTGTCCCCATTGCCGGGGTCACTGGAATGGAGTCACGGAGCCAGTGTGAGGGGGAGCCGGGCTGGGGTCCCCCTGCCAAGAGGAAGGGCTTCCTCACCCTCCAGAGGGGCCAAGGCCAGGAGCCTGCCTTGTCCAGTGGGTGCTGTTGGGTGGGGAGGCTCGGCCATGTGGCAGGAGGGGTCAGTACTGCTGTCCCTGGGAGCAGGTCAGGGAGTCTCCCGGGAGGCTGGGTGGAGTTAGAGGGACAGCGGGACAGTGGAGGGAGAAAGCCCTGAGGTGAAGCCTAGGGTGGCAGCTGGGCAGGGCTGGGCTGGAGCAGCTGTGGGACCTCCTGAGCCCGAGGTGACCAGTGCAGGGCAGGAGAGGGTCGTTCCTCCGTCAGGGGCCTGTGACCTCCAGGGGTCAGCAGGGAGCCGAGAAGACAACCCTACTGTCCCTGGTAGGTGAGGGCCAGCGGCCTTGGAGAACAGGAGAGAGCTGGGGGCTGGGACAGCTGTGTCCCTCCCTCCCCCATGTGAGCCTCAGGTCTGCCTAGTGGGGGACTGGCCACCCTGTCCTGAGGGGCAGCCCTGGTCTCTAGTGCCACCACCGCTCCCAGCTCCTTCCTGCCATTGTCACCCGTGGGCCACTGGCTCTCAGCCCATCCGCCTGCTTCACAGCAACTCCCCTGCTGTGGCGGGGACAGAGGTGGAGTTGGAGGGTAGCCAGTGGTCGCCTGGGCACATGGGCACCAGAGAGGGCCCCAGAGGGGAGCGGGTGGAAGTTTGGGGGGCAGGGCCAGGCAGTGGCAAGACCCTCAGCCCATCTGCGGGAGGGAGACAGGTGGTTGGGCAGGGGCTTGGGGAAAGGCAGGGTTGGGACAGTGGCAGCCCCACCAGGGGTGCAGAGCAGACAGGCCCTGATTTAGAAGACGCCAGTCACAATGTCCAGGAGCTCCATCTCTGAGCCCAGTTTTTCACATTTTCAAATAGGCATAAAAATCCCAGGCCCAGGGCACTTGCTGAAGGATAAAGAGGAGACTGTGGTGGACGGCAGGCCTCCGCCTCGGGAGTGCTACCTGGTGGGGGGTGGTTATTATTATTAGTTACTGTTGTTGATGTTAAGTTACTGTTGAGCGAGTCCCGGAGACTGTCCCTTCTGGCTGTGACAGGCTGTGCTGGTGCAGAGGCGGGGCAGGGCCATGTACCCTGGAGGATCCAGTGTCTGCAGGGCCTGGAGGTGCTCCAGCCCAGGGCAGCAGGCCGGCTCGGCACCCGCTGGCTCCTTACACAGAGCCGGCGCCCAGCCCCAGGTGGGCCCAGCCCCTGGGAGCAGGTGCCCTCGCGTTGCTGTGTCCCAGTCTTAAGGCCAAGTGTCACAGGGGACGGGGGCAGCGTTGTCTTCGCTGTCTAACTTGGGCACACTGGGTCAGTGCTGTGGGCCAGCCTGCAGGAGCACATGTAAAGGGGGCGGGCAGGCGCTGGGCGAGCCCAGGAAGGAGTCTCCTGCCTTCTCCCCAGCACGCACACAGGCCGGCCGCACCCCAGGCAGAGGCTAGAGAGTCCCGGGTCCTGAGCACAGGCCCATGAGATGCAGCAGGGGGAGGACAGCCCCTGCCACCTGCAGGTGAGAGGCTGGCACAGGTGGGCGGAGCCATCCTCACCCTGGGCTCCATCATTCCACCCTGGCCAGATGGCCCCTGTGTGCAGGGACTTGAGGTCGCCCCGCCCGCCTCGGTGAATCTTCTTGCTGGGTGACACAGGGCCGTCTTGGCTGCAGGTCCCCAGTGAGTCAGGCGGGAGCTGTCCTCTGCGGCCCTCGCTCGGCAGCATCAGGACGGGACGGGATTACCCGGGCTGGGTGCGCAGGCCTTGGTGAGCAGAGCTGAGCTCGGTTTCAGCACCTAATTCAATTTGTTCTGCCGAGAGTGGAATAGGAAATGGCTGCCAGTCAGACCTTCAAAGCAGGGAAGGGAGAGGGCGCCTGCTGAAATTTAAATTTTAATGAAAATGACTTTAACCCTTTGGTGTGCCTTGTGGGAAAGGCGCACCCCTCCTTCCCGTGGGCACTCCGTCCGTCTGCCTGCTGGGATCCACTTAGAGCATCTGGTCGTCTTCCAGCCACATCTGTGATGAAAGCCTGGCACAGCCTTGCTTCCTGGTGGCCTGTCCCCCACGCTGCCCTGGCTGTTGATGTGGGCGCCTCACTGCAGGTGATCTTCCCAAGCTCCGCATGGGACATGCCTGGCCCCTTAGATGCTCTGGTGACACCTGGTGCCCCCTTGCTGCCTCCAGGCCCTGTTATATCATCTGTCCCATCCCTCTGATGTAGATAGGCCCTGGCACAGCAGTGCCTGTGATTGTGCAGGTCCCGTCTCCCAGGAGCTATGGGGGGCAAGTCAGTGGGACAGATAGAGCAGCCTTGAGAGGTGGTGGTCTTCCCACCCAATGCCGCAGAGGGCAGACCTGGTGCTGGCAGGGGGTCCCCTGTACAGGCTCCGCCATGGGTGCTGGGCCTGTGGCCTGTGGCAGGAGACAGCTTCCACCTGCAGGCACCAGGAGAGAACTGGACAGCAGTGGCTCCCAGGGAGGTGCCTGTGGGTGAGGGGTGGGCAGACCTGGACAGAGGAAGAGGAGCCCAGGGCGTGGGCTGAAGGTTGGGCCAGGGGAGCAGGGCCGAGGCCAGCACCCAGCACCCCCACCCGGAGAGCGCTGGGGAGCAGCAGAAGGCGACGCTGGAGCTAGCTCTGGGCTTTAACTACTGTGGGTTGGAGGCGACCAGGTAGAGACCCCTGGGCAGGTGAGAGTCAGGGGCGGGGCCTGGACAGAGGGCACAAGGGGAAGCTGTCCCTCTGCTTTAAGAACTAAGAGGCGGAGTGGGGGACTCAGCCCTCGTAGGCCACCCAGCTGGGTTTCAGGGTCTTCGTGGTTTGTTTGCTAGTATTCTTTGCCGCGCTGGGGATGGAGGCCGGGGCCTTGTGCGTGCCGAGCACCCTGCCTCTGAGCTGCACCCCGGCCTCCAAGCCCCCGGAGGGACTGCGAGCCCTTTTTCAAAACAGAAAGTCATATAGGAAGCTCCTTTTCCCGATTGCCGCAAGTGCAGATCCATGGCTGGCTCGTCCAGTCCATGGCTGTCCCTCGCTCCAGGGAGTGCCAGTGAACTGGGGGGAGCATTAGGAATGTGACTACAACCAGACAAAGGAACAAAGAAGCCTGACTGAAGTCCTGGGGCAGCAAGCACGATCCATGGGCCAGACGAGCTGCAGTCTTTGTGACTTGTTGGGACGCAGCCGTGCTTATTGGTGACGCACTGTCTGAGGCAGGTTGCCGCATGGCGGATCGAATGGTCCAGCAGAGGCAGGACGCACAGCCTGCCAGACATCCCCCCTGGCCCTTTGCATCCAAGGTTGGGCCCTGTCTGAGCCTCCAGTTTGACAGATTGGAAAGCCAGACCCTGAAATGTCAGGTGCCTGTCCGAGGTCACTGCAGCTGAGCTTCTCTCTGGCTCTCGCCTCCTGGCTGCCAGCTCACCTCGGGCCTCCTCGCTACTCATCCACCGGCAGGGCCACTCTGCAGCCTGACCTTGACCTGCTACACGACCTCTCTGTGCCCAGATCCTCTCTGTGGTGCAGTGGGGTTGGGGCATTGAGTGGGTGGGACACCGAGGACCTGGGGAGGTGCCTGCCACGCGGGAGCTCTACTGGGCTGCTGTCACCCACACCCCAGTACCAAGGCTATGCCCCACCTACAGGCAGACTCTCCTCATCCCACCCCCACCCCCGGCCCCTGGGAGGCTGGAACATTCCAGCTCAAGCCCCAGGCCAGGGTCTTCTGAATCTGCAGCCCAACGGAAGAGACTGCGTCTCATTATGCCTCGCCAGCAGCCAGGGCCTCGTCCCTCCCGCTCCCTTAATGAACCCCACTTCCCCTAATTGCAGCTTTCATGAAAATGATCCGCCAGGGCCGCTGCGCCCCAGCCCTGGGCTCGCGCCAGCAGCAGATCTTCCTCCTCCTGCGCAGATTTTCAGGCAGCAGCTGCTCCTGCATCCTGGGAACTGTCGGGCCTCAGGGTCCCACGTGGCGCCCCGCACCCACCACATAAAGCAGCCCCACGGCAGACCCTCCCTCCCTCAGTTAAGTCTTGGCAAGGTCGTGAGATGGGGCTGACTCCCTTTGCACAGGTGAGGAAACTGAGGCTCTGGGAAATGAGCGGTCCCCCTGACCAAGGTCCCAGGAAATGCAACCAGAAGGCGGGTCTCTGACAACAGCGGGTTGCTCTGAGCCGGGGACCCTGGGTGGTGGCCACCAGGGAGACGGCACATAGGTCAGGGTGCGGTCAGCTGCTGTGCAGACCCAGGGGGTGTGCACAGGGTAGGGGGTTCTCCCCCAGGGGACACTCGGGAGGGGAGTGTGCCTGGTCTGAGGGGGATGTGTTACGGGACACAAAAGTTGGTCTCCCTACACGACCCAGAGGCTGCCTGCCAGCCAGCACCAGGGGGAGGGACATGAGCCGTACCTTTCGGGACACAGCAGGGAAATCTTCACATGGCTCCTGCCCACTACCCTATGGCCAGGACATTCACATGGCTGAGCAGAGCTGCAGTAGATGGTGGGAAGTGGAGACGACACCCAGAGGACGTGGGTCCGCTCTCGGGAGCTCCTGGGGCTGCAGAGCGAGCAGGAGAGCAGCATTGGGCCGGCCCCGCCACTGCCTGGGCTCTTCTAGGAGTCTTCAAGGTCAACCTGACCTTGATTTCCACCTCTTGAGCCGACTTCAGGATTTAACCACAGAAACAGGTTCTAGAAGTCCAATGCGGTCAGCGATTCCCAACCCTCTGACCCCCCAGAGCCAGAGCTGGTCCACGGCGAGTCCCAGGGTGTGTGTGGATCCTGCGAACACAGGGAGCCAGGGGTCCCCCGAGGGCTGGGAAGCAAGGCCCAAGTTCACCTGCGCTGCCGGCTCCATCACAGCGGCCAGTGCACCTCGGGGTGTCCCCTGCACAGCCTTTGCTGTCCTTGGATGATCAGAAGGGCCTGCACTAGGTGTGTATGTCCGTCTTCTGTGACCACAGGAACAAATGACACCACCCCAGTGACTTCAGACAACAGAAATTCTCTCCGGGTCAGGAGGCCAGAAGTGTGGAGTCAGGTCATCAGCGGGCTCCAGGGAGGACCCGCCCTGCCTCTTCCTGCCTGTGCAGACCCCAATGTCAGGGGGCGTTCACAGGGTAGGGGTCCTCCCCCAGGTGACAGTTGGAGGTGAGCTGCCTCCTCCGCCCCAGGTGTCCCTCGGCCTGTGCGCACACTGCTCCCACCCCTGGCTCTGTCTTCTGTGGCCCCCAGGGCGTCCCTCCACCTCCCTCACCTTCCCCTCCTAAGGACGTGCCTCACCCCAGGAGGCACTGTGACCCAGGGCCTTGACTTAATCTCATCAAAGGAGACCCTTTTATTCTCCTAATAAGACGATTTTGGTAAAGGTCCATATCTCTGGAGGGGTCATCATTTGAGCCACTATAGTCACCCTGGGCTAGCTGGGCATCCTGCAGGGGCCTCCTGTCCACCAGCCCTGAGCCAGTGGCTGGAGAACTGGTGATGGGCACAGCAGAGTGGCCCCTGCCCTCACGGTGCACAGCCCACCCAGGGGCTGGTCAAGGACCAGGTGATGAGGGTGCCGAGAGGAGAGGGACGCGTCAGTGGCTGTAGATCCCAGAGGAAGGTCAGGGAGGGCTTCTCAGGTGACTTCTACACCAGGTCCCAGTAGGTCAGTAGTGGCCACACTGAGGGTCAGCTTTACCCTGGGGCAGCGGGAGCCCCCTAAGGTCCACAGGCAGGAGAGCAGCAGTGCCCAGCTACCAGGGACTCTGCCTCCTGCCCCGCACCCTGACGTCCATGGGCGCTCCTCCCACCCACCATGGGCAGCCCTCAGCAGGGACCCCGCCTGGCAGAGCACAGCCCTGGGCAGTCTGAGCTGCAGAATCCTTGCCAAATGTTTGAGCCTCAGTGATGAGTGTGCAAACTAGGGAGGCCTTGACCTGCAGGACTGAGGGGGCGTGGCGCTCACTTGCACTGTCACTTCTAGTTACATAGTGAGAGACAGAAAGTTAGGTGTCTGCTTCTGGAGCAGGGGACTGGTTCCAGCGTCTGCACCAGAGGAAACACAGGAATTTTTCCCAGCAGTGGCCATCACCGTTAGGAGACGTGCTTGAACCAGGCACCAGAAACCAGGTGGCCCTCACAACAGCTGGAAGCCCTGGGCTGATATCCCCATGTGACAGAGGAGGAAACAGGCTCAGAGAGGTGGTGACCTTGCCCAGGTACAGACACCAGGCCACATGTGCCAACTGGATTTGTTTTGATAGACTCAAGATAAAATTCTGCATGGAACCAAGCGTCCCATTCCTGTCCCCACCCCTGGTCTTTGTGTCCTGGTTTTGGGTACACTTTTATGAAGCAGATGTGTATGTTCTGCCTTAGGTCATCAAACTGTTTGCTGTGAGCATTGAATATACTTACTTTAAAACAGTCATCATAGAAACATTTTCCTCAAAAATTTTGAGCAGCTGTTCGGGAGGCTAAGGCCGGCACCGACACTTTGGAGAGTAGCCAAAGCTATGCCTAGAAGGAAATTCATAGTCCCTTAAATATCTACCTGAGACTTCCAGTTCATCTTCTGTGTTATGTGTTGCCACAATAGTGTTGCTTAAAAATTGCACCCTGTGGTTCCAGACTGTGTTCAGTCAGGACTATGGAGGTGGGTGGAATCCCCAGCTTGGCCACTCATACTTCATCCTTGGGCTAATGAGGCAGCTTTGCACCTTGGGTGGGCCCGTCCCCATCTCGGGGCTACTCCATAGCTGACCTGGCTGTACCGTCATCTAGAGAGTGCTTCCCTGCCCCTCTCCTCTAGTTACC
Source organism: Ictidomys tridecemlineatus (assembly GCF_052094955.1). Taxonomy (NCBI): domain Eukaryota; kingdom Metazoa; phylum Chordata; class Mammalia; order Rodentia; family Sciuridae; genus Ictidomys; species Ictidomys tridecemlineatus. Next base: position 83,930,372 of record NC_135478.1, on the reverse strand, counting down.
GCCTATTGGCCCTTCAGGTCTCAACACCACTCTGAGTGGTCTCCACTGTAGCCCCCAAGACCCAGGTGCCTGCCTTCTGGCCTCTGCCGGGTCTGGCACCACTAGGCACCTCCTCCCTGCACTGTGGCCTCTGGACTGTCACCAGCTGTCGGCTCCTGGAGGGCAAGGCCTGCCTTTGCTGGCCCCTTGGTAGCCCCTCACCTGTCCCCTTGAGAAACAAGGCATTCAGAGGCTTTTTGTCCCCAAACCAGGAAGATTCTGGGTGAGAGTGAGCCCAGCCTCCCCTGTGACCTGTCCTCTGCAGGAGCATGTGTACTGCGAGGTGACCCAGATGGTGTTCCTCAGACCTCTAGGGCGTAAGTAACCATGACATGAAGGCGGAAGGGCCTGTGCTCTCTGGCCACCCTGGTTGGTTACTGCTGCTGAGTGGACCTGGAACTACCTGCAGGTCACAGAGTCCCTCTCGCAGGCAGTGGCCAGGCCAGCAACCCAGGCTGAGCCCTCCCTGCCAGGCCAGTTGGTGACCCCGGGCAGCCCATGTGCTCCTGCCCACTCGCCTCCCCACCCCAGCCTGCCCAGATTCGCTGTAGACTGGATACGGTGCCTGTCCCCAGCTTAAGAGGTGCCCCAGGGTTCCACGACAGCTGGATCTGGTTCATCCCAATCCTCTCGACTCCGTCATTTCAAACCCCATTTTCCCTGGAAAACCTTTGAATTGAGAAATCTGATTTTTGGATTTAACCTCATTTCTCAGCGTCCTGGTTCCTCTCCAGTCCCCCAGGCTGGCTGCCCTCACTTTGAGTGCTAAATCAGGGAGGCCCACTGCCCTGCCTGGCCCCCACCCCAAGCGGTGGCTGCCTCGTTCCTGGGGGGACTGGGAATACCAGCTCCTCATTCCAGCCCCCAGAAGCCGCTAGCCTCCAGTGTCTGAAAAGCAGCCCTAATTCCCAGTCACTCCCCTGGCTCAGGCGGGCCTTCTGGGGCCTGCGCATGCCCGTTGTCTCCTGCCTCTGCTGGCCCCAGCCGAGTTCCAATGCAGAGAGGTCAGGAGACCAGGCCCAGCCAGAGCCGACATTTCACAGTTGACCCCAGATGTTTGGGTCGTGTCTCATCTGAGAATCTCGCTTCTAGAGCCAAAGCCAGCAGCCCCCCAGACAAGATCACCCCTGAGGAGCACAAGTCCCCGGGTGAGAGATAAGGCTCTGCCCTTCAACCTGGAAGCACAGGCTGGGAACTCTGCCTGCCTGGGATCTGGCCCCTGGGTTCCCACGAGTCTTTGCACCTGAGGGAATGACACTGGCCCTCCTGGGGCCTTGACAAGGACCCGGGGCTGTGCACTGAGCTCCGTGGGGAGCATCTGAACCCCTGTCCCATGGATTTGCTGAAGTCCAGGCCCCGTGGACCAATCCCCAGATCAGTGGTGACACTGTGTGCTGTGGAGGGACATGGCTGTGTGCCGTGGAGGAGGGGCCGGGCCTCCTCCAGAGCAGGTGATGAGGAAGCTCCAGGAAGCAATGTTCTGGCTGCAGGGGAGAAGCAGTCCCTGCAGGGGTCACAGCCTAGAGCCCCAGCACCTCTTCTCTGTCCCCACCCCGCGGCAGAACCCTGCTGGCACCTGCAGGGGAGGAGCGCCATCAGCCAGGGCTGCTCCCAGGCCACCATTGAGACCCCCTGAGGCCTCAGGCCCTGAGTGAGGCTGCTTGTCCCTTGTCCTCGGCCAGCATCCGGAGGCAGGGACGCTCACGTGCAGCCGACTGGGGCTTGGCTGAATCCACTCCTGAATATCAATCAGGCGGCCATGCCCAGCCGGAGGACCCAGACTGACTAATAAGCAAAGCTTTCACCCCAAACTGGGTCTGGGGAAGGGGAGCGGCAGCGCCGGGCAGCCGCCAGGTGTGGGCACGACGTGACCGGAATGGGAAGACCCCCGGGAGCTGCCCGCCACAAGGAGGCCCATGCCCACACCCGTACTTGCCTGGGGACCACCAGGTAGCTTGGGGAGCAGGGTCCCCACAGGCAGGCGGAGCCAAGGGAAGCCTTCAACTCGGTCCTGCCTGCGAGGGGGATGGAGGGCACGGGGTTCCTGGGGGGAAGGGCAGCGCCATCTGGGCAGAGGCGGGTGTGTGGCCCTGGGGGATGCTTGGTGCCCACCCTGGGGTCTGGCTGGCGTGTGCCATGAGGGAGCCCTGCAGGGTCCTCCCCACCCCAGCCAAGGGCCAGGGTCACCTCTCCAAGCTCCTCTTGACCACAGCTGCTCGCCCGACCCGCCACCCAGGAGAGGTGGGCTGCCTGGGCACCCTGCCCCCGGAGAGCCAGGACCCTGGGCACCCTAATCCTCCCCACAGCCAGGACCACAGGGGACCCGAGGGCTGCTGTCAGACAGCTGGACCCCAGCACTGCTGCTTACCAGCTCTGTGACCTCTGAAGAGCTACTGTACCTCGGTTTTCCCTTATGTATAATGAGTTGGGGGACAGCCATCTCGGGAGTCACTGGAATGACCAGGTGGCTGTGTGGCCCTGGCCAGATGCTGTGCCTCTCTGAGCTGGGTTTCTATGTGTGGGAGGGTGGTCACACAGTGGGCCAGGTGTGACCCCACAAGTGGACTCTGAGAAATGCCACAGTGGTGTTTGGACTCAGGTGAGGCCGGTGTTTGTGGCCCAGGTCATGCTGAGGTCAGCTCAGGTGGCCCGGCCTCTCCCTCCTGCACCATGGAGTGGCATCTCCCTCACCCCTTGAGGACACTCTGGGCCTGTGCTCCCTTCACAGAGATGGACCCATCTACTGTCACCACCACCGTGGGAGGCAGCTGGTGATGTCCCAGACAGAGAGTTGGCAAAGAGAGGTGCTGTGCCACATCTAAGACCACACAGCTCCCCCAGGCAGAATGGGGATTAGAGCTGGAGAAGTCACTCCCAAGCCCCTGCCCTGGACCACCGCATGGTGACACTGGTGTGGCATCACACACCTGTGCATGCTCCCAAGGGAGCCCTGATCTGTCCCTCGGTTCTAGAGCCCATCAAGTAATAGGATTCAGTTGGATGCCATGGCACAGATCTGTGATTCCAGCCACCCGGGAGGCTGAGGCAGGAGGATTGCAAGTTTGAGGCCAGCCTCAGCAAGACCCTTTCTCAAATGCCATAAAGGGCCAGGGTGTGGCTCAGAGGTAGAGGGGCCTGAGGTCCACCCCAGTACAAGAGGGACAGCAGGCTCCCGACACACTGGGAAGCATCTCGTCTGAGCTCGCACAGGCTGCAGCCAGGCTCCAGCTCCGGAAGGATGAGCTGGCCAGAGGGGCCAGCTCCACCTGTGGGGAAGGACGTGGGCCAGTGTCCTCTTTCCTGACCAAATGTAAACATGGAGGGACAGGCCAAGCTCAGCAGGGAAGCCCAAGGACCTGGCTGCGGCCTGCCCCACCCGCCCCTGGGAGCTGGTGACCATGTCCAGCTTCTGAAGAGTGGGGATCCATTGATTAGTCAGTGACTACTGAGGGCCACCAGGCAGTGGGGACAGAGCAGGTCCCTGTCACACCCCAGTGCAGGAGGCAGACATCCAGTAAGGAGGTAGACATCCAGTAAGGTCTACGTGATGAGGCTGAGAGAGGCTCTGGATGCTAGAGCAAGACCAGGACAGCCTCGCTGGCGTGGGGACAGTCGTGCCATCATTGTGCTCTGTAAGGACAAGCCAAGAGGAAGCTTGCCAGGGAGCTGTCCACTCGGTGCGTGCACACAGCAAGTGCTTAATACACGCAGCCTGTGCAGCGGGGCTGTTGGCACTGTTCTCTGTTCTCCCATCGGTGCTTAGGCTGGCGCTGGGTCAGCTGGAGGCACCAGGCAGGATGGCCAAGGTGGCAGCTCTGAGGCCCTGGGCACCCTCGAGCCACCTGCCGCTCCTGCTCCTGTAGACGTGTCCTCCAGGGGACTGTGGCCTCGTGCCCTGGGGAAGCTTAGCCTGGACCCTGGGCACTGCCCCCTGCCCGCTGGTCTGGTCCTGTTCCCCTCCGCATCTACTGGTCGCGTTCTGTGTCCATGCACGGTGAAGGTTGCCCGCGGAGCTGGGGCTGCCTGTGTGACAACGGGCAGTTTCTCATTTTCCCCTCGAGTGGTTTCACGGCCCCTTCAACCCGCATCGAGGGCCCAGGATGAGAGCAGGCCTCAGGAGCAGAGGGGACCCGGACCCTCCCTGCCCTGCCCCCACCAGAGAGAGGGTGGGTTTGCCACGCTGGCCCTGGCTGTGTCCCGGGAGCCGGGAGGAGTGTCACCAAACACAGGGGCACACAGCCCCAGCAGCCCCTGGGGACTCCTGTCTGGGAAACGGGGCAGCAAACTGCACAGACGCCCTGTTCCCACAGAGGTCTGTCCCCGGGTCGGTTCCCTGAAATGAGGGGTGTGGTTCAGCCTTGAAGTTCCTTGTCCTCTGGGGTACTCCCAGGCCCCTGCCCGAGTCTGGTCACCTTTCCCCTTGGGGCTGCGGGAGACCTGGAGCCTCCCTTGCCCAAATTCCCTGGGACAATGCCCATCCGTGACATGTGGGTGGCTCTGTGCCCATTCTCCAGGATCAAAACTGAGGCTCAGAGAGGGGTGGTGACTTGCCCAGGGTCAGACAGCCCCAAAATGGCAGATTTCAGGCTCTAAATCTGTCTGATCACAAAGCCAGTGCTCTTTCCAGAAGGTTCTCTGATGAGCTGTGGCAGTTGTGACACCAGCTTCCCTTGGGCTCTCCAGCCCACTGCAGCCAATCAGCACCAGGATCCAGGAGAGAGGTCCTGCCCCACCCAGCCTGTGGGTGGCCCCTCTGGGTGCTTCCCCTTCCCTCTCGGGACCCTTGGCCTGACCAAGCCCAGCTCCCGGGATCCCCAGAAGATCAAAGGCTCCGAGACTCTGCAGAACCCGCGTCTTCCTCCTCAGTCCGGCTCCCTGACGCCCCATCTCCTCCCCAGCACACCCCCCCCCAGTCCTCTGTGTTGATTTGTCTATGGTCCCTTCATCCCTCCCCCAGCTAGAAGGTTCCATGAGGGTGGTGTGTTACCTTGGTCCTGGCTGACCCAGACTCAGAGTGACAGAGCCCACGCTCCCCGCCCTGGGCCACCAGAGCTCTGTGAGGGGCGTCATCTTGCCCCCACTTCACAGAGGAGAACACCGAGGCCCGACGGGCCCAGCATCCCTCGGTCAGCAGGGTGGAGGACCAAGCGTCCACCACAGGGGCACCCGCGCACAGAGCCCCCTAGGGCCCCTGGCATGACAGAGCCATCCTCCAGGAAGAAGGGACAGCTGGAGAGTGGCAGGAAGCGTTGCCTGCAAAACAAGATTAAAGGGAAGAAAGTTGGGCAGAAGTTGGGGTGGGCTGCACTGCTGCAGGTCCCTGGCCACCGCCCACACCATGCAGGGAGGGCTGGTGGCCGTGGGGCCTGGGCTGCGCTGGCGGCAGGGCCTGGCTTTGTGGAAGGCAGGCTGAGATCCTGCCTTCTCTCTGATGGCCCGAGTGATTGACACTTACAAATTACCCAGCCGAAAGTGTCGAGTCTCTGACCCCTGAGTAACATCTTTGGCAAGCTGGAGATTTCCAGCATTTTGTCATCTAATTACTACAAATCCCTTGGAAATTCACTGGCTGGTGAATTTTTAATGCGGGGCAATTTCAATGTGATGCACGGCCCAGATGGGCTCCCACGTTCTCACCTCTCTCCTCTCCTCCTCTCTCCGACCCTTCCCCTCTCCCCGCCCCCACCTCTCTTTTTTCTTTTTTTTTTGGTCTCATAAACTTCTGAGTGAACTTACAGGACCCAGGAGTTGGGCAGAGCTGTTGCAAAGTCCCCTCTGTCCGTCTGACCACCGGGCCACCGCCTTTGGCCACGTACTCTCGGACCAGGAGCCTGCAGAAGGCCTCTCTCCTGCACCCCCATGTACGGCTGGTGTCCCCCCGCCCCTGCATATTGTCCCCAACCAGTGTCCCAAGCAAGGTACACTAGTCAGCCCCCTCCTGCAGGACCCACCTGGCTGGTGGTCACTGTCCCTGTGCAGGCAGACTGGTGACTATCTGCAAGGCCAGGGACATCACTCCACTCTTGGGGAGAGCGAATGTTTGGCCCCTCCATACTTTAGGTTCCTGAAGAAGGCTGCCCAGAGCCGAGACATGTTTGCACATGGAACACTGACACAGCCGCAGGCCCTTCCCACCCCAAGGAGGACAATGGGGTCTTCAGCCCAGAGGAAGCCAGACCTGCCTGGATCCTGCAGAAGCAAAATGATCTCCAAGCCCCAAGTGGGAAGTGGCCCCTGGGTGAGAAATGTGGGTCCCCTCTCTAGAGTCACCCATTCCTGCATGGCTTGAACTCTTCCCTGTTCATTTCTAAGCTATTGAGTGTAGATCCAATTTCTATTTCTAAATGCAAAAAAAAAAAAAAAAAGAAAAAATGCCTTCTAAGCTCTGTACCCAGACCACCCCCCAGGAGGCCTTTCCTGCTGATGGGTCTGAGGTCCCTGGCCCTGTGCTTCTGGAGGTGACCCTGGGAGACGAGGCCCCGCCCACCACCCCGCCCTGCCCAGGAGCGGGCCCTGCCTTTCAGCTGACTTGCTTACACGTGTAGGCAGCTGATAAACCCCTGGCCCCTCTCCCCAAGGACCCTCTCTTACAGGAACAGGTTGTACCACAGCGACCACCGCAGACACGTCTCCTGTCGATGGCGGGGGAGGCGCTGATCCTGGCTCCTCTTCTTCAGATTCTTCTTTTGGTTTTGAGGTCGCACCTCTGCAGAGAAAAGGCTCCGGCTTCCCCGGCTCTGGCTGAGGCTGGGATGGATCCCCCAGCAGGTGCACCCAGGCATCACCCATCACCCACGGGCGTCCCCTGGGGCCACCAGACCTGCCACAGAGGCAGGTCCCGCCCTTGTGCAGAGCAGGCTGCCTCTGCAGTGCCTGACAGCTGCCCTCTGCACCCAGAGACTCCCCACCTCCAGGGGATGGAGGTGTCCTTGACCTCCTGGATGCTCAGAGGTGGGGCTGGAGAAGAATCTGGTCCAGGAAGGCTTCCGAGGAGCAAGCGTGAGCTGGGAGTGTTGGCACACACCTGTGATCCCAGAGGCTGGGGGGCTGAGGCAGAAGGATCGGGAGTTCAAAGCCAGCCTCTGCAAAGTGAGGCCCTAAGCAACTCAGTGAGACCCTGTCTCCAAAGAAAATCCAAAACAGGGCTGGGGATGCGGCTCAGGGGTCGAGTGCCCCGGGTTAAATGCCTGGGTCCACCAATCTTGCATCACCAAGAGGAGAAGGCTGGTCGGTCCTTGTGCATAGACAGGAAGGACACCAGCCTGCTGCTTGGGGTGGCCCAGGAGGATATGGGGTGGAGAACTGTGTGGGCTTTGCCCAGAGGCCCTGGAGGGGATCTGCACAGCATGTTTGCAGAGACTGGCCCCTGCTTATCGCTCCACACACTCCTATCCCCTCGGTTCTTCCTTCCTGTGTAACTGACGTGCTCCAAGCCCAGAATATTCCAGAGGCAAAAATGGAGTAAAGGAGGGTTTGCAGGGGTCTGGGAGAGAGACGTCCCGAGCTGGCAAAGAGGAAAGACTGGTGGAAATGACCTCCTCAGGGAGGTGTCCTGAGAGGGAGGCCTGCAGCCAGGAGCTGCCGGGGTGAAGCGGGTGGCCCAGGGCTGCTCTGTGGCAAACCCATGTGTGTTTTGGGTAAAGCACAACGTGGTCCCCTCCATGCAGTGGCCCAGGCCACAGAAGCTAGTAAAGTCACCCTCCCACTTGACAGCATCTCTAGCGCTAAGAAATGTCAAGAAAAAAGTCGGTGTAGATCTCATTCAGGGAAGAAAAGGCATGTTTTGGAGGAGGTGGACGTCTAGCTTAATCAAGTGGAGAGGGGAAGGATAAGCAATCTGGCGTGGAATGGCATGAACGGAGGCACAGAGGCAAGTGGGCTCAGTGGCGCGAAGTGCGCTAGCCATCTCTCTGGGCCTAGCCCAGCCCCGGGGGGAACCCCTCCCTGGGCCATCTACTACTCTTCCCCTCATCACACAATCTTTTTACGTCCCCCAACTATCAACTGCCACTCTGCATGTCCGCCTTCTGGTTCAACCATAAGCTCCCAAATATCACAATTGACATCACTTTCAAACCTCATTTGGGTGGAGGGAGGCCCCTGGGGCTCTGCTTTCCTGCCTGTGCACCTGCTCGCTGCCCTTCCAACTTCAGCCTGTGTGACCAGCAGGAGGCGCTGGCGGGCGGAAGAAGCTGGTGCGGCCCCTGCTGGTGACAGGCGGTAGTGCGCCCTGCACCCTGGTTCCCTCGCGGTGGCCAGGGCTCCAGACCACCCTTTTGCACTGCAGTGAAGTTTCTCAGACTTCTTCTTGACTCTGTCCCTCAAGGAGATTTTTCGTATTGTTTCTTCCTAATCCCTTTCCCCTGTGAACCTAATGCCACAGAGACCCTGAACACCTACTATGTTCTGTTTGCTTTTGCGCTTCATACATAAAAGGAGCAAGGCTGGCCTCATCTCCAGGAGGCAGTTTTTGCCCCCTGCAGGGGTGGTGTCCACCCCACTGAGAAGGCGTGAGCTCTGGGTGCCAGGACGTCTGTCCCCCATCCAGGCCTCTTCCAGGCGGAGGCAGCGATGGCTCCAGCTGTCTCCAGCCCCCAAGGTGCTGCGCTCTGCTCTCTGGGGTCTCTGGACGCGCACGTTCATCCCTTCATCAAATCCTCAATACCAGTCTTTCCCGGTGGAGATTCAGTGACTGTGCCCAGATCGCACCACAGGAATGTTCTGGAAGCAAGCGCTGAGGGTTGGGAGCCATCCTCAGAGGCCTGTGATGGCTGCCCTTCCCGCTGGAGGCTGGAGCCCTGCGTGGCTTGCTTGTCCCTCTGTGGCCAACGGCCCTGTAGCCTTGGGGCCCAGCACGGGGGAGCCCCAGAATCCGTGGCTGCATCTGCGCTAAGAACCCGCCTCTTCCATGGCCACTGCCTCCCACGGAGACTCATATTCGCCTTCCTGTGGCCCCTGAGGACGGTTCTGGCATCTTTTCCTCATGGGGCATCTCTGCTCTCCCTTGGGACCTCTGGTCTTAACAATGTCACAAACTCCCTCTGATGACAATGAGGCTCTTTCCTGTCCAGGAGCCATTATTTGCCTCGTTTCTGGTCCCATATGCGTCTACATTTTCTCCCTTTGTAATCAGCCCAGTTTTCTGCCCAGTATAAACCCGTAATTTGGTGCCTCTCTTTGGTGCAAAAAGATCCACTAAAGGAATTCGTTCCCTTGGAGGGTGGCAGGAAGGGGCGCCCCCTAGTGGCCATACTCAGCGGCTCTGCCATGAACTGCAGCAATTCCGCTCTGGCCGGGGACTTGCTGGGAACACCAGCTTTGCCCAGACCCCTGCACTCGTGGCTTTAAAACTGGTGTGTGGGTATGTTTTGTTTTTAGCAAGAGAGTTGTTTCCCCAAAAAACTCACAAGATGTGAAGCCCAGGATCCTGGTCTGATTAAATGCTGGGTGGGAAGGGTGCATGCCGACCCTCACCCTCCTCCACTCGAGGTCCCCAAATGGAACAGAGACCCCACTTCACAGTCTGTTACTCAAAAACTAATAGCTGATGTGTTCTGGACTCTCTGTGGATACATTGCACTCTTTGCTAATTTATGTGATTTTTACTGCAGGCTGCAATAGGTTAACTGAGCCCATCGTACAGTCAAGGAAATCCCAGCGACTCGGGAGGCTGAGGCAGGAGGATCAATAACTCAAAGCCAGCCTCAGTTACTAAGTGAGGCCCTAAGCAACTTAGTGAGACCCTGTCTGTAAATAAAATACAAAATAGGTCTGGGGATAGGGCTCAGTGGTCGAGTGTCCCTGAGTTCACTCCCCAGTACCGAGAGAGAGAGAGAGAGACAGAGACAGAGACAGAGACAGAGAGAGAGACAGAGTGTTAGTTAATGAACTTGCCTAAGGCCATATAATAAAGATGGTGCTGGGTGAGAATCAAACAGCTGAGGGTGTGTGTGTGTGTGTGCCCGCGCACATGCGTGCATTTTTAAAATTTTGGTTTTGCATGGAGAATTCTGAGAAAATGGAGACCAAACCCCCTCAGCAGTGGTTACCTAGAGAGTGGGGAAGATAGCTGGATCTGTCCTTGGTGAACCGCTTCTTGTAACGTTTGAAATCTTAAATCAGAAAGAGAAAGTAGATTAAAACAGACCTCTGCTTTGCCAACCTGTGGAAGGCCCTGGACATGCCTGTGTGAAGGGGGAGGGGACAGAAACTTCCAGAAAGCCACAGACTGGGCACCAAGAGCTCCCCAGGCACAGCCGACTGCAGAGCCAGGGGGTGCTGGGTACCTGCCTCTGTCCCAGGATCCTCTAGGTGGGCACCCACAAGTGGGGACCTTAGGAACACTCTCCCCCCCCATGAAAAAAAAAAAAAAAAACTCTGGCGGGAGCCTCCAGTCCCAGAGCCAGCTGGGCTGGGCGCGGCCCCCCTGACGATCGCCACCCTCCAGCGGGTGCGAGCCCACCCCACCCCCACCCCGAGTTCACAAGACGGAGATTCTCATTTTCACCCGGGAGACAGCCTGTCTGCGGTGGCTGCGGCCGGGAGTCGCCTTCTACTTTTTCCCTGAATGACAATTCCACCCTTTTTTTTTGTAGCTGAGAGTCACCAGCTTGTCCAGATGGGGAGGGGCTGTGCCGTGAAGAGACGGAAGGTGATTTCTCCCCGGGTCGCGACATTCTCACTTGTCATCGGTGGGCAGGAGAAGTGGGGAGGGAGCGCGAGGTGCTGGGTGGGCAGAGGGCGGGCAGCCCAGGCCATCACTGTCCCCACACCCCCTGGGGGGGCCACCGTCCTCCCCACCAACAGCCAGACACGCCCACTTCCCACTCGGGCTCAGTGTCCCCACCAAGGAGACAGGTAAGAGCTCCCTCCTCTGCAGGCCACCTGCGCCCAAGGAAGCTGCAGGGCCCGGGCCAGGAGAGTGGGCGGTGCAGGAACTGCGTCCTTGGTCACCAAGACACAGGAGGCCAGCAGGCTGGACGCCCCAACAAGCCAAGGCTCAAATCCCAGGGCTGTCCCTAGAGGCCTGGGGCCACTCACACCCCTGTGCCGTCCTCAGTTGGGCCATCTGTACAAAGCAGGTTGTGACACCTCTTCAGGCTGCTGGGATTGGAGTCCCCATGTGTGACCTGCCCAGGACAGGGGACCACAGGCACCCCAGGCTCTTTCAACCACGGGCTCCGTGTGAAAATGTCTAGTTTGGGGGCCAAGGAGTTAGGCAGCCATGGACAAGACATAAACAAGTGGTGTCCCCTGTCCTGAGAATGCTGGGTCGCAAAATTGAGCTATGGTGACAGGGGCCCGTGGCCTAAGGGAGCAGGAGGAGGCCACCCCAGCAGCACTCGGGAGCCAGCCTCGCCCCTGGACGCTGCAGCATTGGGCCTGGGGAAGGGAGGTCCCCGTCCCCTCTCCTCAGGCTGGCACTAGAGTCCTCCCTGACCTGTCTCCAAGCACCTATCTGAGGCCCCACCTCCTGGCTGGGCTCTGTGACCTCCCCAGAACTTTGTCCCTTGATGTCATTCCTGGTGAGAAAGCTCTGCCTGCTTTCCTGGCTGGACAGTTTGGAGTTGACCTTCAAGAGTCGGCGCAAACACCAAGAACGACCAGAGAGCTCCCTAAAGCAGAATGGCAGAAACAGAGAGCCCGCGTCCCCCCAGTTCCACTCCTGTGCCGAGGCGGACATCACTAATCCATCAGGACGATCTCCCCGCTTAGGCAGCCATTCGGTCAGGCTGAGTGGCTCTGGCCACGAAAGCTAGCTGCCATCCAGGCTGGACAGGGAGAGAGGATGGCCGCTCCGGGGCTGGTTTCTGCAGGAGTCCTGAGGTCGGAGACAAAGAGTTTCCAAAATCCTGTCACCACGCCAGGAACTTGCCAAGAGCTCCAGAAATGGGGGCTCTCGTGGCCACCGGCTCCACCCTGGGCTCCTAATGGCCTCCTTGGGAAGCTCTGTGCTCAGACGGAACAGGGTGGATCCTGCAAATCCAGAGAAGCTCCGGAGGGGGAGGCGGTGACCAGGACCTTCAGAACCCCGCTCCCCATGTGGGCCAGGAAGAGTGGGAAGGCACAGCGGCCATCTTCTCAGGGGCGGGGTGTGAAAGAGAAGGGGGTGACCCCCCACGGGGATCCAAAGGCCTCCTGTAGGAGCTTAGCATCTGCTGTTCCCTCTTCCTGAAATGCCCTTCCCTGCCCCCCCACCTAACTGATGTCTGTCATCCTGCCGTCTCAGCTCAGGGGTCACTTCCTGGACGTCTCCTAATGCTGCTGCCCCTTCCTTCGATTCTCTCCTTGAAACAGACTGAGCTGCGGCTCAGCATCGTCTCCTCCATGAGAGCAGAGAGGGCTGTGTGTGTCCATCCCTCCTCTGACTCATGCATTCAGCAAGTGTTTAGTGAGGACCTACCACGTGCCCGGCTGGATAGCTGGGAGGACCCAGGAGCAGGTGGCCACTGAGGCCTTCCTAAGGGAATAAAGGTGAAGAGGCAAAGGGAGGGGGCCGTGGGAAGAGAGGCAGGCGATCCAGAGGGAGCTGGACGTCATAGGGAAGGCCCCGGAAGCTGTATCAGTCAGCAAATGCCCAGGTCATGCTGGGAAACAAAACACCCCGGTACTTTGTGGCTTCAAACTAGCCACCAACATCCTTTTGACTGAGTCAAGTCAGGAGAGCAGCTCAGACTCAAAGCTGGGAAACGAGTCCAGCTTTCAGTGGGAGGGGCTGCAAAGGCCACGTGCAAAAGGGGCGGGCCCAGCAAGGGTCAGCACTACAGCCACAGATGCCAGGTCTCTGGGCACCATGTGGGACAGATGAGGGGACAAGAACTGGCAGGTAAGGGTGGAAAAGGGGCCAGTCTGTCCCTTCTCCTGGGCTCCTGGGTAATCACACAAGCCAGGAGCTCAGTCTCTGATGGCCCATGCAACGGGGCAGGATGGCGGTGAACCCCTTTGGGCTGAGCAGAGTGGACTGCAGGGGGCCGTGGTCCCTCCGCGGGCCCATTAGGAGCCTCTGTCCTCCCCACTGAGGAGAGACGGGCCTCACTCTCCAAGTTTAATTAAGAGATCTGCCCCCGGGCTAATCCTGTTATCACTGCCCCGGCTGACCACAGGGGAGGCCCGCCTGACCACAGGGGAGGCCCGGCCTGCAAACCCTGAGGGCCTGGCAGGGCCTGAAAGCCCGAATCCACGAAAGGGAGGGGTGGAGCCGAAGGCCGGCTCCCCCAGGGCCAGGATGCCCGCTTTTCAGAGGTCACACAAAGGCCCGAGCTGGGCTTCAATTCCATACCAGGAGGGGGTGGGGGTCTGCTAAGAAGCTTCAGGCTGGGGTGTACTTTGGCTGCTGCCCATCCGGGCACCACATTCCAGAGTGAAAGCCTCCAGGCACCCCACATTCCCTGCCCCCACACTCCCTGCCTGCCAGGGGCAGAGGGTGGAGGTGGACTGTCCCTCACCCAGGCGCAGGGTTCTGGATGGGTGGAGCTTAAGTTTGGCTTCTGTATCATATCAGCCATCTCCTGTGTGACTTCAGGCATGTGACTTCACCTCTCTGGGCCTCTGTTTCATCTGTAATTCTTACACTTACCGCAGGGATAATTGTCTGGGTCCCTGGCCCTCAGCCCTGAATTCCTTGGAAGCAAGGCTGGGTCTTAGACACAGGCCAGGTTGGGGGCACCCCAAGTGGCTTCCAGAACATTACCTGTGTTGGCCTGATGTTGTCCCTAAGGAGCGGTCTCAGTGGTCCCCAGCCCTGAGGAGGTGATGGCTTCTGAAGGGCAGGGGCTGCTTGGGGTAAAGCCTTGGAACTGGGGAGGGGCAGAGCCTGCGGGGTGGGGATCTACCAGTGTGCCCTTTAATGACCCTGGAGTCCCCGTCATCACCAGCAGGTACCAGCGCTTTCTGCTCACCCCTTGGTGACCTCAGCACCTGGTGTCACCCCCGACAGGTGAGGAAAAGGCCACCCACAGGCCATGTGCAGCTGGGAGCTGGTCTCAAACTGGAGTCCAGCTTCACAGTGGCCCCTGCTCTTGCGTTGGTCTTCCTGGACAGGGAGCCTCTCAGAACCTCTGTTTTCTCATCTGCCAGGTAGGAAGGACCTGTGGTGCCTCCCTGTGGAGGACAGGAGGATGGAGCAGCTGTCCTTGTGTGACGGTCAGGCACAGCGTGTGGGCAGAGCAGCCTCACCAAGCGCCAGCCAGAGACCAGAGGGTTTGGCTTCTGCCACTGTGGTCTCGAGAGGTCACCCAGAAATGGCGGCCCCAAAGCACTCCATAAAATCCAAGTGGTAGTTAAGCCAGGTTCTGAGTGATCGGGAGTAATTAGTGCATTTCCCACAGAGAGAAGCCCAAATGTCAGACAGTGCCGGGGCCATTAACGCTCTCCTCTGCTGGCCGTCGGTCCCACCTCCCTGCTGACCTTCTCCAAAGCGGGGGTGGGAGGGGCCCGTGGGCTGGGGTCAGGCGGGGACCAGGAGCTGGGCTCTGGGCTACACAAGCTCCAGGCCGACCACCCCCAGCTCGGCCTCTCACCAGGAGGTTTGCAACAACCTGTACCTGTTGGGTGCACGGGGCTTCCCCCGGGGGAGCAGGGCCACAGGGGCAGGCAGGGGCTGCTGGCTCACCCTGTCCAAGCATGGGAGCGGTCAGCTCTGCCAACGGGCACTGCTGGGAGCAGGTCACCGTGCCTGGTAGACACAGGGTCCAAAGGCCGGCCGCATCCTCAGGGCAGCAATGCCCCATCCTCATGAGGCACCTGGCTGAGGCTGGACCTGGAGGAGACCAGATGCCTCCCCTGCACACGAGGTCACCCTCAAAGACTTGGGGTGACCCCTGGTCTCAGGCTCTGCCTACAAGGTCTAATGAAGATCGTAGGTGCTCAATAAAGGCTCGTTGAATCCACCCACTGTCCGTTGTGCCAAGACCACCACAGGGGACCGTGGTCATGGAGAGTCCAGTGGGGACAGACCTGAGTTCAGATCCTGGCTCTGCCACTCACCTGTGGCTTTGAGTGTGGCGCCTCTCTTCTCAGATGGCCCTCCTCCCCTCCAACATGGGCATGACCTCAGCACCCTCACAGGCTGCTCGAGGACTGGGGTGTCATTCCTGGACTTGATCATAGGAGGTGCCTGCGATGGTTCCCATATGATTTGTCCCTTCCTTGCTCCCCAATGTGGCAGTGTTGCAAAGTGAGATCTTTAAGAGATGGGGCCTGGCAGGTGGAAATTAGGTCGCGAGGGCACTTGGGACTGGACTGGTTGGCACAGTCCTCTCTGGCACTCATGCCCGCCACGTGATGGACCTTGCTCTGGAAGCTTGATAAACCTCTTTTCTTTATCAAGAACCCAGCCTCAGGCATTTTCTTACAGCCACACAGAACAGACTGATACCTATTGGGCCTGATGAGTCTGATTCTCAAGTATGACGTGAACACATTTCCTCTGCTTGTCAAGGGCTGGATGAAGCCACATGTGAGGGAGCTTTTGATCTGTACTGTGATAGAATAAGATGTGTATAAACTCATCCCAGTCCATGAATTGTGCCAAGCAGCCAAAAGGAAAAATCCCAAAACCCAGCTGCCTTTGAAACAGTGAGGAAGGCTGTTTCTTTTGTTTCTTTCTGGGGCTCTTTTGGGGATCCAGCATGGAGCTTTTTTGCCTTTTTGGTAAATTCATCTCCGTGTTCTAGCAAAGTATTCCATCCCCTGGCATCATTGATTGGTTCCAGGAGGGGCATTTGGCCTGGATTTGGCCAATCAGAATATTTCAGCCCCTAGATACTCTGATTGGTTCTGAGATGGGCACATGACCAGGCTGGTCCAATTAGAACTAACTGAGAGCCATGCTTCTGATGTGATTGGTGGAGAGAAGTCTCTCATTATTCTGTGACAGGGAGGAAGGAAGAGTGGGGGACTTTGGGGGGCTCTGGTGCAGAGCCTGAGAATGAAGTCCATGCCCAGGAAGCAGCATCAGGAAAGGAAAGACACACACACACACACACACACACACACACACACACGCACAATTTCAGCCTCTGGATCCATCTGAGCCTGAAGCCATCCACTCCTAGATTTTCATTACTTGAAATAATGAGTTTCCTTTTTGCTGCTTTTGGTGTGGGCTGAGTTTCTACCGCTGCAACTGAAAACCTCTGTCTGACACAAACCTCAGGTTCAGTTGCAGTTTTCCTAGGGGACGCTTTCTTTGTGTCACCATGTGATGATGCCATTTCCAAGCACCATGCAGAAGAGCAGAAAGATCCTCCAGCGTGATGTCAGACAGGCCTGGGCTGGGATCAAGGCCCTGCCCCTCCCTACTTACCCAAGACCCTTGGGCAAGGGATTTTACCTCCCAAAGCCTCAGCTACCTCATCCGTAAAATGGGGTTTCCACCTCCCTCTCACTGTGTGATGCAATGGGAAGATGCACGCCAAGCCTTAGCATATGCTGTTCCTCCCCCAGGAACACCCTTCCTGGCTCTGTGCTGACTCTGCCTGCGCTCATCTTTTCCAAGGTAAGGGTGCTTTTGTCAGCGCTCCAGACCTTGCTGGCCAACGTCTGTCACTCCACAGAATTATGACAGGCAGGGTTATTTGATTACTGTCCACCTCTCACCCTGGAGCGAAGGCTCTGAGGGTGGAGAGAAGTGTTGGATTTTACTCACTGCAAAGTCCTGGGACCTGTGTGAGGGTGTGAAGTTTCCGGGGCGCTGTGTGTGTTTGTCAGCTTTCCATCGCTATAACAAGTTCCCGAGATAAATCAGCTCTTTGAGAGGAAAGGTTTGTTGGGCTTGTGGTTTTGGAGGCTCGGGTCCATGATCAGGTGGCCCAGTAGGTTGGGGCCTGTGGTGGGCAGCACTGGACTGCAGAGAGTGTGGCAGAGCGGGAGGGAAGGGAGGAAGAGGCGGGGCTAGGATCCCCTTGGTGGCCACACCCCCCAATGGCCTAAAAGCCTCCCAGGAGGCCCCGCCTTTTAAAGTGCCACCACCTCCCAATAATGCCAAGGTCTGGGCTCCAAGTCTTTAACACACGGACCTAGACTATGGCTCTAGGATTCTGATGCATGTCCATGTGGGTTCATTTGAGCCAAACCCCAGTCTCTACGGGGTTAGTCTGAGCCAAGTAGATGGCGGCAGCTGCGTGTCCATTAGACAGGGAAAGGTCATTGTTCATTGCGTCCAGGAAGACAGGACTGATGACACATGGAGAAGGGGACTTCAAAGAACCCCTGGAAAGGATGAGATTAAAAATTCAGAGAAGTTGTGCTGCCCTGGGTTCTGGGGCAGAGAACCCTGTGTCTATAACTCAGTTCTGCCCGGACGTGCTGTGTGGCTTTGGACAGGTTTGATGCCTCTCTGAACCCATTAATAAAACAGAGATGGTCATCTCCACTCCCGGCACTGGGAGAAGACAGACTGACTGAGTGCAAGGCCTCCTCCTCCAGGGACCCGTGACCCTGTCCCCTGTGCCTGGCTCTCTTGCTGCGGGATGAGGTGGATCCCCAGAGGCTGAGCCTGCCTGGTGAACCAGAGGCCAACAGCCAGGCCACCATCCCCTGGCGCTGATCTGTGGCAGCTGCTGTTCTGTGGCTTCCACATCCGTGTCATCAGCAGGGACGTTAACGTGTTGTCCGAGGGGACCGCCAAGTGCCCGGCACCGTGCACGAGGGAGTCTCACCCCCCTTTCAATGGCGTGTCCTGGCCGGGCCACCGGCTGACGCACCCCAATTAGGTGGCTCTTGTGTTCACATTGACACACAAAGGAGCCAGCTGGCGACCTCTGACCCCGCCTCACTTGGGATCACAGGCTCATTTTGGCCGCGGCCTCAGCCCTGAGAGCCGGACGCGTAATCTCCTTTGACACCAGAAGCAGCCGGCCTCCCCCTGACCTCTGCTCCCTGCCTCCTGGATTTCCGCCTTCCCTGGGCCTGACGGATGTCATGTGGCCTGCGTGTGGACACAGCCTGGACCCGGGGCGGGGTGGCCGAGAGCGGTCGGGATGGGCCAGGCCAGGCGGCCGGCTTCTGAGGGAGGAGGGCTCACAGTGGACGCCCAGGAGGGAGCCAGGCTGGGACAGGCAGGAAGTGGGGCCACGGGGGGGGGGGGGGACCAGGAAGGGGACGGAGGAGGAGGGGGGGTGGGGACAAGGAGAGCTCCGGTGGGGATCTGACCCACTGCGCTGGGCTCACAAGGAGTGAGTGAGTCTTGGGACCCTGTCACCTCCCCACGACTGGAATCAGAGGCTTTGACCCACTGTGTCCTCCCCAAACCAGCCCCGGTCTAAGCCCCGTGTGTCCCCAGTGCTGATCTCAGTCCAGCTCAGACCCCGAACCAGGGGATGCCTGGGGGGAGTTGCCATGGCAACACATTTGCCGGTTCAGAGAGAGAGCCCTGCTGACCACTGCCCAGCCCCCGGCTGACCCTGGAGGAGGGGGCAGGAACTGGCAACAGCTCCGGGCTGGCGCTGGGGCACTTGGCTCTGGACGTGCCACCAAAGGCCAGTTCACCTCTGGCCGGATCTCTTGGTTCTCCACGTGACCCCTGCAGGTGCAGTCCCTCTGGGAGATGTCCCCTTCTGTTTTCCTTGGGCTCCTCCTTCTGCTGCTGGGGCGTGGTGAGGCTGGGAGCCCTGACTGACCCCTGGCTGAAGCTATGTTCTATGACCAGCCTGGGCTCAAGGGTGGGCCTGGGGTGGGGGATGAAGGAAGGGTCAAAAGAACAAAGTCTGGAGCCAGACCACCTGGATGGGACTGGCCCTGACACACGCTGGCTGTGTGATTTTGAGTCAGTCGCTGGACATCTCTGGGTCTCAAGTGCTCATCTTCAAACAGGCCTTGAGCCCTCGGCACTTGGCTTCCTGAGTGAGGATTAGATGAGATAATACACGGGACTCCTGAGAACAGTACCTGGTACAGTGCCCATGGACACCGCCTTCACCTACGTCTCCCCTTCCTGGGCAGAGAGGGACACAGTTCTGGCCATGGAGACTTTCAGAGAGTTCAGCCAAATTGTCAAAGAGTGTCAGGATTGGATATTTGGGGAATTAGAAAAGGAGGTGCTTTTTAAACATAATCTGTGCCAGGAAGGAGGCCCCCAGAGGTAGCAAGCCGTGGGTCAGGCTCACCCCAGCCTTCCCAGACACTGGGCACACAGGAGCTGGGCACAAACTCATTTCCACAGTCTGGAAATGTCATCGATTGCAAAAGGCACCCTCCATCTGTTTGGTCGTAGGATTATTTAACAAATAAAAGTGGGTGTTATTCACATAATCAAAATGTTAAAAAGAAAAGAATAAAGAATTGATCTTAAAATTGGAGCAATAGGTCATCAATAAGCGGTTATCAATGGTGTAAATGATGAAGAGATGAGCCACTGCGGAGTGACAGCGATGGAGAACAGGCGGTCCCTCCCTCTGGTGGCCAGTGCTGCCCTCAGGCAGAGTGCATCTGGGAAGGCTTCCCGTAAGAGGTGGCCTGCAGGAAGAAGTTCAGGGGGCGGGGTCTTGCTAAATGAGGAGGCTCCTCCTCCCCCTAGGTGACGGGAGGTGACTCCACCCTCCTTTAACAGGCTCCAGGACCAGAGCAGACACAGGGCCCAGACCTGGACAGTCTAGAACTATGTGGGGCTTGAGACACAGGTACTGGGGGCAAAGAGGCCTGGGTTCCAACCCCAGTGCTGCTGCTCCCTAGCTGGGCAACACCAGACTGATGACTTGGCCTCTCTGAGCATCAGGTTCTTCTCCCAGGAAGTGGGGCTCCGAGGTCAGGCGGAGGTGCATGGAATCATGAACCAGGAAGTGCTTCCTAAATATTAAATACACAACAATCGGGTTTCTCTTTGTTTTGAAGTTTGGAAAGTGACACATGAGGAAACCGAGGCACCCAGAGAGCAGCAGCCACTGGACTTCCAAAGAGAGGACACACAGCTGGGTGTCGCGGTTCTGCAGAGGCCCCGCACCCTGAGCTGGGGTGGCATCTCACCAGTCCTTCAGAAGGATGAGACTGCCTGTCCCCGGCGGGGGCTTCAGGGGGCACCCCTAAGGAAGGCCCCGCAGCAGGGTTTCCAGCCCCAGTCCCTGGGCACCCCCTGGCCACCCCTGCGCATGCGCCCTCCGCAGGGAGCCCCTCCTCCAGCAGGACCGGGCCTGGCCTCGCCCACTTGCTCGGGGCCAGGGCCAAGAGTTAACGTGGGAAGGGAGCTGGAGAGCGAGAGGACACGTCCAATCAATCATATTTAAACAAAAGCCTCTCCCGCCCAAGGGCCCTTTTAAAAGCTGCTTATTTAATTAAAAGTCCCATTTTCCATATTTATGGCCCTTATTCAGTTAAATATTAACCGCTGGGGCCAGGGCTGCTGTGTGCTTTGCGAGCGGCGAGCGGGAGGTTCATTACCGCGGCCGGGACTTCTCGGGCGGCGCAGATCGATCGCCAGGCGCTGGACAAACAGCGGCGAGGTGGCAGCCGGTGCCCCCGACTCGCTGGCTGGGCCTGGGCCCCGGGTCTCTCTCTCTCTCTCTCTCTCTCTCTCTCTCTCTGTCCCTGAGAGTCGGTCCAATGCCTAAAGAGAGAGATGGAGAGGCAGGCCCCGGGAGTCAGTGACCAGAGAGACGAGGGGTAGGGAGAGGGACACAGAGAAACAGAGACAGTCCCAGGAAAGCAGGGAGAGTGACCAGAGAGACCACCCGCCGTCTTTCTGCACCTCTAGCTCGTCTCGGTCAGGACAGGGCATAGTACGTGCATTTGAGACCCAAGGGAAAATGGCAATGTGGGGTTCCTTGTTCAAAAGATTAGGAATCCCCCAATTCCTGCCTCCCCAGGGCCCTGCGGCCACAGAGAGCCATGTCCCTCTCTGGCTAGCGTGTGGCTCTCGCAGAGGTGCCAGGCCCAGGCCGGGGAAGCCCTGCAGAGGACCCCTGCTCTTCCTGGACCACTTGGCTGGGGAGATGGGCAAATAAAAGGAAAGGGGCCAACAATGGCATCTTCTAAGGATGTCACCCCACATGCCTGAAGGGCCGGGGCACCAGTGTCGGGGACTCCTGGGGGGCAGTGGTCTCTGGCCAGATGCAGCAGCTGGAAAGAAAGGAATCCCAGGGGAGGCTGGGTCTGGGCCGAGCAGGGGCGGGAGCTGCAGAGTGGACGCAGCACCCAGAGCCTGACCCGGGCTGCCACTTGCCAGGCACCTCGTGGGAACTCACTCCAGGGACCCTCGCCCCCAGGTGGGAAGCTAGGACAGACTTTGATCCCCAGATGGGGAAACTGAGGCTCCAGCAAGTCAGGCCATGATCTCAGGGCTACTCAGCCAGTGGGGGGCAGAGATGGCATGTCAACTGAGTCTCCTAGCGCCCCGTCACACAGGAGGAACCGCCACCACTCAGTCACCCCATCCATTAAAGTCCCTGACCCTCCCTGAGCCTGGGACACGTTGATCTAGCTGTCTGGTTGCTGAACCCTGGGTCCTCCCCTCACACTGTTGCTCTTGCCTCCTGTGGCAGGATCCTCTGAATCCCAGGGACAACTAGTAGTGCTGGGGGCAGGTGATGGAATAGGTGGACTTTGGGGTCACAGGGTTGGTTCAAATCCTGCCTCTCCTGTTTAGTGGTCCTACAGACTTGGGCTGCTCCTGTGTCAGTTTTCTCATCTGCAAAATGGGGATAATGACAATTCTCCCCCTGTGGTTTTGAGAGTTCAGTGACATAATCCTTGTATGCCCTGGGCAGTGGCTGGCTCACCATGAGCCTTATGCTATCCAAAAGAGCCTGGTGGAGCTACAGCTGGCTCATCTGTGGAATGGGGAGAGGGTTCCATGAAGCACTCCTCTCTGGGCTATTGGCGGGGCTACTGCATCTCCGCAGCAGGGACGTTAAGACTCGGACCTGGAAGTGCCAGGTAAGAGCAGTGGGAAGCCCTGCAGAGCACCCCAACATGGCCAAAGTCCCCGTTTGTGTTTAGGAGGAACAGGGAGGTACCCAGATTGTCAGGGCCACCCATTAGGTGTCACCAACCAGGCTGGGGCAGGCATCGCCTGCATCATGCACAGGTGGACACACACATGCACGCAGACACATGGCCCCACACGCACAGTCCTGGGCGCACCTGAGCGCACACCGCGCCTTTGGCTCTGTGCTCCGCTCTCGGGCTGCATCCCGCCAGGAATCAGGCTTCTGTCACCACTCACTCCCCCGTCCCCGAAAAGGGAAAAAAAAAAAAATCTGAGAAGCCAGATTAGACCCTCACACACGCATCGCCGGGAAAAATCTATGTCTCATTTTCATATCTAGCAAAATAAAATGACACCAGACGCCTCCAGCAAGCCCCAGGGGAGTGTGTCTGCGGAAGACGAGGGGTGGCAGGGGGGAGACCCCTTTCCCAAGGCGGGGAGGTCCCAGGCCCGGACCCCGGCGAGGGGACGAGGGCCGCCGAGAGGTGGGGACCAAGCCCATCAGGGCGCCTCCCCGGGGGCCGGAGGTGGCGGGGGTCCTGGGAAGAGTCGGGGGGGGGGCGGGATGGAGGGTCCGGCAGGAGGGGAGCGAGCTGGGGGGAATCGCATCCCCGGGATGGTGGTGAGAGCCAGGGAGCGGGAGAGAGCGGGAGAGACACCAGGTTATCAGAGAAGTGTGAAGACAATAATACAATCTGACATTTCTGAAGCAAGACCCCCGGTTGCCATGGCAACGCCTCCTGTGGGAGCAGCTCCCAGGAGACGGCTCCGAGATGTACTATAAATGATGTTTGATTAGAATTTAAATCATTTAGGCAGAGAGAAGATAGGCCTTTTGTCAGCGAGGGGACCTGGGGGTGGGGAGGGAGGGGCGCGCGGCGGGGGAGGGGCCAGGCGCGGCCTGCGACAGCCCGGGCGACCCCCGCGCCGCCAGCCCGGGCCACCCCGCGCGGGCGCCCCGGGGTTGATTACTTTTGCCCTCGGCTTCATTCCCGTTTACTGTAACCTTTCAGCGGTGGCCGGAGGGACTCAGAGGGCAAGAGAAGAGAGGCCTGGGGGGACCCGGTGTGGGAGGGGACAGACGGAGAGTGGCAGAGACGACGGGGAGGGGTGGGGGACAGAGACGGGGAGAGAAGGAGAGAGAAAGAGGGGTCTGGGGGGGTAGAGAACAGAGCGAGGAAGACGGGGACCAAGGCAAGGGGGTTGCAGAGAGGAAACAAAGAGAGACCAAGAGAAAGAAGGAGTCAAAACCAGAGGGGGGGGGTGGAGAGAGAGAGAGAGAGAGAGAGAGAGAGAGAGAGAGGGAGGGAGAGAGGGAGCAGGAGAGCCCAAGAGATGCAGAGACAGAGGCAGATGAGGACCCCGGCACCCACACCTCCAAATCATTTCCCACCCCCTGAAAAGCACCCCAGGAATGAATATGGTCCCCAAGATGCTCCCCACACTTGGAGAATGCACTGGCTGCCCCCAGGGGTGTCCCTGCCTGGAGCGACAAGGCAGGTGTTGGTGACCCTGGAAGAGGTGACCCTGGCTTCCCATCCCAAAGAAAATAGGCTGAGCCAAGAGCTTCCACCTAAAATCTCAGGCCAGCCTCTTGGCTGCCAGCGCCCAGGTTCCCCCAGCTGCAGAACGCCACCTCCGAGTCAGCTCCGTCTGTGGGTGACGAGCTGTCTTCCCTGTTCAATTTTTATTTTTCAGGCAATTTAGCTGCCAACGTTAAAAAAAATCAGAACACGTCACAGACCTGGTTAATTTCAGAGTTTCTTCTTTAAAAATAGAAATGCTGGACGGCTGGACCGATGTTTCATGTCAACCACCTGCTGGAAGTTGCACATCGGTCCCTCCTTTAGGAGAGTGTGAGGGCTCCGGTCTACCGCAGTCCCCACCACTCCCCACTGTCTCACCCTGCTCATGGCTCCTGCCTGGCCACTGTGGGCGCTGGAACTTTCAGACTCTGCAGATAACCTCCGGGTCCTTATGGCTCTATTAATCTGCTAACAGATGGCTTACAGACCTCGCCCCTTAGTCATCACGGTGTTGGCTGCTGAGTGTGCGGGTGACCCCAGAGTCTGAGCAAACTCTACAGTCCCCCTCAGACACACAGGAAGTGCTCAATAGAGGTTTAATGAGCACAGGAAGAAGAGCTAGTGTGATTAGGGAGTGGTAGACACCAGTAGCTGGACCTGCACTGAGACCTTTCAGTTCCAGAGGTCAGAACTCGAATGCAGGTCTCACGGGCTAAGATCAAGAGCCGCGGTGCATTCTGGAGGCTTAGGGCGGGCGCACTTCTTGGCCTCTTCCAGATCCTGGAAGCTACCCACGTTCCTTGGTTCACGGTCCCTTCCTCCGTCTCAGAGGCAGCAGGGTTGGGCTGTGTCCTTCTCCCATTGCCACCTCTGGACCCCCCTCTCTCCCACTTGAGAGAGCTCTCAGGGAGCGTGGGACCCGCTGGGGAATCCAGGATCACCTCCGTAACCGGGGCCTGCTGGCAGCAACCTGATCTCCAGCTGCCACCTGGATTCCCCTTTGCCCTGTGGCTAGCGTTCCCCAGTCTCCAGGACTAAAACTCGGACAGCTTTGGGCTCTTGTTCCACCTGCCACCTCGTCCCCAGGGTCACTCTTTAAGCCGTGGAGGGCACGTGTCAGTGGATAGCAATGCTGCCTCCCGGTATTCAGTAGGCAATTCTGGAAAATGTTCTCTATGCTCAGAGGTTCCAGGGACCTCCAGTGGGTGGTGGCAACGGAAGTGATGAGCCCTTACGTCGCTTTTCCTCCCAGCCTGCCTCCTGCTCAGAGATCACCTGTCAAATAAGTTACCTGTTCCCAACTTTGTCTCAGGCTCCGCTTTCAAGAGATCCAAACCGAGACAGTTCTCAATCAATGTCACCTATTACACTGGTTGAGCTAAGTGGGAGAGATACCTGGAGCAAAGTGGCTTAAGCAAAAAAAGAAACCAATTTATTTTCTCATTGAGGAAAAGTTCCTAGTCACATCTAGGACTTCAGGAGCAGCTGGATCCAGGTTCTCAAGCAAAGCCAATCAAGGATTTTTCTCTTTTGAAATCTCAGCTGTGCTTTCCTCTGTTGGCTTCATCCTCAGGCAGCCTCTCCTCATACATTGGCAAAGATGGCTTTAACCACCGCAAAAAGAATGAGAGTGGCCTTTACCCAGTAGCCAGCAAAAGCACCAGGTATCCTCGCTCCTTAGCTCTGATTGGTTCATCTCCTGTCAATTGCCTTTGCCTGAACCAATCACCTTGGAGGGAGGGGATGTGGCGCTCTCACTGGCCTGCCTTTGGCCACTTCCTGTCCTAGGAGCTGGAGGGGACCAGCCTCATTAAGGGCGTGAGGTCTGGGTGGGGGGGGGACCGTGACTCCCCTAAAGAATATCGGGGTGCTTTCACAAGGGAAGGGGCCACAGAAAAAGCACAGGCATCCTCCAGCAGTGAGTCCATCCCGTGCTGTTAATTTTAGGCGAATCTCTCCAAGGATGGGGGACAAGATGCCTCCCAGTGAGGGGGGCCCTGGAGCTGGAGGAGGGACAGCCAGGCGGGGTGCCAGCCAGCCGTGCCAGCCCGTCCTGGCTGGAGGGAATTCTCGGGATAACTTGTCTAGATTTTTGCAATTTCAGTTTTCTTTGCTGCAGAGCTGGGGGGGAGCCAAACGGAAACCCAGTTCCTTTCAGAGTCGCCAGCCCCGTCTGTGCCGTGCCCAACGCGGCGCCCGGAGGAGAAAGCGCCTTTTGTGGAGGCCTGGGGAGAAGGAGAGGGGGCTCGGGGCCCCTGGGAAAGGAGCAAAACAGAAGTGGGGAGAGACGAGGGGGTTCCATCTGCAGGAGCTGAGCCCGGGGAAGGTCTGAGTGGCATCGATTGTTGGGGACCACACCGACCTGGAAGTGAATGGCAGCCCTGCTCCCATCTGGTGGTGTCACTTGGGCACATTCTGTAGAGTCCCGGAGCCTCGGGTTTCCTGTCTGTCACGAGGATGAGAAGATACCATGAAATAGCAAGTAGGACACCCTTAGCCTGAGGCGCTTGGTGCCTGTTAAGGGACCCTTCACTAGGATCATTAATTAGGATTGATATTTTCACTGTGACTCCTCACACTTGTCACCTGGCATGGTCATCTGTCACGAGGGAAAGACTCCTCAGCTTGCTTTTTCATGCCAGGTGGGAGACCTGATAAGCAGTATCAGTCTCTTCCTGCTGCTACAACACACGACCACACACTCAGTGGCTTAGAATAACACACATCTCTTCCTTTACACCTGGAGCTTCCTGGGAGACTGTATTTCTGTGCCTTTTCCAGCTGTTGGAGGCCACCCACATCCCCCATTTCCCCTGCTTTGGTCCCCACACCTCCTTCCTCTGACTTCCTCCTTTAAGGACCTTGTGACGATGATGCACTCAGATAACCCAAGAGAGTCGCCCCATCTCGAGGGTCTTAATCTGCAAAGTCCCTGCCACGTCAGGGGAGGACAGACTCACAGGTCCTGGGGGTCAGGATGTGGCCACTTGTGGGAGGCTGAGCTGGACCCCAGGAAGGAGCCTGGCCTACCGGAGGTGAGGGTCCGTTGGTGTTTATTGCACTACAAGCCACTCAAAATTTAGGGCTCAAAAGAGCCTCTGATGCTCTTGCTCATGATGAGTCGGCTGGTGAGGCTCTGGCAGGGCCTGGCCCGGCTGGACCCGGCTGGACCCAGCTGGGCTTGTTCCTGTGTCTGTAGGCAGTGGGCAGGCTGCATGGTGGCCAGTGATCTCAGCCTTGCTCGCCCCCCTGGTGGCTGGCTGGCTGATAGCAGGAGACAGGGACACTTCCATGGCTGGCTCAGGCTTCCTCACTCAAGGACGATATGGCTGGGACAACAGCCTGTCCCCTGCATACTGAGAGATGAAGCCAGACACAGCCTGGGCCAGACTGTGGGAAAATACACTCCACCTCATAGTGGGAGGAGTTCCCAAACCCCCTGGCCCCCCCGCAGCCCACCGGGGGCCAGTGTCCAGCTGACATTCATGAGGCCTACTGTGTGTTGGGCTTGTGCACCACTGTCTCATGACGCCCCTTTGAGGTAAGCACCTGTTTGGGTCGAAACTTAGAGATAAAAATACTGAAACTCAGAGAGGTGCAGTCACTTGCCCAAGGTCACACAGCTGGTGGGTGGCAGAATTGGGACATATCCCTGTGCCATGGGCTGCTTCGCCCCTGGTTCATTCAGATCCTTGTAGCAGTGTGAGTTGGCTGGCAGCTGACCATGGCAACCGAGCTTACCACCTCAAGGCAGCAGACACCCACTCCTCTCAGAGATGCCGAAATCCAGACTTGGCTTCCAGGTGAAATCCCTGGGGTCTTTAAACATGGTGGCCCACTCAGATTAAAGACATTGAAGGGGACACATCATCGTTGGCAAGTTGACCACTGTGCAGCAGTCTGGCCACTTTGCAGTACAGAAACTGAGGCTGAGGGGCAGCGTCCGGCAGGGTGGATGGGCAAGCTGGAGGGGGGAAGGACTGTCTGGGGAAGGCAAGGAGCAGGCGGCAGCAGCCCTGTCATTATTCTGAGAGCCAGATGCCATGGCCCCTCTTGGAGCTGACTCATCCTAGTCCTCTGAGCCACCCGCTTTCCTCCGTCTCCCATAGTGAGAGGTGGTGACAGTCTGTGGGGGTCGCTGCAACAAAGCGCCACAGGCCGGGTGGCTTATCAACCACAGGAGTTTTATTGCTCACAGCTGGTGGCTGGGAAGCCCAAGGTCAAGATGCCCGCAGATTGAGCGTCTGGTGCAGCTGCTTCTGGTTCACAGATGACGCCTTCTAGCTGTGTCTACACATAGTGTAAGGGACAAGGGGACTCTGGGGTCCCTTCCATAAGGGCACTGACCCCATTCAAGATGGCCCCACACTCATGGCCTAATCACCCTCAAATCCCTGCCGCCTGATGCCGTCATATTAGAGGCTGCCATTTCAGCATCGGAACAAGAACTTTCAGACCAGAGCAGATGGCGTGGGTGGGACGGGGAGGAGAGGGTCAGGGCTGGCATAGAAGGCTCCCCTCTTCCTTTTGCCCCATCCCTGGGGACCAAAGGACATTTCTCTAATCTTGTGGGGGTGGGGACCTGGTGGGACAGGGCAGGACAGGATGGGGGTCTTGGCACAGGATTTGCGCTCCCTTCCCCAGGAAGATTTCCATCTTGACAGAACCTGCCGTAAGGGACATTCAGCCAGATGAAAGGGGGCATTGGGGGGCAGCACATGGCCAGGCTGGGAGTGGGCGCTATATCTCCTTGAGTCTGTTATAACCGAGAAGGTGGAGCAGATGGTGCCGCATGGCCTCATCCCGGGGTCCCTGAGCATGTGTCTGGGGTGTCCGATGACCCAGAGTCCACCCTGCCCAAGAGGTCATGGGTGGATGGTCTTAGCCTCAGCACAGAGGGCAGATCACCTGCAGGCCAACCAGCCGTGACTGCCACCACATGAGACCCCCTCAGGGAGGACGATCTAAAGGGGCACTTCCCGGATTCCCCACCCACAAAAACAAAATTCAATGGGTGTCTTAAGCCACTAAGGCTTTGGGGACTCACTGTGCCGAACTCTCCTCTGGGAACTTGAAGAAGAGGCCGATCCCGGGTTCACCCCTGGCCTTGGCCCATCTGCATCTTCCGTGGATAAGGAGCTGGTCCGTGGCTCCGGCCCTCAGCGAGAGGCACAGGTAGGTCTGGAAACCGAGGCCGTGGGTGGAGTCCACTCCGTCCCCCAGGGGCAGAGCCAGGGTTGGCGGAGGATCACATAAGATGGTCTGGGAAGGGTGCTCAGCGAGTTGGGTGACCTGGGGACGGGAGGGAAGGGAGTGAGTGGGTTCTAGGGTCAGCGCTCTTGCTGACCACTGCCCTCGGTTGAATGGTGGCCCCCAGAAGACACATCTAAGTCCTCAGCCCTGGGACCTGGGAGCCAAACTTGTTTGGAAACAGGTTCTTTGCAGATATAATTAAGGATTTTGAAATGAGATCATCCTGGGACCAGGTGGCCCCTAAGTCCAGTGATGAGGGTCCTTGTAAGAGAGAAACCGAGGAGGCCAGGGCGGGGCAGAGGGGGAGGGACACAGCCACAGGTCCAGGAGCACCAGGGGTCACCAGAAACTAGAAGAGACAAGGGAGCACTGTCCCCAGAGCCTGGGAGGGGTGTGGTCCTGAGGTCACCTTGACTGTGGACTTCCGGCCTCCGGGGCTATGAGACGTCAAGTCACAATGACACACACAGGCCTGTGACTTCTGCCCGGCTTAGCGCAGATGTCTTCCAACGCGTCCGTCTCCCGTCTCAACCCAACGGGGCTCAGGAGCCCGATGGTCAGTCCTGGCTCATTTCTGAGCCAGGGGCTGGGCCGGGCATCAAGTCCTGTGAGCCCAGAACCCAGAGCCCAGCAGGGGGGTGTTGACGGGCCCATGGACAAGGGCAGGCCGCTGCTGAGGGGCAGGACATTCCTCCCCTGAGCTCCAGGGCCTGCCCAAGTTGGGCTTCGGGCTCTGTCCTTCCCTGTGTGACTCTGGGCAAGTCGCATGACCCTTCTGTGCTTCTGTTCCCGCGTCTCTAAATTAGTAGCCACAGTCACTTTAGAGCCAGGCTGGCGCGGGTGCGGGCAGGGGGGGGCATCCCAGGAAGGAACAGTTAGTGCAAAGGCCGGGGAGGGGGACAGCACGCTCGGGCGGCGGACGGCTCCTTCAGGCCAGAGCGGAGAACAGAGGTCCCTGGCCCAGTCTGGGTCACAGCCCGAGTGGGAGAACCCATAGTCAAAAAGTTGCACCCACCACCACATCCCATGGCCACGGTCCCGAGAGTCCCCGGGCAGCGCTTCCCAGCTGGGCCCTGAGGACACTGGGCCCGCGGATTCTTTGTGGTGGGCTGTCCTGTACCTTGCAGAGGGCATAGCTGCACCCTGGCCACCACCTGCTAGATGACAGAGGCACATCTTGCTCCAGCCGTGACCACCACAATGTCTCCTGGGGACACAGCTGTCCTTGGTCAATTGCCCTAACACATCTTCAGGTGGCAAGGCTGGGGCTCGGGGTGACTCGAGTGTGCCTCTGCAGGTCCTGCTCTTCCCGGGTTGTCAGCAGGACAAGGCCACAGTCACTCCCGCCCAGCTCAGGATTCCTGTGTTTGCAGTCCCCACGGCTGGCAGAGGTCGGTCTGATGGGCACTGAGGCCCATGGCCCCCACACTGAGCGGCCCCAGGAGCCCGCCTGCTCTGACGTTCCAGGGTTTTATGACCAGGAAGAAGCTTGATTCGACCCCGAGCAAATGGGTGTCCTAAACCACGCTGTCACCGGCTCCACACACCCCTGGGGCACGGCTGGCAGAGAGGCGTAGAGGCGTGGAGAGGGAACGGACCCCTGGCTCCTGCGGTCCTGGTTTGGGTCCCCTCGCAGCTGGAAGGAGCATCTCTCGTTCCATGATGTTCTTGTCTGGAATCCCCAGGGGCCATCATTGTCCCTGTTTCATAGACAACGGGAAAAATGGGACCCAAAGGCAGCTGTGGGGCTGTGCCAACCGTGGGAACAGGCGAGGGTGGCACTGAGCAGGTGGCAGGGACCTCAGGAGTGACAAGGGGAGGGCGCAGGAGGCACCCGGGACTGGCGATCCGGGAGGAGGGAAGTGCAGGCTCTGTGGGGTACAGGGAAAGCTTCCGGGGCCAGGGGAGGTCCCAGGCCCCACTGGGGACATGGCTGTTACCCACAGGGCACAGGCAGCTCCCGGAGCCCCCGGCAGGGATGCCACCCCTTGGCTCAGGTGGGAGAGGAAAACCAGCCTCCAGTTTGGGAGTCGGGGATTTGCTCGAGGTAAGGACACCTGTGCTCCCAGGTTTGCATCCCAGCACCCGCCCTAAGGGGAGGTGGCGGGAGAAGATGGACCAAGCAAGGGTGCTTAGAGGCAAATGTGGCAGGTGCCCCTCCAGGCAGGCCAGGCTGGGACACAGGGGTGACAACCCAGCCCCAGAGACCAGGCACTGGGAGGGCTTTGAGGCCATGCTCCTGCCTGGCTCAGCCAGGGGATCCTGCGGTCACTGTCCCGTGGGTGGGGCCTAGCCTCCTTCCATGGACTCCAGGATGCCGGGCTGGGCGTGGAGGACAGAGGGACGGTAGAGAATGTCACACCACTTGAAGGGACTGCTCCAGTTCCCAGGTCTCCCTCTGTCTACCAGCTTTGCCATCCCCAGCGGGCGCCCCGAATGGACAGGACCTGGGGGCTTGGGGTTTACCCTCCACTGTTTCATTGATCTTCCCAGCTTCGTTGCTGTGATTGACAGCTGAAGATCTTGGGTATCCAGGAGGCACAATGTGGTGACTCTGGACACAGGGACACCAGCTGGACACCTGCGTTTCCGGGCGGCTCCTGAGCACTGTGACTCCCGGTCCCCTTCCACTCCCCACTCAGGCCCTCCTGGCCTCAGTCCGGGACATTCTAGCAGCTTCTGCCGTCTCTGCCCAGGAGTGGAACATACTTCCTCCTCAGTCGTCTGTGTGGGAGGGAGGAAGGAATGAAAAGGAGAGAAAAAAACAAAGAAGATCGGAGGCTGCACAGACTCTGCATGAGGATTCCCTCTCCTCTGCCTGGAGAGTGCCTCCCCCTCCGCCAGGGACCCTCCACAATGGCGCCCCCCCTCTCTGGAACAGCGCCTCCTGCAGGCAAGGCTGGGTGCTGCAGAACAGGTGCCCATCAGATGATGCCGATGGGCAGGGGAATGGAGACCAGAAAACCAACTCCCTGTCACCTCTATGTCCCTACCCCCAGCCACATGACTGAGTGAATGCGGGTCCCCTGCCTGGGCCCCCAACACACAGTGAGTGGTGCAGTTTGGGGCCTGTGACTCCAGCCAGACCCATGGGGAACATCCAGGGCTTTGCCTGAAGCTATTCTGAAAGAGGTGCCTTGGCGGCGGGTCCTGCCTGAACGTGAGGCTGATCAGAAGAGAGCAGAACTGAGAGATGGTGAGAGCAGATACCTGAAAAGATCATTTGAGCCCCTGGATCCAGCCGTCCCTGAAGCAGTCCTCTGGACTTGGCACTTACTTGAGCCTACAAATACCCTTTCGAATGTGAGACGGATTGAGTCTTAATGAATACAGAAACGAAGAGAAAGGAAGAAAGCAGGAAATAAGAAAAGATGTCAAAAAGAGATTGAAAAGAGCAGGGAACAGATTTTCCCTCAGAGCTTCCAGGAGGAGCCAAGTAATCTGACACCCTGACTTTGGAGTTGTACCCTCCAGAACCGTGGGAGCATATATTTCTGTCATTTGGGGCTCACCAGGAAGCGGACACAAGGAGAGGAGGCTTGCCCCGGGTGGAAGTCCCCTCCACCCCAAGAGGAGACACACCTGGGGCTGGAGGAGCCCTGCCTGCTTTTTAGGTGGCTGTCACAGCGTGGTGACACACATTTGTTTCCCTGAAAGGCCACCCGATGAAGCTCCCCTGGAGGTCAGGAAGTCAAACCTTTATTACGGCCAATGTCAGCTTTGGGTTGCAGACATGAGTGACACTTGACACCTGCGTTTGTCCCCAGAGGACATCTAGTGCCTGCTGAGCACCAAGCCCAGCCTGGGCGCGTGAGAGGGTGCCTCTTTCCCTCCGCCCCAGGAGGGGCCTGCGGTTGTGCCACTTCCCAGGCCCAGGGTTAGAGCGTGCCCTTCTGCCGTCGGGCTGGGCAGGACACAGGTGCCGGGGCTTGCACCTGCTCACCTAAGAACTGGGAACCGGGTCAGGGCGTCCTGCCTTCTGCCCATTTTGCAGGTGAGGAAGCCGAAGTAAATGGCACTTGCCCAGGGTCCACGGGGTCGTGCATGCGACCACCTCGCTCCAACCGGCGGTTCTCATTGCAGGAGCCCCCAGGCACCAGGCTCGGCCCCCGGTTCGCCCAATCCATCTCCCCAGCGGTCAGTGGGTTAGCACAAAAGCCACCATGGCCATTCCGTACTGTCTATTTGAAGGGTGATGACCTGCGAGGGGACCCTCGCTTCGCTCTGCCTGCATCTTGACTGGCTTTGGGACACTCAGGTTCCTCGCAGCCGGCCGCCGTGTCTAGTTGATCCCTGGGTGCCCACCCACAGCAGTGCCGGCAGACCATAGGTGCGCGTGTTTCCAGAGCTCACTTGCAAGCCCGCCTGCGTGTGCACGGCCCAGCGGCCCAGGGTGGGTCTGGGAGACTTTCCTCCCGTGACGGCCACAGCTGAGCTGAGGTCCCGGCCCGGGGCGCTGGAGGGCAGAGGCTAGTGAAGCTGTTTGGCTGGGTGGACACGCTCCCTCCTGCCAGAGGGGCCGGGGCCGGGAGGAGGAGGTGGCCCAGTCTCCACTCCAGTGGCGCCTTGATGGACCTATACATCACCCGGCGCGGATGGATCCACTCGGAAGAGTATCGAGCGGCGCTGTGTAGACCGCCCTGCGTCACCACTGCCCGGGAGCGGGGGCCACAGCGGAGCCCGGGGGCTGCAGCAGAACCCCTGCCCACTCTCCCCTCGGCAGATGGGCAGGGACGGCTCCGGCTTAGGGATCGGATCTTACAGTGTGAGTCTCCTTTTGCGGTCCCAGCTTTCCTGGGCCCAGGCAGGAGGGGCGGTGGACAGATAGCCGGTGACAGCAGGACATTTATAGTTCTGATGGGCCGATAGGGGGGACCGGGCGGAGGCTGGCAGGGCCAGTGGACAGGTCAGCACGGCTGACGGTACTTAGGGTCGATAGGATCTGGATGGCTCAGAGACAGATGGTGGCAGAGGCCTGGGCTGCAGGTAGAGGCCACGCTGGGCAGCGGGCACCTGGCCTGGGGTGGAGGGCACGGGTGTAGGGTGAGGAGGCTCATTAAAGGTTCAGGGAACAGCTTGGGCAGCGGCCAGGGGGGAGGAGCAGAGCTCCGACCCGGCTCCTGTCCCGTCTGCCCTGGTCTCTTTCTGTCTCCTCAGCAATCTGTCCCCCTTTCTTGCTCCTGTGGCTTCTGCCGACTCTCCCACTCTGCTCCTCCTCCTTCCCCTCTCTGCCCTTCCCTCCTTCCCCATCCCTCCCTCCTGATTTGCCCCAGGAGTGTCTTTCTGTCCTGCTGTTTCTCCTGGCTCCGCCCCTCCCTCCCCTCCCTCTTCCCCGTGATATCCAGGACCCAGGACCTGCGTGGGGTGCCTGTCATGGTCAGGACCTGTCCGATGATCTTTAGTCAATGACGCATCATCCAGTCCTGACATGTCCCTGGGAGGTAGCTCTGTGTCCCCGCCACTCTGGAGCGCCTTATTTAGACTGAGGCCCAGGAGGCCCACAGATCTGTTTTCTAGACTCCGCATGGCCTGGCTGTTCCTGGTAACCAGCAAGGTGGTGACAATGACCTATCGGCATTTCCTGTCTCCTAAGTGCTTTATGTCCTCTCTCCATTCCTCCAAGGACCCTTTGGAAGCAATCCCTCTTGTCCCCACTTTGAAGCTGAGACTCGGAGGCTAAATGACTCGGTCAAGGTCACCCATTGGTAAGACAGAGCAGGGCTGGACAGGGTCCTTCTGACCCTCACGGCTCTGAGCCTCATGGTGGATCTCTGACCCCCAGGGCCATGGAGAGCAGGGCGTGGTTTCCGGCCACTATGGGAGAAGCTTTTCCCTGCAACAGCGAACACAATCACAGATCTTGGTGCCAGGAGTGGGACGCCACTGTGACACACAACTAAAGACGTGGGAGGTGACTCTGGAGTTGGGCGATGGGTAGGATTTGGAAGAATGTTGTGGCCCAATAGGAAAGGCCTGGGTTGCCTTAAACTGACTGTTGGTAGAAATGGGGGTGTTCGAGGTACTGCTGGGACAGTACAAGGTGGGAAGAGCGGTGGGGAGATTGGGGCTCAGAGAGCTGTGAAGCCACAAGGAGCCAAGACTTGAAGGTCGGGGAGCTCTCAGCCTGTCCAGGTTGCACAAGGTGCCACCGTCCGTTCACTTCGAGGATGTGTGTTCTGGAGAGAAGGTCAAGGGTGTGGCTGGAAAGCGGCTTCTGAGTGCCCCAGAAGGGCCCAGAGGTCACAGTGTCAGTCGCACAGAGGGCCCGTTTGGAGGAATGCATGGGGGACTTGCTGATCCCTTGGCCCATCTCAGCGGGACTCAGGCCCAGGCCCAGGGATGATCTGTGGAGGAGCCTCTCCGGTCTGATAGGGTGGGGCCATGATATACATGGGAAACCCACGAGGTTTTTGAGGTCATGGGATCGGCAGACATGCTGCCACTTTGGACCAAAAAAGGAAGAGAGAGGGCGAAAATCAAAGAAGTCTTTCTGAGCCTCAAAATTCTAGGAGATAGACCTGGGAAATAGCTCAAGTCAAACCATGTGCCAACCTTCTAATAAAGGAAAGGTGACCAGAGGGACAGACAGACGGCTCAGACGGTGGCAGCAGTAGGCAATGAATACAGCTCCCAGGCCCTAATCCTTGCTCTTATCACCACATTTAATTCTTTATTGCTGATGATGTAAAGGACATACAGGTACACTTGGCAGGTGCGGGTGGCCACATTAAGGAAGGTAACTGGAGGAGCCTGGGGTGAGAGAGGCAGACAGGGGAAGGCAGGAGGACCCAGGAGACAGAAAAGGTCCTATTGCCAGAAGTGCCTCCTCCCTTTGCAGAATTCTCTTCTAGAGTTTTTGGGGAAAGGGTTTTGTAGCAGGTCTTTCTGACCTGCAGAGCCTGGGCTGTGCCATCGGATGGCATCTGCTTCTATCTGTCCCTCCCAGGAGAGCTTAGAGCTCCGGGTGGGGGTGAGCCGTCACCCTGTGCAGAGTCGGCCAGTGACGGCTGACAAAGGACAGGAAGTTCCCCTCAACCTGCCTCCCCTTAGATTTCCCCCACGCCAGCCACACAGGGCTGTCCCAGGAAGGAGGTTGATCAGACCTGTGGGACCTCGGGTGAGGGACTTAACCCCTCTGGGCTGTCATTTCATTTATGAAAGGGACGTTGTAATGGAGCCGATCTTACGAGATTGCTGGGAGGTGAATCCAGAAACTGCCAACCTGTTCTACAAGTGCCCCACCCAGTACCTGGCACAGAGGAGGGACTCAACAAATGCTAGCTATAATAATGGCATGGATAGGGACCTGGGCGTCGGTGGCTGTTGGACACAGGTGGCACGTAGCAGAAGTTCTTATGAAGGAGCAGCAAAGGGCTAAAGAGATTTAACCCCAGAACCATTTAAAAATGGAACACCAGGGCTGGGGCTGGGGCTCAGGGGTAGAGCGCATGCCTGGTGTACGTGAGGCACTGGGTTCGATTCTCAGCACCGCATCAAGATAAGTAAATAAAATAAAGGTCTGTCAACAACGAATAAAAAATATTTTTTTAAAAAATGGAACACAGGAGTCACAGAAGTGAGGCAGGCCCTTTCTGCCGATTTCGTATCTTTAGTTTTCTTCAAGTCAGCAGATTTCCACTCCTGGCTGCCCACCGAAACCCCCTGGGACTTTCCATGGGTGGGGCTTGGCCATGGTATTTTCTAAAGCTGCTCAGGTACCGTTGCCAGGTGACGGACGGGGCCAAGTTCAAATTTAGACAATGAGTGCATTTTTTTTTTAGTACAGGTATGTTTCAAAGTTTTGCATAGATACACCAGAAACATGTATTCATTATCCATACTGTAGTTGGGGTTGATCTCCTCCTCCTCCTCCTCCTCCTCCTCCTCCTCCTCCTCCTCCTCCTCCTCCTCACTGAGGATTGATCCCAGGGGTGCTCTACCACTGAATTACATCCCCAGTTCTTTTGTTATGTTTTAATTCAGAGACAGGGTCTCACTAATCAAAGTGGCTGAGACTAGCCTCCAACTTGCAATCCTCCTGCCTCAGCCTCCCAAGGAGCTGGGATTACAGGCATGGGCTGCCGTGCCCGGCTTTCTCACCACATTTATGGGCATATCGGGGCAACCTGTTCTCAGACCCCCAGGAGGGATGTGGTACCAAGCCTGGCCACGAACATCCTGCCTCTGCCACGCCCATCATGGTGTCTTGGTCATGGCCGCTCTGCACGTTACCTTCCTCCCCTAAACAGAAGCTGCTTCCTTGTGCCCGGAGCGTAATTCCTCTTACTACAGTTTGCAAGAGTTTGATTCATTTGCGTGGAGTCTCAGGCTTCCACCCAGACACCTGCCTCTACCAAACCCTGCCTCTACCTGGGGACCGCCAGCAGGTAATACCACACAGGTCCCCAAGTCCCAGTGGCCTCTGCTGAAAACTAAAAGAAAAAGTGTCCTCGACGGCCTCTTCCTGGTGCGGCTGCCCAGGTCAGGCGGAGGAACAATCGCCAGGTGCAGACCACACTACGCTGTTGACGAGGCTCCTTCCTCCATGAAACCCGGCCTCCCTTCTCCCCCACCCGCCTCTCTGCTCCTACAGCAGGCAGGACTGAGGGTGCTTGTCCCTTTTTTGTAGCTTGGAACAGGCCCTTGGCACGTGTCTATCAGAAGCGGGTGGGGCTGGGGGTGCCCAGGGGGACGGGTGGGAGCCTTTCATACAGGCTGCCGTCCCCTGCGCTGGGTTTTGTCTCGTTGCAAACGTGTCGTTTGATGCAGGCCTGATCAAACACGTCCCTGAGCTGGGGACGCGGGGATGGAGAGAGGAATTAACATTTCTCCCGCCCCCTCCTGCCTGTGGCCTCACGGGGATCGCATTCAATTATAGATGGACCTCAAAGTCCAGCGTCCGCCTTCACATCCTGGCGGGCTCCGGAGCTTTCCAAAGGAGCGAGCCCACATCTATTAATGTTTTGGGCGGGCTGGGCCGGGCCGGACCGAGGGCCGGGCGCTCCACCGACATTTTATGGGGTGATTCTGGGGGAAGGAAAGAAATGCACTGACCAGTGATTTCCTGAGATCGAAAATTCCAATAACCCGAGCTTTTTTTTTTTTTTTCCTCGATTTGATAACAGCCACGTGAAACATGTAAGTCGACGGCTTCCCGGCTACTCAAAGGGTGGTCCTCGGACTACCACCTGAGAGTGGGGGCAGTGCAGAGCCAGACCCTGCATTTTAACCACCTCCCCACCCCGGGGGGATTTTTGTGCATGCCGAAGTGCATGAGGCCCGGATCATGAAACCTTGATGATGTCAGAGTCATTAAAATACACAAGGACCCGGGGTGGGTGGGCTATACAGGTTTTAGAATCAAGGACACAGGGAAGTTTCCATCTCAAATGAGGAAATGGGGCTCAGAGAGGCAATGTAACTCTCCCAAGGTCACACAGCTTACAGATGGCAGAGCTAGAACCATTGCTCAGATCTCCAAGGGCCAGGAGCTTGAAAGGAAGGGATTGAAAGTGAGAGCAGCTGAGGGAGGCGGTCCCCTCGACCCTCCTGTGGCACCGTCCCCCACCCCTCCGACAGAGGATGTGAGGGCCGTCTATATGATCCATACATGGCTTCTGATGTCAGCTCAAGGTGGTCACTGAAGACCAGGTGAGCTCCCCCGTCACCTGGCAAGGCTGACCTCCCAACCCTCGAGAGCCGACTGTGAACACCTCCAGGTCTCCTGGGCTTTGATGCTGGTCGTGCTGAAGCACCATATTGTCCCCATCAGATGTGGGCTGATCACCTCCACGGAAGGTCCTGCTTGTCATGCAGGTCCCACATTGGAGTTGCTCCCTCGGAGACACCTCCCTGGCCACACGGGCACAGGACACAGGCGTGCCCTCTGAGCCCCTCGTGGTACCTGGGCTCTGGTCATTGGTGTGGACCATGTTGGTCTGTCCTTCCCCGTGGGTATGGCAGCCCCTGAAGGGCAGGGGTCCGACCCTGGATCCCCAGTGACAAGCGGGGCCTGGGGCACAGTGGGGGGCTCACTGGGTTAGGGTTAAGTCAATGGACAGATGAATGTGTTTGTTGGATGGACGGATGGATGGATGGCGGATGGTGGATGATGGATGGATGGATGGATAGACAGATGGGTGGATAGATGGTGGATGGATGGATAGACTGGTGAGTGGATGATGAATGGATGGATAGACAAGTGGGTGGATAGATGATGGATGGATGGACGGATGGTGGGTAGATGGATAGATGAGTGGATGAATGATGGATGGCTGATGGATGGATGGATAGACAGATGGATGGATGGATGATGGATGGATGGATGGGTAATGGATGGATGGTGGGTGGATAGATGATGGATAATGGATAGATGGGTGGATGGATGATGTATGGATGGATGGATGGACAGGTGATGGATGGATGGATAGATAGATGGTAGATGAGTGGATGGTGAATGGATGGATGGATAGACAGGTGGTTGGATGGATGGACAGACAGATGGATAGATAGGTGATAGATGGATGATGGATGGATGGATAGATGGACAGGTGGATAGGTGATGGATGGATGATGGATGGATAGACAGGTGATGGATGAATGATGGATGGATAGATGGACAGAGAGATGGATAAGTGATGGATGATGGATAGATGGATGGATGGATGGATGGATGGATGGACAGACGAGGGACAGATGGATAGACTGAAGGATGGATGGAAGGATGAAGGGATGGATTTCAAGCAGCCAGAGGCTTGGGAAGACTTGCTTCACTACACCCCCATCAAGACTGAAGGAAGGGCAGCCTCTTTCTGAAAGAAGAAAATCAAGCCAATAACTGGCCTCCACCTGGCAAGAGTGGCTTGTCTAGACCTTTGAGCAGATGCGACTGTTTAGGAAACGTGGCCACCTAACCCTCCCCTGGTGGTCTGTGTCCTCCCCGGGAGGAGGCCGGGCTCCCCTGTCCTTGGGAAGGCTGAGCCTGGGCAGACTCCTGCTAGCTCCAGGGGGGGCCCTGTCCCTTGCTGGTCACAGGGTCCTGCCCCGCTCTGAACCGGGACCCTCATCAGCCCACAGGACACTCTGTGCCCCATCTTACAGGTGTGTGTGGCCAGAGCCTTGCTGGTGTCCCCTTCACCTGGCCCTTCTCGGCAGGGCCCGAGGCCCCTCTGCACATGGCAGCCTCGTCTGACCCCCAGGACTGGCTCAGAGCCACTGGTGGCCTTGGGCATCTGAGGGGTCCCCAGCGGACCTCCAGGATGATCTACGGCCATTTCTTGAGCATCGGCCCAGCAGGGTGGAGGGTCCTGTCTCCCCTGCTGCCAACGCAGGATCTTGCAAAGGGCTCTTGGGCCAGCCACCCTGCCCTGTCCCTGTCCCTGTCTGTCTCTGGGTCTCTTCCTCCTCTGTCCCCCACCCTCCGTGTCCCTGTGCAAGTCATCATGAGAGGACTCGGCAATGACAGGTCCCTAAACTCCCAGCAATGTGGGATCCACCAGGTGGCAGTCTGAATAATGAGACGCAACCCCTCCCTCTGCTCTGGGGACAGGGTGGACTGACAGAGGGCCTGCGGGTGTCTGCCCACCGAGGATGTGGGAGGGCTCCAGGCTCCGAGGACAGCACAGAGACCACAGCCCAGCCATGCGGAGCACGGAGGCAGGACTCAGGAAGACCTGATCCAGATCTGTCACACTGGCTTAGCAGGAGTGAGTCAGGCAGGTGACTCGGCCTCCTGGGCCCTCTGTTTCCTCTTCTGTGAAAGCGGAGGGAAGAGGCTCAGGCTGCGGGCTGGGAGGGGAGGCGTCAGGGCTGGCGTCCAGTACTAGTGGAGCTTTTTGAAAGTGGAGGGAGACTTACTGGGGAGGACATGCGGGCCGCTGGCCTCATCTAGTGACCGAGACCCATTGT
The DNA here is from genome assembly GCF_052094955.1 of Ictidomys tridecemlineatus. Lineage (NCBI taxonomy): Eukaryota > Metazoa > Chordata > Mammalia > Rodentia > Sciuridae > Ictidomys > Ictidomys tridecemlineatus. Next base: position 83,889,728 of record NC_135478.1, on the reverse strand, counting down.
GCCAGGGACAGAGGACCCTGGGTGAGAGGAGGTCACAGCGGGATGGGACATTCCCCGCAGTGGGTGGCAGGCTTGGTCCTCTGGGGTTAGAAGCTGAGCTACGCCCTGTCCTCGGGGGTCTCCTGATGCAAGGACCCTGGGTGAGCTGGCCTGTGGGGACTTGGGCTCGTGCCTTTGACTCAGCTCTCGGCCGGAGAAGGATGAGGAGGTCGAGCCTGTGCGGAGGGGCTGTGGGGACGAGGAGCTCCGGAAAGTCCGTCACATGCTGCTCAAAACATGGCAAGCACTTTGTGAACTGTAGAGTGCTGTCCACTGGAGAAGAAGCTAGAACAACGCACGGATGGGCCCGGGTCCCCGCCGGGTCTCACTCCCCCGCAGGCCTCCTCCTCGCACCTGGGAACCAAGGGCCTTGAGTCCCCTATGGTGGGAGGCCAGGAGCCCGCGGCCAGGGCACCAGCGCCCCGAAGGAGCTGGTCCTGGGCCTCCTCCGCTGGCCAGACCCAACCTTCTGAATCTGTTTCTCCAGGTGTGTCCGGGAGACCCTTGGCCCGGAGCCACCTGCCACTCTTGGGGGCTTGTTCTGGAGACACAGGATTCTCCCAAACTGCTCCCACTGAATCCCCATCTCGGGGGACGAAGCTGGGGACATGCCCTTCCACAAGCCCCCAGAGGGACCTCGATGCCCAGTGATGTCCAAGAAACGCTGGAGGAGCCCGGAGCCGCGTCCAGGGCGTGGTCCAACGCAGTGCCTGGCACTGGTTGAAGGAGACCCAAGTGAGCCAAGCTGTTCCGGGGCTCAGCTGGGCACATCTGGGAAATGGGAGGCAGCCACCGGTCCCTCTGAGTTAGGTGAGAATGTTCCACCAAACAGCATCGGGGGTAGAAGGGACAGGGGCTGGGGCTGGGGGAGAGACAGAGGGGGGTGGGGAGGGAGGGAGGGAGAGGGAGAGAGACGGGGAGAGAGAGAGAGAGAGGGAAGGAGAGAGGGAGAGAAGGAGGGAGAGGGGACAGAAGGGGGATAGGCCCCCCATGATCAGCACCAAGGAGAGCGAGCCGTGGCCGGATCAGCCCTGGTGCTCTCTGCCCTGAGCCCTCGGAGCCTGCCCTCCTGCCCACCAGGGCTACCTTTTGGGGTCCCCCAGAGCAGACCTGAGACGGGGCGCTGGTGCAGTGGTCTCCTCTGGAGGAGGGGAGAGGGCAGAGAAGGAGGAAAGGCAGCAACGTCCTTGTTGCGGAGCAGTTGTGGCCTGGGGAGTGGGGACTCGTCCCCGGGGACCCTCTGAGGACCCTCACAGGACCTGCCTCAGAACCGCCCTCTGAGGGCCACTGAGGTCGGGATGCCTCTCTGTGCCTCCTGTCCCTGGCCCCCAGGGGTGGCCCATCTGCGGCATTTCCTGGTGTCCCTGTGGGCACCTTGGGGAAAGCCGTCCTGGGAAGAAGCCGGGTGTCGCGGATGCTCACTGGGGTCGGGGGCAGCGGGCAGCTCAGGGACATCTAGGTCCGCGGTGCTGCAGTGAATTCTGAATTCCGAGCTCGGTGGCCGGGCAGGGACATCCCAGCCTCTGCCGCTGTCTTCAATGGTGTCCTCCCAGCTGCTCCTGCCAACCCCTGCCAACCTCGGACAGCCTTCCAAACCATCCCCCTCAGCTCCACCGTCCGTTGAAAAGGGGCCAGGATTTGAAACATTTTAGTGGTTTTAAGTGACATGTGCTGAACAGAACCTTGGGGAGACACAGACAGAAGGGAGGGAGGGAGGAGAGTCTGGAGTATCTCTCTGTGCGGGACGCTGCCACATCCATTATCTCATTAAACGCTTTGCAATAGGTAACATCATCCACGTTTTCTAAAGATAAGGAAACTGAGGCTCAGCGAGGTGACATCCCTTGATTAAATCCACACAGCAAATTATCTAGCCAAATCACCAAACTGCAAAACCTGTGCTGAGCCCCACCTCTCCCTCTGCCCCTCATGACCTTCATTTATTTTGCAGGTGAATGTTGTCAGTCCTCAACCAGATCCCACCACTCAGGGCATCGCCTGCAGACCCACAGCCTCAGCGTCTGCCAGAGCGCGTCCAAAATGCATTTTGCTGGGCACACTGGCCACACCTGTCATCCCAGCCACTTGGAAGGCTGAGGCAGGAGGATCCAAAGTCTGAGACCAATCTCAGCAGTTTAGTGAGGTGCTGTCTCAAAATAAAAAATATGAGGGGCTGGGGTGTGGCTCAGTGGTAGAGTGCCCCTGGGTTCAATCCCCAGAGCCAAAAAAAAAACAAAAATAAAAAACGTGCAGAGACTCAGGCCCCAGACCTCCTTAATTGGAGTCTGTGTTGAGCGAGGTGCCAGGACACGGCGAGCTCAAGGTTGAGAAGCGCTGTCCCCGACAATTCTGGGGCACCAAGACGGTAGACCCTCGAGCCACATCCCCTGCCCTATTTTGTATTTTATTTAGAGACAGGATCTCACTGAGTGGCTTAGCACCTCTCTTCGGCTGAGGCTGGCTTTGAACTCGAGATCCTTCTGCCTCAGCCTCCGAGCTGCTGGGATGACAGGCATGGGCCACCGCACCCGGCTCCGTGTCTTCCTTTTATCTCACTTACATTCCACAACAGCACTTTCTTGGTCCGTGGCAAATGCTGAAAAAAATGAAGCAAGGGATAAGTTCCTTTGGGTCAGAGGCGGATGCAGGCCGGCTGACCCGGGTGGCCGTGTGTCTGGCACCGACTGCGGCAGCGTGTGCATCTATGGCAGGCCGGGACTGAGTGTGCAGACTAGGTCACATGACCAGGTCTCTATTGAGCACCAGCTGTGTGCAATGCGTTTCTGGGGCCATAGCTTTGTAAATCTGCTGGTCAGTGACCCAAATTCAGGACTGGGTGGCATGCTGGGAACACCGGGAGAGATCAATAAGATTGATATTAACTATAACTATTATTATCACTAATAATAAATGTTACTGGGTGAAGTAGATGCAAGGAAGCCATGCCTGCCCAGGAGCCCAGGTCTTGTGGGCAGTGGCCAGGTGGCCATGTTGCCCACAGGTCCAGCCCTGCACAGTTATGGGGCACCTCTCTGCACATGGGGCTGTTGGTTAGCACGAATGCTCCATGGCCGGGCTGCTTGGGTTCCAATCGGTGCTTTACCTCCCATGAGCTGTGTGTCCTCAGATGAGTCACTTAACCTCTCTGGGTCTCAATTCACTCATCTGCAAAATGATAACAGTATGTACGCCTCGTGGGGATTTTGAGAGGACTGAATCGAGTGCACGGTGCCTTGCCCATGTGACCTTCCTGTGTCCATCATCATTATCTACCTCCCCGTGTCTTTCCCATCACTGACACCTGGAGGCCAGCACAGAGAAGCTTGGTACCTGAGGGTTAAGTCGGTGACTCTGACTATGCCGGGCGGGCGTGGCAGGCTCCTCTGTGCCAAGCGGGACCTGAAGTGTTTTTGCATCTTTGCGCGGATGTTGGGGGGAAGAACTCATGATTCCCTGTTTTTCAGCTGCAGGGACCAGAGCAGAGGGGCTGATGGACGTGTCCAGGGCCACCCAGTAGTTAGCAAGGATGGAGTTGGGATTGGAAGCAGGACAGTCCAGGCCCTGAGCGCTCGTCCCCCACCACCTGGGGACTGCCTGTTGGATGAATGGCAGGGAGGAAGGGAGAGCGGGGGAGAGGGCAGGCAGCCAGGGATAGGTGAGATGGCTCAGGGGCTGAAGGGCTGCAGGACGCCCTGACCACAGAGGAAAGGGCAGGAGCTGACCTCAGAGGCTCATCATGGGCGAAGGCGAGGGAAGGCGTGGGCCTGGTGCTGAGCATGTGCCTGGTACACGTTAGCAGTGACAATGACACCACATGGGGACACCAGCCTGGTGAACGGGGACACCCATCAGTGGTGGAGGGTAGGACCAACCTGATCTCACAAGAAGCCAGAAGGCGAGACTCTTGAGGGCTGGGTCTGCCTTCCCAGGGGGTTCTGGTGTATCAGTCAGGTTGTGCCGCAATAATAAGCAGCTCCCAAATCTCAGCACCTGAGAGGTGGACAAAGGGGCCAGGCTGTATGTCCAGTGTGGTTGGTGAGGGTGACTCCCTCAGGGGTCAGGCTGATGGAGGCTCCACCCTATGGAACAGCACTGGTCACTCTGGCAGGGGTCAGGGGTGGAAGAGCACACCTTGTAGGGTACCCACCTGGCACTGCCAGCTTCACTTCTGCTCACCTCCATTGGCCAAAGCAAAGCTCAGGGCCAGGCCTGGGACAAGGATGGGGAAGGCAGTCCTACTCTGTGGCCACCGTGCAGAGACGGGGCTGCTGTGCACACAGCAGAACTTTAAGAGATGGCAGGCCTGGGTTGGGGGCAGGTGGGCCTGGGTTGAGGCTCAGTCTAGGGTTGGGACCAGGGTCAAGGCTCAGTCTGTGAGCAGAGCTGGGCTTTAGTCTGGGATGAGGGTCAGAGCTCAGTCTGTACCATGGTTAGGGCTTGCTTGGGGCAAGGGTCAGTCTTCAGCATGTGATGAGGGTCAGGACTCAATCTTAGACTCTAGTTGGGGCTTAGCCTGGGATTATGGTGAAGGATCAGTCTGTAACTGGGATCTGGGCTCAGTCTGTGACCTGGATCAGGGCTCAGTCTGTCACCAGGCTCAGGGCTCAGTCTGTCACTGGGATCAGGGCTCAGTCTGTCACCAGGATCAGGGATCAGACTGTGACTAGTCTCTGGGCTTCTGCGGCCAGGCTCTGTAACTGGGATCTGAGCTCAGTCTATGACCAGGCTCAGGGCTCAGTCTGTAACTGGGATCAGGGCTCAGTCTGTCACCAGGATCAGGGATCAGTCTGTGACCAAGGCTCAGGGCTCAGTCTGTAACTGGATCTGGGTTCAGTCTGTAACTGGGATCTGGGATCAGCCTACGATCAGGCTCAGGGCTCAGTCTGTAACCAGGATCAGGGCTCAGTCTGTGATCAGGCTCAGGGCTCAAGTTGTAATGGTTTAATCTATGACTACTCAGGGCTCAGGCCTTAACAAGGGTCAGAGTTTCAGGCTGTGACTGGGATCTGGGCTCAGCCTGTAACTGGGATCAGGGCTCAGGCTGCAGTAGAGTCAGGGCTTGCTTTAGAGCCAGGATGAGGTTCCAGCCCTAGGCCAGGGTCAGAAGTCCCCTGTTACCCCTCAGGACACACTTCCCAGGCTGCTCCACCCCAGGACCACTGACCCAGAGCATCCAGTCGGCCCCAACCCCCAGAGCCTGGCTCCTGCCTGGCTTGGCTTCCCAGGACGGGTCTGTCCCAAAGCGCAGCCTCCCTCCCTCCGCCCGCAGCTGCTCGGGGTCAGCCTAGCCGGGTGGCCATGGCCGTGGGCTCTGTGGCTGCGCCGCGGAGCCTGCCTCCCGCCCCCTGCCTCCCCGCCAGCTGCTGCTCCGTCTGCTGGCGCGCTCTCCCCGCTCTGCCTTGGAGACAGCTATAAGTCTCCCGTGAAATATATACAGTGTAAATATATAAAGAGCTGCCTGTGCTGCTTATGTATTCATGAAATAGTAAATAAATTTTATGGGATAATTTGAAGGCTGCCAGGAAGCCGGGAGATGAAAACCGGGGCCTAATGAGATGGAGTATCAGGGGCGGCACACGCACAATCGATCCGCTGCCGCCTGGGCCCGAGCGGGGACCCGCCTGGCCCCGTGGCCCAGGGCCTCGCTGATGAGACACTTGGAGAAGCCCCCGAGGGTCATAAACCACGGGTGGCTGCAGCGGGGGAGGCCCAGGCTTGAGGATCCGTGAGGGGGACTGAAGGCCACCGTCAGGGAGGCCCAGGGCGAGGAGATGCGGGCTCGGTTCTTTCTCTAACTCTGCCGGGAACTTGCTGCGTGACCTTGAACGGGTCATGTCCTCTGTGCACCTCTGCGTCTCGGGCCTTGATGACAGTCTTGTCCTGGCCCCCTGCTCCTGTCCCTCCTGGCGCTTCTTGCAGTGTGTAAAGGAAGTGCTCGTTGGGTGCTTATTGAATTAATCCCTGTCCCCACCCAACCTCCACCTGGTCTGAGCAGGGTCTGGGTGTGCGTCACCTGGCGCTGGGTGGCTCCGACCTCTGGCCAAGACTCGATCCACATGGGTTGTCTGGAGAACGGGATGAGCAGATGAGGAGCCAGGGACCATCCCAACAGACCAGTGAGGCCCACTTCTCTTCCCCCTTGGTCCAAGCAGCTTGGACCATTGCAGTAGCCTCCTGGCGGGTCCCAGGGTTCCCACCATGGCCCCTTCCGGCCATTCTCCCCACCGCCACCAGAGGGCTCCTGCCAAACTACTAAGAGCACAGAGTTCTCCCGCGGCTCCCAGACACAGCAGAGCCCATCGGTGACTTACAGGGCCCTGGTCATCTGCTGCTGGCCCCTGACTCTTCCCCTCCCCCTCCACTGCTGCCTCCAGCTGCCTGGCTGCTCCTCGTCCCCACCCCAGGGCCTTTGCCCTGGCTGCTCCCTTCCTCCCTCAGCGCAAACTCAGCCGTGGTGGCCCTGACTTGTGCCTAGAGACGCAGCCAGCTCCCTGGGCACTCCAGGGCCCGCATCCTGATCTTGGCAGATTCCCCATTAAGAGTGTTGGTTGAATGACTAAGGGACCTTTGAGGCTGACCTCATTCCGTTTTTTAAAAGTTTTTTTTTTTTTTGAAGACCTTCCTGGAGCCGCACCTGGCCCTGGTGCCAGGAGTGTTCTGAGACAAGGGTGGGATGGGCAGCTCCCTGGGAGGTGGAGAGGAGAGGGGACGCATGAGGGGCACAGAGAAGGGTGGCCTGGGGGCAGGGCCGGGCCAGCCTCAAGCCCCCATAGAGAGAAAGCCGGACAGGACTCCAGCAGACCCCAGAGGAACAAGAGAAGGAGCGTGAGGCGTAAGGCCCGGCCCCCACAAGACACGCACAAACAAGAGGACAGAGGTCGTCTCCCTGCCTCCAAGCTGGCCCAGAATGAGCAGCCTGATTCTCCCAGGGACACCTCTGAAACGCTCCTCAGGACCCAGGAGATTCTCAGGAAGTCCTTCTTGAAGCTAACCTGAATACCACACGCTGCCGTCGTAGCCCACTTCTTAGCCACACAACTTCCCTCCCACATCTTGCAAAATGGGAAGGGCGAGGACTCTCCGACACCTCCTATGGATGTCCTCAGGATGAGAACGGCCGGTGCTGGCAATGCACCCAGCCTAGAGCGGCAACAGGACAGGTGTCCGAGGTCACGGCGGCTGTGGGGTGTTGCTGGGATTAAGTGAGATACGGGGGCAAGGGCTGCCAATCCACTGCCGGCATGAGCTCCCCTGCAGATGAGGGCAGGGGCACATCCCTCGGAGGACAGCCTGTAAGCGGTGGGTGCAGGGCCGGTGGCCGGGCCCAGAGGAGCCAGCAGAGAGCACCTGGGCTCCCACACGAGGGCGGAGCAGGCGCCCACCTGGCCATGGCTGCAGCGGGCACCCTGGGACGCCGGCCCTGTCCCATGCAGAAGGAGGTGGCGGGTTCCACCCAGGGCTCCACCCCTGGTCGCTGGGCCCCGAGGGACGCAGCTCCCGAGAAGCTCGATGCGCGACGTTGATGAGCTTTTCTCCGCCCGGCGAGAGCCCTACACGAGGTTCTTCTGTGCAGGAAGTAGGTCAGCTCGGGAGGTTGCGCTGCCTGCTAACGGGCTTTCCCACCGCCTCTCGCAGCGCTGCTGTGGGGGTCAGTGCCCCCGGGGACGGAGGCCCCTGCACCCTGGCCATGTCTCTGTCCTGGAGAGACCTTTCCAACAGTCCCTTCATCTGTTGCCTTCACCAACCTGAGAAGGCAGAGTCCACAGCCCAAGGGTCTCAGGTCTCCCTCCTCTGCCTACCTTCCCCTTCGGCCGGAGAATGGCCTCCATCCTCCCCTGCCCATGTGGGCTGGGGTTTCTCCCGTCCTGGTTCTCGGGTCCCACAGACAGAACTAGCAAAGAAGCAGAGAGAGAAACGGTGTTCAAAGCAAAGAACCTGGAGTCATGCACATCCTGGCTCTGCCAACTGCTTGCTGTGTGACCTCAGGGAAATGACTGTACCTCTCTGAACGTTGACGTACGATCCAGTTTAGGACCCAGCTTCTGGAATCACAGGATGTCATTTCTGCTATGCCCCATGGGTCAGAGCAGGGGGCTCCACCCATCCTTGACCCCGCTTCTCCTCAGGGACACACCAGCAGACTGCAGAGAGGCCGATGCCCTCCCCCGCAGCTGGGCCAGGCACACCGCTGGTGCTCAATAATTGTTTCTTGGGTGCATGAATGCAGCAGGAAGACTGAATGTCAGGGCGCAGAGCTGCCTCAGGCCCATGGGACCAGCAAGCCAAACCAAGCCACCACAGAAAGTGTCACCGGCTCTACTGGGGACACTCAGTGCTGCGGAAACCCAGGAGGGAGACTGAGAGACCAACGGTCCTAGGAAAGCCAGAGCCAGCGCCTGGAGGGGACATAGGACTTTGTGGCCGCGCCTGGTCTATTTCAAAAGCCACTCAGACATTCTACAGCAATGACAAGTGATCTGCACAGAGCAGGCCGGTGGATTCCCTGTGGCGCCCAGCATGCCCAGGTGCCAGAGCCAAGATCTGACCCCGAGCCCAGGAGTCCACAGCTGGAGTCTCCGTGGAGACCACCGTGCCCCCTCGGGCTCAGAGTCAGGATTGTTGTTATTATTATTATTGCTGCTGTTTTGCCACCCGGAGCAGTTTACTGCCTACTGAGGACCAGCTGCGTGCCCAGCAGGCAGGGGAGGTGGGTAAGGCAGCGTGCCTACTGTGTGCAGAGGCGCACCTGTCATCCCAGTGGCTAGGGAGGCTGAGGCAAGAGGATTTTGAGTTCAAGACCAGCCTCAGCAACAGCGAGGCCCTGAGCAGCTCAGTGAGACCCTGTCTCTGGATTTTTAAGACTCCTCCCTCTGACCCTGTGAGGTGGGCAGCACTGAGCCCGCGGCATTGACCATGACGCCTCCTGAACTTGAACTTCAGGGCTGCGCTCGGCTCTTTTAAATAAACACTCACTTCTGTACCTGGGCTGTGTCCATAATTCCATTTTTTTTTTTCTGTAAGAGATCCCAGGAGTTTAATATGCTAAAGGCACTTCCAAATAAGGATGCCCCTGGAAGAGGGCACCCCCATGATGCCCATCTACAGCAAGAATGCATGGCCCAGAGAAGGTCCCTCACTGGCCCAAAGACACACAGCCTGGGAGAGGTGGGGGAGGGGGGCGGACTCGGTCCCAGAGCTTGTGACCTTGGCCACCATGATGTTCATCTTCCAGCGGCCTCTGGTCAGTAGAAGGGCCACAGCTCTGTCCTGCGGTTTCTCTGTCTCCTCATCGTACTCAAACCAGACGAGGACACATCAAGGAAGGAAAATGACAACGCTGATGAACTTCGATGTCAAAATTCTTCGTATCAGCAAACCGCGTTCAACGACATATGAGGACCGAGTCGGTTTGGTTCCAGAAATGTCAGGGTGCCTTAGCACACACACGCCCGTCAGCGTAATTCAGGATGCAAAGGGACAAGGGACCAAAATCACTGAGTCCTCTCAGCAGATGCAGAAAAGGACTTTGGCAAAACTCAGCACGTGATAAAGACACTAAAGAAACGAGGAACGGAAGGAACCTACTTCAGCATCACCAAAGATCAGCACATAAAGACCAACAGCTTCCCTAGATCCAGCAAGGAATCTGTTGAGGAAGAAATTAAGAAAACAATTCCATTCGCAATACCCTCAAAAACAAACAAACAAACAAACAAAAAAAAAACCACCACCAACAACAACAAATCCATAGGAATAAATCTAACCAAGGAGGTGAAAGACCTCTACTACAAAAACTATAGAACACTGCAGAGAGAAATTGAAGAAGACCTCAGATTACGGAAAGACATCCCATGTTCATGGATAGGCAGGATCCATATTGTTCAAACGGCCACACTACAAAGGCAATCTGTAGATTCAGTGCAATCCCCACCAAAATACCAAGGACATTCTTCACAGAACTGGAAAAAAAAATGGTCCTAAAATTCATTTGGAAGAATAAAAGATCCAGAAGAGCCCAAGCAATTCTAAGCCCAAAGAGCAACGCAGGGGACATCGCAAGAGCAGACTCTGAATTATATGACAGAGCTATGGTAGCACAAACGGCATGGCACCGGCATTAGAAACAGCCACATGGACCAACAGAGTGGAATGGAAGAAACAGACAAACCCATTCAGGTACAGTCAGTCCTCTGACCCTGGCCAAAGGTGCAAAAACCTACATTAAAGGAAAGGCAGACTTTTTGTGCAGGATGAGAAGGAAGATTCGACTCTTCCTTCTCATCCTGCACAAAAATCAACTCCAGATGCATCAAAGACCTCGGAATTAGAAACTAGGCGACTCCTAGAAGATACGTGGGGTCACATTCCAGCAATGGCTCTCTCAACAGGATCTTAACGCTCTGGAAACAACGACAAGGGTTAATCAATGGGATGGCATCAGATTAAAAAGCTTCTGCAGAGCAAAGGAAACAATTAGGAATGTGAAGAGCAGACCCATAGAGTGGGGGAGAACCTTGCCTAGCTGCTGTCCTGAGAGAGGGTTAGCATCTAGCGTAGATAAAGAACTCAAAAAAACTCCATGCCCCCAACACCAAATAACCCAGTTAATGAACCGGCCAAGGAATTAAAGACACTTCTCAAAAGAAGAAATACCAATGGACAGCGAATATGTGAGACATGTTGGATATCATTAGCAAGAAAGGAAACGCAGATCCAAACTACACAGAGCTCTCCTGTCCCATCGGTCAGAGAGGCCGTCATCAGGAATACAGGTAATAATCAGGTTGGAGAAGATGCGGGAAAATAAACACTTCCACACTGTTGGTGGGACTGAAAGTCAGTCTAACCACTATCGAAATCAATATGGAGGTTCCTCAAAGACCAGGCATGGTCCACGGTGGGACCCCGCTGCACGGCTCCCTGGTATTTACCCTGAGGAATCCAAGTCATCAGACCACAGGGACACATGCAAACCCAGGTTTGTAGCAGCACAAGTCACAACAGCCAAACTACGGGACCAGCCTGGGCGTCCACCAACCGATGAGCGGATCAAGAACACGTGGGGTATATACACTGTGGAGTTTTATTGAGCCAAAAATGAATAAGGAAATTCTGTCAACTGCAAGAAAATGGATGGAACTAGAGACCATCACATTAAGTAAAATAAGTCAAACCTAGAAGGTCAAGGGTCATATATTTTCTCCCATATGTGGAAGTCAGAGAGGAAAATGGGGGTGCATCTCTTAAAAATCAAAGGGAGATCACTAGAGGAAAGGGGCCAGGGGATGGGAGGGGGGACGTGCTGGGGAGTGATTCTGGTCAAATTATCTTGTTCTATCGTACACATATAAAAAAGGGCAGCAACAAATCCCAGCCTTATGTACTACTATAATGCACCAATGAAAAATGTGGAAAAAAGGATTTATTCATGATAAAGCCGTTACTTGTAGTCTATTCATTGCTGGTTGTAGACATTCTGTTGCCCAAGGATATCATAATGTAATACATTATATCTACCCTTCTTTTGGTGCATGCTACAGTGTTGCTAGTGTTTAGAATATAACAACCCTGCTGTGATCAACCACCCCAAATGCCTGGTAAGTGTGAGGTTTCCTCTGACTCTCCAGGAGGGGATTGCTGGGTGCAGGTGTGAGCATCTGTAGTCTTACTAGACGCTGATGAGATCTTCCCCAACGTGGATCTGCCGGTTCATACTCCCATCTGCCAGCCTGGCTCTGCTCCTCACCAACACTTGGTATTGTCAACATTTTCATTTTAGCCAATCGGTTGGGGGAGGAAACTGTACCTCCCTCTCTGAATCGGCACCCACCCTGCCTACCAAGGGGATGAAGCATCTTTTTCACAGTGTGGACTGCCCGGGATTCTTCTGGAAATTGCTTGTTTGTGACCACTTCTCTATTGAGTTGCTTTTTTATTTATTTTTTTCTCTTTTATCGGCATATGATTCTTTTTATTCTGCATCCCAACCCAGAAGCACCTGCATCCTACCCTGTCAATAACGTGCATCCGAGTCTGAAGCTTGTCTTTTCACTCTGTTTATGTCTGTTTATGTTTATCTTCGGTGGCATAGAAGTCCTAAATGTCAACGTCTTGCTTTTTTTCTTCACCTGCCTAGAATTGGTGAGCGTGTTGGTGTGAGGTAGGGATTCATTGCTGGTCCCTCTTGGATACACAGCTTGCCACTGAGTGGACAGTCCATGCATTTCCGTGGTTTCTGGGGCCTCCTCTGTCAACATCAAGACCAGGCCTGGGGTTGGGTGCAGCTCAGAGGTAGGGCACCTGCCTGGCCTGTGCGGGGCCCTGGGCTCCATCCAGCACCCAACAAGACAAAACACCACCCAGGCCCTTGTCTGGACCCTTCCTTCTGTCCCAGAGCCTCACTGGAAGCCACCCTGGCATCTCTTTGCTTCTCATCCGTGGTGACCCTGATCCCCTTGGCCGAGTTTTAATTTCTTCATGCTCCAAAATGTGAGACGTGAGTTTGAAGCCAGCTCGCTGCTCATCACCCACCTGAGTCTGTGCTGTGCTGTTACTATGGCTACCGTGTTTCTAGCTGATGGGAATCCTTGAGCTTTCTGGTGGTCTAGGACCACCACGGCATGTGCTGTCTGTCATTAACCAAAATGTCGTTCGGGATTTGTTTCTGCCCCAGGGCCTTTGCAGAAGCTGCTCCATCTCCCGGGCCAATCTTTACATTGATTTCTCCACCTCCAGCCACGGTCAGTGGGCGTCGAGAGTGACCCAGCGTGTCCATGTCACCTAAGAGACTCGGAAGGCAAATCAGGCTCTAGGGACCTGGCTGCCTGGCACGGGCCCCCTGGGGCTCTGCAGAGTGATGGACCAGCCCCTCCCTGCACCCACTTGGCTACGTCTGTCTTTCTTGCCTGCAGCATTGTCTGGGCACCTAGTGCATACCCTGATGGCAAGAATGGCCACCCAGAGCTTCAAACCCACGTCCTCCCCAGTTAGCCAGCCATCAGCAAGAGGCCCCTTCTGGGAGTAGCAGAGTGGAATCTCATTGGCTCAGATGGGTCACGTGTGTTTCCTTTAGCCAATCACTTCAGGCCGAGATACGAAGTGCTCTGATTGGACGAGGCTGGTCTCTGCCCGCCCCTGGCACTGATGGGCAGCTGCACCTGAACCAAGGAGCTGGGAGGAAGGAGGGTCCTCCCCGGGAAGGCCGGCAGAGAAGTGTGTCCGGGAAACGGGAGTGTGGGGCCGGGGAAAGCCTTTGAATTGCCCAGCGCGAGGTTTTGCAATTGCTGATTTTCCTGAGTCACAACCCGGAGGTCGCAGGATGCCTGAAGGGTGGGAACACTTGGCAGCACAGCTTCGGTTGTTTGCAAACACAGGCTGCGCCAGGAACACAGCTTTGCAAAGTCGGAGCTCAGCCATCAGCCCCAAGGCCATCTGGGGCCCTGCCAGGTTTGAACTCGCAACGGAAATGCAACAGCAAGGGGGGGTGCTCGGCGGGGAGGGCGCCCTGCATCCTGCAAGCTGCAGAGCCAGCGACCGTGACGCAATGCAGTCCCTGCCCTGCCAGGAGGGGCTCAGCAGGTCATCCAAACCGGCCCTTTGCCTCCAAGTGGGGCCAAGAAGCACCCCCAAACCACATGGGATGCGCCACAGAATACACCGCAATCAAGAACTTGCATAGAGGCCAGGAAGATGGCTGAGGCAGGAGGATCGCGAGTTCAAAGCCAGCCTCGGGAACTTAGCGAGGCCCTGAGCAACTCAGTGAGACCCTGTCTCTAAATAAAATATTTAAAAAGGTCTGGGGATGACACTTGTCCTTTTTTTTTTTTTTTTTTTTTTTTTTTTGCCTTGTTTCTGTTTTTTCGTTTGTTTATCACTGTTATCATGTTGTAAATGTCTTAGAGAGTGCAGCGTGGAGGCCCCTGGGGGAGTAACCCAGCCCCGATGTTTAGTTTTGAGCTAAGCAGTTTCAAAGCCAAGAGCAGGGCGCATCTTGGTTGACTAGGGTTGCTATAACAAAACACTCCAAGCCGGGTGGCTTACCAACAACAGAAATTCATTTCTCACAGTTCTGGGTGCTGCAGCTCAAGAGCAAAGCGAGGACCCGCTGTCTGGTTCATAGATGGCCCCTTCTAGCTGTGCCTTTACACAGAGGACAGGGTGAGGGACCTCTCTGGACCTCTTTCATAAGGGCACAAATACCATTAAAGAGAGCTCCGCCCTCCTAACTTAGTTCCCTGAAGGCCTCTCCTCCCAACCCCATTTCAGTGGGGGTTAGGTTTTGACATTTGCATTTTGGAAGGACACAAATATTCCTACTGTAGCAAAGGGTTTGAGCTCTGACTCTTCAATCTGTGCAGCCTTGAGCCAATTACTTCACTTCTCTGAGCCTCCATTTTCTGAGCTTGACCATGGAGTCACTCAACTCTCCAGTCATCAGTGCCAGTTAAAACTGCAGAGAGATACTGCTGCCTGCCTAGAATGCCTAAAATCAGAGACGGACAATACCAAATGTTGACAAGTACATAAAGCAACCTGAGCAGTCCATCATGCAAGGATAAACACATTGTGGTGTGTCCATTCAGTGGGCGGCCACTCGTTGATCAAAAGAAACAGACCCGTGGTGTAGGAAACGTCACGACGAATCTTCCACCTGTATGAAGTTTGACAATGGTCTAACTCATCCCAGGTAGAAAAAAAAAAAATAGAACTGTTGCCTCTGGGGGTTTCGGGGGTTGACTGGGAAGGGGAATGAGGCTCTTTCCTGGGAGATGGAAATGTTCTGCCTTGCAATGGGATTTTGTGTTGCAGGAATTCAAGCTCCTCACTTGGCCAACTTGGGATCTGTGCTCTTTGCAGTTTGGAAATATTATTTAAAACATGAAAAGAAACCCTGGCCAATGTTGTTCCCCATGAGTGGCGTGCGGAAGTGTCTGGGGGAAATGGCACTTGAACTGAGCCCTGGTGGTTCTCCCCTAAACAATGCAGTATAACAACTGTTTACATTGTGTCAACCCTGTAGTTATGATAAGTCATCTAGAAATATTGAAAGTACATGGAGGATATGCATGGATTATATGCAACTATTAGACCATTTTATGTAAGGGACATAAATCTATGTATATGCATTTTGTCATAATAGCAAACATCATCATTGTTTTTGTTTTGTTCCGTTTCACTGGAAGCATCCTGTTGATTCTTCTGTACAAATACACAGTCTGCCTTCATTCTTTTATATGACTGTATAGTATTCCCCTGGACAGAAAAGACATAGCTTATTTTCTGGATCTCACATTGGTGGACAGGTAGGTCACTTACGTTGTTTGTGAAAACTTTTCAGGTGCTGCCATTGTTTTAAAGACGTTGCCACAGAATTCAGCATCTTCAGATAAATGAGTCAAAAGAGGAGGGGGCTTCTGTGGTCAAAACCCAGAGCGCATCATTAAGTCCTTGGGCTTCTTCATTTCAGCTTTTATTAAATTATCCCAATTTGTCCTTTCAAATCGATGTCTTTTCTTAAGTAGTGATTTACCACAATTAAGCCCCCCCCCCAAATTAAATTAAATGAATTACGTCTCTCAGGTTGGGTGTCTGCGGGAACCGAGGCCGGGCACGGTAATGGTCCAGATGCTATTAAAAGCAGAGCCAGGGGAGTGTGTGCCGGGTTAGAAGGGAAAATTCATAGCTCCGCTGATACGCCATGATAAATAATTATGAGTTATTAATTTTAAATTACATCTTTAATGCGTTGCATGATTTTAATTCCCCCTACAGTATTAATATCGGACTGGCTTTGATTAATTTAAAGCAGAACAGAAAGGTGCCAATTAAGGCCTCGAGCTGGGGACTGGGAGGTGTTTATATCTGTCTCTTGGTGGCCCCCGCGGTGGGGGGCAAGGTCACTGCTCAGGGGAAGCTGGCGGCTATGCGGGGACTCAGGGTGGGGTGTGGCAGGAAGTGGGGGAGGGGTGTTAACCCTTGGTGTGCCTCCCAGAGCCAGGGAGAGGAGAGGCCCAGGGTAAACAGAGGGGCCCAACCAGCTCAAGCCCCGTACAGGGCAGCGACTGGGTCCAAGAGTCCCTCAGGACAGGGTGCTGACCTCTCTGTGCCTGTAGGGGACCTGAAAACTTGGGAAACAGCAATCAGTAAGTGTGAAGCTGTCCATCAAAGAGCAGGTGGACCGGCCAGCTGCCGTGAGACTGTGGTGGACCCAGGGATGCGTTTGGGTGGCCCGTGGTCAAACCTCGTGGTCACATGAATGTGTGCGGAAAAGAAATCTAGAGCCACTGAACTGGGACTCCGTACCTGGGATCGGCGAGCTCAGGGCCAAATAATGAAGGCTGGGGAGAAACTAAGGTTCTCAGACTAAGGGTGGGGAAGAGCTCGGGCGTGTGTGGCACGTGGCTGGGGCAGAACGAGTGGATCGGCGCTCTGATGTCACCTGCGAACATCCTAAAGTCACATTTCAGAGCCGAGCGAGGGCTCTGTGGCGGATCGGCTGGACCTTGGCTCCCTGGATCGTATTCTTTAGGTTAAAGCTGAATTTAAGGTTGGGGAAAAGAGCAATTCAAACACGACACAGAACAAGGCACAGCGCGCGTGGTGCGTGGCCACGGCAGACCGTCACCGGGACCGTGGTGGCATCCACAGGCCACGGAGACGGTGAGGATCTGGTTACCAAGGGACAGGTGCACGGGTGGAGATCTTGGCCCCGGCTCTACGTGAATGACCCCAGCTGAGAATGAGCTCAGAAGTGTCCACAGGCCACAGTGTGGAGTTGGCACCTCGACCCTGGGACACGTTCGCCTTGATGCTGGAAAGCCCGTGCCCACGTGGCACCCTGGGTTCTTAAAATAACTGTGGTGCCTACAAAACAGCCGGGACTCGTGGCCCAGGATTTGACCAGGGAGCAAGGGAAGGGGAGGGAGGGACAGAAACAGGGACGAGAAGGAAGAGGTCTCTCAAGCCCTCCCCACAGGACCCCTCGCTGGTCCTCATCCAGAAAGGGAGGCTCAGAGAGGTCAAGGAACCAGCCCAAGGTCACACAGTAAATGGACAACAGGAAACTCTTCAAGGTCGGACAGTACCACCTTGTCAAAGAGAAGCACGTCTGATAAATGCGGAAAAATCAGACTTGGAGTGCGTTGGTTGGTCCCAGAGAAAGGAGCTGGGGCAGTGGGACGCTGTGCATGGTGTCCTTGTCACCACAGGAAGCCTCCTCCACATGGGCACTGAGGAAGGGGCTCTGTTGGGCCCAGCAGAGGGGGGATCGTGCCACACACTGGCAGGTGCTGCCCCCAGCTCTGCCCTCCCCAGGCTGGGTTCCTCATCCAGTGTGTTCCCTGTGTCCCCTGTGTCTAGCCAGAAGCTCCCTCACAGCCTCCCAGCAGTTGCAGAAGCGGGGCAATCACGTCAGGTCCCCGGGGTGGGAGCCCCAGCACACTCGCAGGGTCCGGTGCTCCAGGCCACCGCTGGTGGTGCTCAAGGTCCCGGCCCCTCAAAGACATGAATCTCCCAGAGAGGAAACCAAGACCCCAGGGGCTCCCGAGCCCACCACGGGCCACCCAGTCAGTGAAGCCGCGAAACCCTGGTTCCAGGTCCAGTCCGACACGGCTCTGGTCGTTCGGGAGCATGGCCCCAGCGTGGGAGCTGGTCACCTGGACGGTTAGTGAAGCCCCGTCCTCCCTGAGCTGCACGAGGTCAGAGTGAGGTCCAGGGCGCGTCCTTTCTGCTGCACCCGCAGAGGGGACCCCGGGCAGGGGGCGCCCGTGCATGTGTGCGCTGGGCTGGGGGGAGAAGGAGGGAGGACACAGAGCCCAGGAGCCCCAGGGACACTTGTCCTCTCCAAATGTCCGCTCTGGATGGAAGGAACCTCGGGCACCACAGGGGCTGGTGGGATGGCGCATGGAAAGACCCTCCCCCTGGACTGGGTGGGATTCGTGAGTCTGGGATAGAGAAGAGTTAGTGGAGAGCCCGAGTTCCACACCCACTCGGGGACCCGCCAGGTGACCCTGGACAAGCAGGACGGTTCCCTGCAGCCTGGAATCTGGAGACCATCAGGAGCACAGTGGGTTGAATCCTAGCCCTGGAGAGTGCTTGCTGTGTGACCTTGAGTAACCATCTCACCCTCTCTGGGGTCAGCCTCCGATCTGTACCCTGGAGATGACAACATGAGCACCTGGCTCACAAGGACCCGTGCTGATTAAATGAGATGGGGCTCGTAGAAGGCTTAGCAGTTCCCGGCACACAGTCAGCACTAACTGGCAGTATCAGTTTTTGTCCTCGTTGACCTAGCAGCCCTGCGGGGGACTGTGGTAAGGGGGACATTGATGGAGAAGCTGGGGTCTGGAGAAATCACTGAGTGACTAATTTTGAAGAAATGGGGTAAATAGAAGCATCAAAGTCAGAATGGAAAAGACCCACGTGGTGGGAAGAGGGGCGCCTCTGCCCCCCCTGCCGTTTCAGGGCTTTCTGTGGAGCCAAAATGGATCATGACCTTGAACTTCAGGGTGCATTTGGCTCCCCTTGGCAGGGAGAGGGCATCCCACGTGTAGCAGCTGCCCACAGCCACGGCCTGCTGCGTAACAAACACGAACGTCAGGGTGGTGGCCGGCCAGCCCTGTGCCTCTTCCCCAGGCCCTTCTGCATGGCAGGGGTCAGGGGGGTCTCTGGTGACAGGGTGACTGGGCCCTGCTCCTCCAGCCAAAGGTCAAGTGCACTTGTGCAAACTGTTTTCTGGCTTCTGTGTTTGTCACATGGACCAACGGAGAGTCCCTTGGCCAAAGCCGGTGACCTCCCGACGTGGGGGCTGAGATCTCCCAAGTCACCCAGCAAAGGGACGTGAACGCAGCCAGGGGTGACCCGGCCGGTTGGCGACCCCTCCTCAGAGCTAAGGAGCGTGGTGGGTGCGGGGCGCGTGGGGGTGGAGGTGGCCCAAGGGCCCAGGAGACGTCTGGTGGCTTCACTGTGGCCGATGTGGACATGGAGGGCCGTGTCCTCCCGGCTCCGGCTCCGAACTCCCGGTGGGCAGGGGCTTTCCTTCCCGGGGGCCCTGGGGGCTGACCATCTGCCCGGGGCCATTCTGATTAACAAGCTGTAATCTCCGCTGTGATCACGGCTGCGCGGCTCCCCGGGGCCTCTCAGGCTAAGCCTCTGCCGCTGCTATGAATATCCAAGCAGCTGACCCCCCACCCACAGGCCCGGCTGCCCCGCCGAGCCCGGGCGTCCCGAGGCTGGGCATCCACCGGCGCTGGCCGCTCACGCTCCTGATCTTCCCGGAGCCCGGCCCCCGGGCACCCGCCCTGTGCCTGCATCCGGGGCTTTTACTAGACAAATACTGATCGCACACCCCGCTCCCCGCCAGGTTCCCACGGATGGCTGCTTCCGAAACCTCTCCGGGCTTCATCTCTGTTGCAAGGGTTTGCAGAAGGACTCAGGGAATCTTGGACCAGTGCCCCAGCAACGGAGTCCATGAGGGGGATTCTTACCCAGAGAAGGCTCTGGGTGACCCAGTCAGGGACTAAGGGGCAGGACAGGGTAGGCGGAGGAGCCCGGGCAGGATGGGGGTGCAGGTGGAGTCAGTCCCAGCCTGACCCCAGGGAGCCCTGGGGCTTGAACTGCACCCTGCGTCTGCCACTGAGGAGCCAGGGAGCAGGAAGATCTCCGCAGGCCACCATCGGGGACACGGGGACAGGCAGCTCCGGTCACCCAAGCTCAACCCACCAAGAGACATGGTCGGAGTGAGTGCTTCATGGCAGCACCTGCAGCCACTGGGGGTAGAAATGAGAGGACTCCAAAAGCGCTGGCCCTCCCTACCCCGGGCACTTCCTCTGGACCCCACCCAGGCAATCACCTCGCTATTGAGGGCCGTCACCGAGCTGGAGAGAGGGGATTCCAGGCACAGGCTGGACACTGAATAAAAACCCAGTTTCCCATCCTCGTGGTCCTCGCTGACCTAGCAGCCCTGTGGGGACTGTGGTAAGGGGGATGTTGCTGGAGAAGTTGGGGTCAGGGTGTGTGACGTTGGGAAAATCACTCTGCCTCTCTGGGCTTCGATTTCTTGATGAGAAATGAACACCAGACCCCTCTCAGAGAGTGTTGTGATGGTTCCCGTGTGGGGCCGGTGACTGATATTTGTAGAACCCGATAGTTATGGGCCCAGGGCACAGCAGAATTTGAATTCAGGATTCTTTAGGACCTTGGGGAATAATCTCCAGATGGCCTGGGGACAGCTGCACAAACATGAAAAACTGAGCCTCAGTTTTTCACCTACAAAATGGGCCGGCAGCTCTCCTATCTGTTTCTGTAGGATTCTGGGAGTTGAGTCTTTGAGCTTAGCTTTCGTCACTGTGACAACACACCCGAGACAATCAGCAGAAAAGACGAAAGGTTGATTTTGGCTCATAGTTTCAGAGGTTCAGTGCTTAGTGGCCTGGCCCCGTTGCTGTGGGCTTGTGGGGAAGCAGAACACGATGACAGGGTGTGGCAGAGCAAAGCCTCACCTTGTGGTGACCAAGAAGGATGGAGGAGGGGTTGGGGACAGGACCCACGCCCTCCAACAAGGCCCAGCCCACCCACATGTCCCCACCACCCCTCACCACGTCACCAGCTATGAACTCAGCAATGGCGTAATCCGCTGTGAGGTCAGAACCCCGGGTGCCCCAATCACTTCAGGAGAGCCCCCCCTCCAAACATTGCTACCTTAGGGACCAAGCCTTTAGGGACATTCCAAACCCAAACAGAAGGGTGTGAACCAGCTGCTCAAGGCTGGCAGAGGCCTTGGCAAGGACTTCACCCGACCCCCGTCACTTGGGGCCATTTGGCGGACGAGGAAATGGAGGCCCAGAGAAGTCGTCCTGCCCCTGATGTTGCACAGCGGATGATGGAGCTGACGGGAACTCAGGTTCGGGTCCCAGGTTCTTGCCTCATGGCAAACGGGCCCCACCTTCCCGGGAATGGCCAGCAAACCACTGTCCCCTGTGACAGACGGTCCTGTCACATCCAGGCGAAGGCCCTGAGCTGTGGTGTCAGGGAGTCCATTAGAGGCTCGATGACAGTGCTCAGAGATGAAGGAGAGCCACGGAGGAGTCCGTGGGGTGCATGTGGACCAGGGTGTCCCCACCCCCATCCTATTGGCTAGACTACCCCAGTTCCCAGCATGTGACCCCGAGGGGACAGGGCCATGCTGGGCTGCTGGGCTCTGGTGGAGAACCCAGACCTCTGGGGACTGGGCAGGGGAGGGACAAGGACACCGGGACATGAGGTGAAGACCCAATCGCCGTCTCTTGAGTCTTTCTGGGCTGAGAACTCTCTGTGGCTAATCCAGCCTGGAGCCTCGGTGGCAGGGTGCTGGCCAGGTGCTGGGCACCCAGGGGACAGTGCTGCTCCATCATGGCGGACATGCAGGGGGGCCACCCCCTTCTCAGATAATCGTCCTCACAGCCAGGACCCAACTCTTGGTCCCTTACGGCCCATTCCTCCCTGGGCAGCCAGCTGACCCTGGGCCCCCGCAGAGCGGGGACAGCCCCAGAGCCCACGGGGCCAAGCCACAACCAGGGACTCACCGCCCCCCCTCGAGGTTGTCCTGAGCTCAGTCCCCAGGTAGATCCCAGGCACTCGTCCCTGTCCCAGGCTCTGCTTCCAGGGGTCTCCCAGGACAATCTTCCAAGGGACCCTCGGCCCTGTGCTATGACGACCCCTTTTAGAGATGAGAGGGAGGTCACTTGCCCAGGGTCACGCCAGGCGCACGTGTGGCCAGCTCTGACTCAGGAAAGTCCTGGGCTTGGTGGCCCCCGCCAAAGCCCACAGCACCTGCCTGAGGGGGACACGTGGGAGGCCTGGCGTGGACGGAGCCTGGGTCACCAAGACCTTCGCCAGCCGGGCACTCAGCTGGCCTCTGGGAGGGGCTGTGGTGAGCACGGAAATGCGAAAAGCTGGGGAGGGGCGAGGAGGGGACCGCCGAGGCCATCGGGAGGTAAGTCTGGGGACGTCAGTGCCGCCCACAGGGCCTCATCAGCCAGGGTCTCAGGTGGCCAAGCCTCCCAGGCTTGCGGCTGTCTGATGGGCCAGCCTCGACCTCCACTCCAGAGGCACTCAATGTTCCAGGGATAATGAGGGACATTGAGACCTGTCCTCCCGCAGCTCCGGCAGCTGCCGCGGAGCTGGCCCGGCCGACCACGCACGTCAGCAACGCCTGGAAATGTCCCCGGCTGCCAGGAGGTCACTGGCCTTAAAGGTCTCATCCTGAGACTCCTTCAATGGGCCTTGCCTCCCACACACGGAGGCTCAGAACTTGAAGAAGAAAGGCCTGGGGCCATTCTGTCCATGCCCCTGCCTCTGACTAATAGGTGCCCATGTATGAACCGTGTTTGGGGGGTGCTTACATACTCCCTCCTCCTTCCTGTAGCCCGTCCAGCCCCAGCGGCTCTCTTCACAGGGAGAGAGGTCAGGTGGTGCTTTCCAAGTCAGTGAATGAGCACCTACTATGTCCGTTGCCGGGGTGGATGGATGCAGGACTACAGGGCCTGGAGTTGGACCGCGGGGTGGGGGGTAGGCTGGGGGCCATAACAGGGAGCTGTTTTGTGCAGAGCAGCTGACAGTGGGAGGGACCCTGCAGGGAGAGGGTTTCATTAGCCGCTGGGACAAGAGCTGGGAAGGGGCAGGCCAGAAGATTTGCCTGGTGATCCAGGAGGATGCAGCTAGGTCCAGGGTGAGGCAGCAGGGTACAGAGTGGCCTCTGTCACTCTCTTAGCCTCTGTTTTCTCATCTGCCAAATAGGGACGATCAGCCTTGACCTTCACCAACCCACAGGGTCATCATTAGCTCAAATGTGAAGGCAACTGGAAGGATAATTTAGAGACAGGAAATAGGGTGTACGGTGGGTGGTGAACACAAAAGCCATGCGCAAGGGGACCAAGGGGACCTGCCATACACTTAGAAAAGACTCCGCAAACTAGCCAATTCCTGGTTGCAACCAGTGTGGGAAGGGGCTGCTCGGGTCCTGGGGCTATGTGACAAAGGTCTTGGGTCAAGTGCAAGAGTGCGGAGAAAGGGCAGCATTTATTTTGCTCAAGGACATCCCTTCTGGGCACCTAGGCAGGCTCATGGTGGCCAACAGCAGAGACCCCACTCCCCTCTCTTCAATGATAGACCCCAGATGTTCAGTGCCCTGGGGGCTGAAAGGAGCCAGACGCCCCAGAAGGCTGGATGCAGGGCTCAGGTGTTGGCAGAAGTCGCCTCTTTCCACCTAGCTCTCCCCGGTGGAGGGTCCTCGTTCCCAGGCAGCAGGGCGGCTCTGAACGCCGGGTCTCCATCATCCGGATCCCACGCGCCCTGCCTGCCAACAAAGTTCACGGATAGACTGCCTCAGGCCCTCTCATTGGCTGGTTCAGATCACGTGTTTCTCTCTGACCCAATCAACGAGCTAGGGATGGAATGTCTTGATTGGCGAGACCACACAGCCAATCACAGCGCTCAGGAGGGCGAGCCCCCTTCAAGACACGTGGCTGAGCAGAAGAGGGAGCTCCGCTCCCCAGAGCAGGCTCAGGCTGCTGCTGCTGAGGCAGGAGCGTCTCAGTTTGGGCTCACCTCATTTCAGGGTCCCGTAGTGTCCTGTGATTGGTGGCCACCACAGTAGTAGCCCCACCCGACTGGTGCTACTCAAGGTAGACCTTGGAAGATACACAAATCTGCTGAGCTGCAGGCTCCACCCCAGGTCTCCTGACCCAGATCTGCATCAGACCCCAGTCTCCAGGTGTCCTGTGCACATCAAGTCTGAGTCACGTGGTCTAACCCAGCACCATCTGTAAGAACTTTCTTGAACGATAGAATAGTGTCTCACCGGCACCACCCTGCGTGTTGGCCACTAGCCCACGTGGCCACTTGAAATTAAGAAACTAAAATCAGGCAATTGAGTTTTTATATTTTATATCACTTTAATTCAAACAGCCAGAGAAATACCCTTGGATAACACAGACCTAAGCCAGTACAGGTGCTCCCCAACGCGCCAATTGAATGAAATGTATTGGGCAACGCTGGCCGGCCATTTCTTCTTACCACCCTCGAGGGAAGGGGTGTGATTACCTTCATGGGTCAGATTTGGAAAGTGAGATTGAGGTCCCTTGTGCAAGATCACACAGTAAAAACAATGGCCATCCTAATTGACACCCTTGATGAGGCCCATCCTCCTTAACCTGCCAGAGAAAGACCCCAGGGCACTGCCATTTAACAGAGGGAAGAGTTGGGAGGCTCAGAGAGGTGAAGAGGCTTGTCCAGGGTCACACAGCATCCCAAGTGGCAAAGTGGGGGTACACAGCCTGCTTCTCCCCAGGCTGCACTGTGATGGGCCTGGGTCGTGGGGGGCAAAAGCTATGCTTGGGAAGCGATGCAGCAGGAGACAGACAGAAGCCAGTCCTGTGCTTGGAGGTACCCCTTGGACTCGGGGACCCCCACCATGCCCGGGGAGGTCCTCCACCATGCTCCAATTGGGCAGCAGCAGATGCCAGGCAAACCATGCAGCCCGCAGGAACCTCGGGTTGTTCTCTGAAGCCTGCCGGGCGGGCGCAGGCACCAGGGGACGTGAGTGGCTTCCCGAGCAGCGGCCAGCTGGGCCGGGGAAGGCCAGGGAGGCGCCCTTGCGCCTCAGCCTCTGCCGCTTGCTTGTATTTAACGCCTCGCTCCATTTCCGAGGAGCGTGGGTGCTGAGCGTGTGTTTGTCTAGCGACAGACGGCAGCCCCAGGAAGGGAGCTCCCCCGCCCTCCACCTCCCACACGCGGCCTAGTGCTGCGAGGCGGAGCGGGCTGCCGTCAGAGGCCCACTGAGAACCCAGAACCGCGGGCCTCCTGCCACCGCCTCGCGCTGGGGCTTGTCCCCTGGCCACACAGGCCAGCCCACACCCCAGAATGCCAGAGACCAGGGCCCAGCCTGCCCCATGCTGACGTGGGGCCTGAGCTGGGGCTGGACACAGCCCTGAACCCAGAAGGTTTCCCCCGCACTCGGACCTGGATGGCAGGCCCCAAGGCTGCGGGCGGCACTCAGAACTGGAACTGGCCAGTGAGGAATGAGCTGGAGGGACCAAGGGTAGGTCTGGGCTGTGAGCCCCTTGGCCATGAGCACCCCAGGGTCCAGGGGGCCTGGCCTCCAGAGCCTTGGTTTCCCCGTCTGCCTGGTGGGGACGAGGAGCCCAACTTAGCCTGAGCCACGTGAGAAACAAACAGGCCCGGAAGGAGCCCCTGGATGGAGGAATCTGCGTCTCCTCTGAGCGCAGTGTTGGTATACAGTCGGCGCTCCACAGGGGAGGGGAATCCATGCCGTGGAGGGAGAAGCCTCTTCCCTCGCTGACCTCCGGGACCCGCCGTCGGGGAGAGCAGCCCGCGCCCCCCGGGTTGGCCCATTTCACAGGCCTGGAGACGAGGCTCCAGGAAGGTGGATGGTGGCCGGGGTCCTGCAGCTGCTGAGCTCGTGCCCCGAGAGTGTCGGGCTCTGGCCGGGGCAGGGTGCGGTCAGCCGAGAGCTCAGAGCTGGGCCCGGCTGCGCGAGGCGGGTGCCCAGCGTGGGGACCTGGGGCGGTGAGCTGCCCGGCGTCACAGATGGAGCTCCGGAGGGGGCCGTGGCCGGCTGCACCGTCCTTGCCCAACTGCCGGGGAAAACCATCACCATGGCAACCGCCAAAGGCCAGCTGGCCTCAGGTGCGAGGAAGGAGCCGCGTCCACCTTGAGCCCTGGTCCCGGTGCCCTCCGTGACCAGCCCTGATGACGTGCCAGCCTCCGGCCTCCTGTGCTTCCCGGCTGCAGCCGCTGGCTGGAGGCAGAGCCCCAAAGACAGACCCCAGCGGCCGTGCCGTGGCCCCTGCGTCCAGGGCCCTCCTGCTGCCCCGAGGAGGCGCTGTCCCGAGGGTCCGGGGTCTTTGGCCAGGGAAGGGCTGGGCCAGCTCCACGGGCGGGAGCAGCCCGGCAGCCACAGCTCGTGCAGCAAATATTAATTATCTGCTAACGACTCTCCAGGCAGCCCTGCATCTCCGCCACTGGCAGCTGGTCCCGAAAACCCACCCGCGGCATCTCTGGGCAGAAGAAGCCGCCCCGTGGCAGTGGAGAAGCAGCCCTGGGACCTTGTCGGGAGGGCACACGGCAGGGGACTCAGGGACAGGGACATGGGCCACCTCATGAGTCAGGAAGAGAAGAGCGTGGGGGACAGGCTGGGCAAGAGAAGGGGACACTGCAGAGACAGGAATCCCAGGCTGTGGAGATGCAGCACCCCTGTCAGCTCAAAGAAGCACCTGCACTTATTGAGCACCTGTGGTTTACGAAGAGCTTTCGAGCCTGGCTGGCCCCGTGTGCTCCAGAGACTGCAGATCTGGCTGGTTAGAGAGGCAGGGCCTCCCTCGTGCCCACCCAAGGCCCATCGCACCGGAAGCTGCACTCAGAAAGGTGATGGGCGCACAGTGCGCAGGTGGAGGAGGCCGCCTGGAGGAGTGACACATTTCAGCCTCGGCAGAGTTCTGGGGAGTGACCGGGGCTGGACAGCAGCCTCAGGCTCAGAGTGGCTCATCCTGGGTCTGGAGGGCGTGACCTTGACTCTCACCCCTGCCCAGCAGATGCTCCCCGATCCCCAGCTGCTCAGGGTGGCTTCTGCGGGGCAGGAGGACCCAGGGACAGGCACCACAGTGGGGCCTTCTGGGTGTGCCGGGGGGCGAGGTGACCTCCCTCTGTCCAGCTGTTGGACCAGTCCACAGCCGCCAAAGTGGCCACCAGAAGGCACCAGGGCCAGGCTCAAGGTGGCTGTGGGGACACTGTACAGTGGTGGGACCGGTCATCTGCAGTGGTAGCCAGCTCTCCTCCCTGGGGGAGCTCGGAGACACCCTGACAGGGTGACCAGGCTTCAGAGATGGAGGAGGAGTGACAAGGCTCAGGGCTCCAGGTGGCTGCAGCCCCAGCCCAGCGCTCAGTGCCCAGGAGACCCTGCAGCCTCCCTGCAGGGCCTCCAGCCTCCCTGCAGGTCCTACAGCCTCCCCGCAGGTCCTACAGCCTCCCTGCAGGTTCTACAGCCTCCCTGCGGGGCCTCCAGCCTCCCTGTAGGCCTCCAGCCTCCCTGCAGGGCCTCCAAGCTGCCCAGAATTGCCCCCGGCCGACCTCTGTAGGGCAGAGCCCGTGTCCCAGCCATTCCCAGGACAGCATTCACCCACACGCAGCTGCAGTGTCGGGAAGCTGCTCTCTTCCAGCTCTGGGACCTGCGGCCGCCCGTCTTCAACACCTCCCCTTCTCTTGAAATTTCAAGGTGCACGTCTCCAGCGACAGAGCCAAACTTCTTACCGTTTCCCCAGAGAGAAGTGGGGTTCCCAGCCCCCAGGCCCCGACCCACCCTCCCAGCAGAGGCCTCCGCCAAGCCTGCCCTCCGGCCTCGGCCCTGGCCTCCGAGAGGAGTTGTGCTGTTCTTGAGCCCTCAGCTCAGTGGGCGCACATAGCCTTGACTGAGCTTTACCGAGAGGTAACCTGCACACCACATAATTCATCCATTGAGAGCTCGGCGACTCTTAGTGTGCTCACAACGCTGGGCAAATGTCACCACAGTCAGTGTCAGAATATCTCATCACCTCAGAAACAAACCCTGTATTCTTCCTGTCACCCCCCACCGTCCCCCTGCCCTCTCCAGCCCCTGCGTCACTTATCTGCTTTCTGTCCTTATGGATTCACCTGTTCTGGATGTTTTGTGTATTTGAAATCATACAATATGTGGCTTTTCGTGTCTGTCTCAGCATAATATTTTCAAAGTCCACCCACCACTGATCTGTAGTCATTCCTTTTTATGGCTGAATGATATTCCACAGTGTGAAGATGCCGCATTTTTTTTTTGAGAGAGAGCGTTTTAATATTATTTTTTTAGTTTTCAGTGGACACACATCTTTGTCTGTATGTGGTGCTGAGGATCGAACCTGGGCCGCATGCATGCCAGGCGAGTGCGCTACTGCTTGAGCCACCATCCCCAGACCTATGCCGCATTTTATTTCCCATTCATCCGCGGGCAGACAAATACACACCTTTTGAATTTGCTTCTTTTGCTCCCTGTTATATCCTGTGTTCATAGCGCCAAGGCACACCGACCCTGCTCACTTTTCATTGCTATCTAATACTCCCTCAAATAAATATGTCTCTGTTTATTACCCAGTGTCCTGCTTCTGGACATTTGGGTGGTTTCCACTTTGGCATTTGGTGCTGTTAGGAATAAAGTTGTGAGAATAGGTTTATGGGGGTCATCGGCCACTTTGTTTCAGCTGGGCGGGGCCGTCCTGCAGGTCTGTTCGCTTGGCTCTTCTTGAACAGAGAGAGCCAAGGTCGGGAGGCGGGGCTTGTCCAGCTGTCTCTGGTCAGAACGGAACAGCCTCCAGGTGCCCCTCCATGTTGAGCTCCTCCAGTTTTCTCTTCATGGCTAAGGGACATGGTGTGTGTCCTGCTGGCCCCAAGCGTTCTTTTAAAATGACGGGGCTTAAGAAAAGGGGTCTAAAGACAATCTTCAGGGGCTGGGGATGTGGCTCAAGGGGTAGCGCGCTCGCCTAGCATGCGTGCAGCCCGGGTTCGATCCTCAGCAGCACCACATACCAACAAAGATGTTGTGTCCGCCGAGAACTAAGAAAAAATAAATAAATGTTAAAATTCTCTCTTTCTCTCTCTGTCCCCCTCTCTCTCACTCTCTCTTTAAAAAAAAAAAAAAAAAAAAAAAGACAATCTTCAGGGAGTGACCCACTGGACAGTGGGTGACGGTGGGAGCCAGCGGTCCAGAGGGGGTCCCCAGTGAGCGGGGTCCGTGTGCCTTGGAGCGGCGTTTGGAGATGAGCATGTTTGGAGTTGAGCCTTGGCGGTTGGGAGGAACTCAGAGCAGAAGAGCGAGACCAGAGGGACGGGTGGGACCAGGGACGTGAGGGTGGAGTGGAGCAGAGGCCCCAGGCAGCGGAGCAGGGGAAAGGCAGGCGCCCTGGGTGGGGCCAGCTCCAGAGGACAGCCCTGGGCCAGGGCTGGGCGTCTGCGGTTCCCACACGGCCTCTGGCTCTCCACAGTCCCCACCACTCCCTGACGCTTCCCCAGAGCCCCAG